>NW_022103958.1:13219964-13250802 GCF_000313985.2 Echinops telfairi
CTAAACCTATAAATATATGCACATAGATCTATTTCCCCATCTTCATATATTAATGTATTTGCATGTATACATGTCTTTATCTAGACCTCTATAAATGCCATTTGCCTCCCAGCTCTTTCCTCTATTTCCCTTAACTTTCCTCTTGTCCTACTGTCATGCTTACCATTCTTATAGCAATCCATGCATCAATTATATTAAGCACATTTGCACATATATTGCTATCATTTCCTCCTTTTGCCTATTTTCTTCACCCTCCCACCCTCCTCATCCCTTGATAAATTATTAATTGAGATTTTATATTTTAATTAGTTTTCCTTTATGATTAATCAGAACTAATGCTATCTATAAATAGAATTAGAAATAGGAATAATTACATGTTGAGTCCTTCAGAATAATTCACAAATCATTCTAATGTACTGAAGATAAAATTGACATCTCTTAAAAGTTTAAATTATGGATAATTAAAAAGAAAGAAAATGAGCAATTGTTACATTCCCATAAAAGTCTTGAGAATAGCCACATTTGTTTGTTTGTTCATTTATTTAATTAGTTTTTGACATCTTGATTTTTAGTTTTTTCATAGGATTATTTGGGGCACTGCTTCAGAATATTGCATTGGATGAATTGCATCATCTATAGCAGGGGTTCTCAAATTGTGCATCAGGACCCCTTTGGGGATCGAGTGACCCTTTCACAGGGGTTGCCTAAGATCATTGAAAAACACATAAATAATTCACAATACATTGTTTTGTGATTAATCACTATGCTTAATTTTGTTTAATTTGTAACAATGAAAATACATCCTGCATATCAGATATTTACATTATGAGTCATAGCAGTAGCACAATTACAAGTATGAAGTAGCATGAAAATAATTCTATGGTTGGGGGTCACCACAACATGAGGAACTGTATTAAAGGGTCGTGGCACGAGGATGGTTGAGAACCATTGATTTATAGTTTCTAAGATATAGTGTTCGAGCTTCTTAAATATATTTTCAGCAATTAATGATGCTAATTTATGAGTTGATCATCCTAGTTTTAAATATGCAAATAATTCAGACCCACAAAGTACAAAATAAGGCAAAAAGGTTAAGAAATATTTGAAAAATAATTAGGGATTGAGGAAATTCCATGGCAAGCTATGTATGCATCCATGGTAGCTAGACGGTTATGAATTGAGCTGACCGTCCTAATGTCAGCAGTTTCAATCCGCCAATCACTCTGCCGCCTTTGGAATATTTAACCTTTCAGACATCCCAAGGGGTGCTTCTCTGATCTGGGGAGCCATGATGAGTCAGAGTGGATTAGCCGGCATCAGCTTGGACTTTGGGTGTGGAAGATTGTGCGATATCTACAGAGACTACAGGTTAGATAATGGAAAGCCAGGACACAGCTGGAGAAAAATGGAAAATACAGAAGAAAACTGGAAATGCACATATATGGAAGGTGCGAAGGCAACTTAGAGTGACAGAAATGTAACTTTTCATAGCAATGTTCGCCAGTATTTAAAATAAATTTTTCTTATTCAGATGTTGTAATAAACATTTCAAGCCACATTTTAATATAAAAGTCGATGTTAAATGTTTGTTAAATGTCTCAGAGGTGAGCTTGACTCTGGTCTTTATAAGAAAATAATCTTACTTTTCTTTCAAGAGTTTCTGTGCACACGTGGTGAAGTTATGTCATCTTATAACAAGGTTCAAACATTTTCATTTTAATAAAAGAGTTTGAACTCTGACAGGCCCATTTTGGGTGTCAGAACATTTGAATCTCCATTTATTGTGCCAAACTCACCACCAATCCATCAATTATGGCTCAAAGTAACTCTCTAATACAGAATGGTACTTTCCCTGTGGGTTTCTGAAACCCGATCTGTATGAAAGCAGAGAGCCTCTTAGCTTGCAGGCTGCCATTGGGTTTGACTAGCTCACTCTGAGCTTAGCAAACACATAACCCACTGTGCCATCAGGGCTCCCTATTTTACATAACATTTCTGGCCCCTTTGTAATGATAACAAACTGGAACTGCCTACATTCATTTCTCAATAAAAGTAAAGTGATGTTTGGGGGAAATCCCAAGTTCATGAAATTGGCCCTGTTCCAATATATCTCTGGCTCTAAGAACATTGTGAAATATAACTTGACCTAAATATTTAGTACAACACAAGCTATTTTAAATAAAGCTAGGGTGCACTTGCTTCATCTCAGGCTAGCTAGCACTATATTAAAAGTTCCAGATTTTTTTAAGGTCAAATAGAATGAAGAGGGGTATTTTGTGTATGCTGTCTCAAAAATTTGGGCTCATGGGGGAAAACTGGTGCTTTTTTTTTTGGCATCAGTAGGTTAAACATACCCAGAAACAAATCTAAAATTTAAGATACCAAAATGTGTTGGTCATTGTAATCAAGGTGGTGATTGTGCCATATTTTAAGCTTCATTCAATATACTTTTTACTAAGTGTATTTTAGTTTATCCTGCTTTGTTGCTCAAGTGACAATCAGTATATAGTTGATACAATAACATTGTGTTATTGAGAAATTATATTTTCCAGATAATATTCCTCCTCTGCTATAAATAATAAACAGGACTTGTCTTAGTATGGATTCACTAGAATAAAAACAAAACTAGCTAAACATATAAATATATGGAAGCGTAAATTTCATTCAAATAAATAGCTCATGCCATTGTGAGGACTATGTTTCAGATCCATGCGCCAGTCAACAAACTACAGATAGCTGTTGTTTCACAGGGTTGGGGGCATTAAAACCAACATCAAAACAAACCTATTGCTCTGGAGTAGATTCCAGTCTACATAAACCCTAGAGACACTAGACTACAAAGAAGAGCTAAGAATGGTTCCGTAGGGTTTCAAAAGTTCTAAATCCCTCGTTCGCCTATGCAGAGTGAAACCACTGCTCTGCTGGTGAGCCGTGCGAGGATTAACCCACTGTGCCAGCACACCTCCTTTGCCAGAGTGGACCAACCGATTATCTGCAGGGTATGCAGCAGATCAAGAGCTTCTGCAGGCTTCAAGTGAAGAATAGAGTGTGGTTATGAATAAAGTATTAGCATTCCCAGGACATCCATTTATATACTGTTAGTAGGCCAGCCGAACTAAACCAAATTCATCAAGTCAATGCTGATTCATAATGTTCCTATGTAAGGCTTTTGAGGTTATAAAGCTTTATGTCAGCAGACAGTTTTCTTTTTCCTGAGAAGAGCAGCTGGTGTGTTTGAACCCCTGACCCTGTAGTTAGCAGCCCAATGCTTACCTCTCAACCACAGCAACCCCAAGGGTCTTCCAGAAACACACCACACACCACATATCACAAAAATGGACGGTGGCTACACAGTGTTTCCCAAAGCATAGCCAAGTTAACAGATAGCATGAACCTCCACAGCAAACACAAATAAAACTCACTACCGTTGAGTGGATGCTGACTCTTAGTGATTCTATGGGACAGGGCAGAACTGCCCCTGTGAGTCTCTGTGACTCTGACTCATTGTGGGAGTAGGAAGCCCTGTCCTCCCAAGGAGCTGACTGGTGGTTTCAAACTGCTGGCATGGCAGAACATAACCCAATGAGTAACCACTGCACAACCAAGATTCCCCACAGTAAATAGTAGCCTGTAAATGCCATTATTTGCTTAGAAAGGTTCTTTTTACGTGTGATTCTTTTTGAATGATTCAAATCCATGAAAGATTGCTTGGAAACCTTTGTGATATAGATTTCACCTGTATCTCTAAAACAGTGCAGAGTATTCTGTGAAGGCAATGTTATTCTTGTGCCCTGATTCTAATTGATTTATCAGTGACAGTTGCATCATGTTTATGTAAGTGTCTAAACATTATCATTAAAATATAGGAGCTAACAAATTATACATATAATCATGTTGTTTTTAAGTGCCATTGAGTTGGTCCTGGTGACCCTATACAAAACTGAAGGAAACACTACCTGGTCCTCTATCATCATTATAATTATCCCTGTGTTCAATCTCGTTGTTGCGGCCCCCGTGTCCATGCATCTTTTGGGGGCCATCGTTTACTTTTCACTGTCCCTCCATCACCAACCATGATTTCCTCCTCCAGGTATTGGTCTTTACTGATAACATGTCCAAAGTATGTAATCATAGCTGCCAACACAGACAGTAGCAAAGAAGTTTTCATGAAGATAATAAATCTTGGGGAATGCAAAGAACCTTATTCAAGACAAATTTAATTATGAGCTGTTGTCCCTGGAAAATACGGTTTCATAATTCCACATTGGACAAATCATAATATCTTGTGATTAATATAATATAGTTCACTGCCATTTATTCTTATCCATCCATTTTATTCATCTGACAAAAGCATTCTTTCTAGTTTCAAAAAGGAGTAATGTGTGTACATGTGTGTATAGACTGCAAATATTCACAGCCTTAGAAACCCTATGGAATAGTTCTACTCTGCCCTACAGGTTCTCCATGGTAGGAGGGGATTGCAATTTTAACATAGAACTAGAAAAACAAAATAATTAGAACACGACAATTTTACTAACCTTCCAGCTGCCTACATTTGCTGAATGCTACCTCTTTTGTAGAAGACCTTGGAATTCTACCACTTCTTCCTTTATGTGGGCATGTCTGATGTTGGATAAAGGCCTCACTGGGCCCATCGGTCCATTGTCCATGGCCTAAGTTTTATGCCTCAGGTATCATGTTCTACCAGTGCTGTACTTTGTTTCCATAGGAGGGATGATGTAACTATATTAAGTATAGAGTATGAGTTAAGTTTCTAAAATATATAAATTACCAGAAAGTTGTATAATATCAGAAATGTTTACTTTTGTTTTGGTTCGCAGAACTATTGTCTTGATTTTTAATCTGGTTCCACAGAACTATCTCCACGATACCTGCTTTGGGCATTTATAATAATTTCAACAAACTGTTTCACTTATTTTCTGGGTAAAAGCATTGCTTTTTGAAAACACATTAATGCAAGGATCCCTAGATGCTATCATGGGAAAAATATTCTGCTCACTTGATAATATTCTGGCCTATCTCTAAATTTTACTAAATTATTGCTATCGCCTATGCTTACCAGCTATTATTGTATACTATGCTCTGAAGCAATCATAAAGTCTCCTACCTAAACACATTAATATGCAAGTCAAAGCTATAATTTTCTTCCTATTTCTTTTAGAGCATTCTATGTTCACTTTTATCAATTATGATAAATATATTCTTATCCTAATCATCAATATATTGATCAATAATCATCAATCTCCTACCATTCTCTAACTTCTAAGGCCAATATGTGGGATTTAAAAAATTTTTAATCTCTATATCTGAATGAATTCTTGGAAAATATGTACATAACAACTTCTAAACTAGTCTCTATTAAGTAAATGATTGTGTTAGTCTGGATTGATTAGAGAAACAAATCCAGGGACAATCATATGTGTGTAAGAGAGAGCTTTATATCAAAGAGAAATTGTACATTGAGGAAGCATCCCAGCCCAGTCCATATCAAGTCCATAAGTCTGATATTAGCCCATATGTCTGATACCAGTCTATAAATTCCTCTTCACACTCACTCAGCCCATGCGCTGATGCTGAATGCAAGAAGATCCCAGGCCTGTTGTGAACCCAGTGGCAGTGAAAGCACCTCAGCCTTGATGTGGGTCTGCACGTGGCTCCTCCAGCTCCGGGGCTCTGGTTGCCATCAGCATGGCTCCATGTGACTTGCCAACAGGAATTTGTTGCAGAGAGGATGTGTCCTGCCTCCAGGAAGAAATACAGTAGTTTCAGAATCCCAGGAAATAGCCATGCCCGAACAAAGGAATCATCCACTGTGACCTGATTGACAGTCTAGACTCCACCACTTTGCTCAAGTTGAAAGGAGATTATGTAACTGCCTCCATGATTGATGGAGAAAAAGTCATCAGTAACTTTCCTAATCAAGTCAGAAGAAAAGGAAATAAATATAATTACAGCTCTGGAGAAATGACCTTCTCCATTATACCATCCAACTTTTAAGCAGGTTAAGATGCAATTGCTAGGGCTAAATACAGGCATGTATGTTTGTAAATATATTTTTATATGATGATGGGGAAATATATCTATGTGCATATATTTATAGGTTTAGTATTAAGGTAGCAGATGGACATTGGGCCTCCACTCAAGAACTCCCTCGATGCAAGGACACTACGTTCTATTACACTGGCATTCCATGATGCTCACCATGCTGACGCGATCGCTGGAGACAAATGCGTGCATAGGCAAATGTGGTGAAGAAAGCTGATGGTGCTGATGGCTATCAAAAGACACAGCCTCTGGGGTCTTCAAGGATTGAAGGTAAACAAGCGGCCATCTAGCTCAGAAGCAATAAAGCTCACATGAAAGAAGCACACCAGTCTGTGTGATCATGAGGTTTCAAAGGGATTAGGTAGCAGGCATCAAAGAACAAAAGATCATATCATAGTGAATGAGGAGGTGTGTGGAGTGGGGACCCAAATCCCATCTGTAGGCAACTGGACATCCCCTTTCAGAAAGGTCTCATAAAGGAGACGAGCCAGTCAGGGTGCAGTGTAGCAGCGATGAACTATACAACTTTCCTCTATTTCCTAAATGCTTCTTCGCACCCACTATCATGATCCCAATTCTACCTTACAAATCTGGCTAGACCAGAGGATGTACACTGGTACAGATAAGAGCTGGAAACACAGGGAATCCAGGACGGATGAACCTTTCAGGACCAGTGGGGAGAGTGGTGATACAGGGTGGGTGGAGGGACGGAGGGGTATAAAGGCGGAACCAATTACAAGGATCTACATATAATCCCCTCCCTGGGGGACTGACAACAGAAAAGTGGGTTAAGGGAGATGTTAGACAGTATGACACGACAAAATAATAATAATTTATAAATTATCAAGGGTTCATGAGGGAGGGGGCAGGGGGTGGATGAGGAGCTGATACTAAGGGCTCAAGTAGAAAGCAAATGTTTTGAGAATGATGATGGCAACAAATATACAAATGTGCTTAACACAATGGATGCACGTATGGATTGTGATAAAAGTTGTGTGAGCCCCCAATAAAATGATTTAAAAAGAAGATGCAATTGCTAAAGTTTCAATGATGACTTTTTCTCGAACATTATTATATTGCTGAAATTAATTTTAATTATATTTAAGAAGAGTATTTTGTGTACTGTCTAAGGCTTTTGAGAAACAAGTGATCAAGTTAACCTCCAATGAACACAACAGAAAATAATATAAACAAATTTGTTTGCATTCAAATGAAGTATTAGCTCATGCCCTCCTAAAATGAAATGCAAGCACAGAGGAGAAAAATAACCCAAAACAGATATGGAAGAAAGAAGGAATGCAAGTGGTAGGAAGAAAACAATAAAAGGAAAATAGAGAGGATGAACAGGTAAAAAAGAAAAAGAAATGGATGGAGTTCAAGGATAACATGAAAGAAAGGAAAGAATTTTGAAAATTGAAAACAAGGAAGGCACATTTTAATAGTAAAATTCAGTAAAGAAATCAGGTACCACAAATGAAAAACAAATACAACCTGTGTTTTTTAGGTGAGAGTTACCAAAAAGAAAAAATATATATATATAATTATCAATAATATATGAACCAAGTGCGATAGTGGTTCTGCGCTGGGCTGCAATCCACATGGTCAGCAGTTCTAAACTACCAGAGGTTCTGAGAGGGGAAGTCTAAGCTTTCTTCTCCCTTAAATAGTTATAGTCTCAGAAACCCACAATGGGTCACTGTGAGTCAGCAAGGACACCATGGCAGTGAGTATGGTTTGGGGTATGGTCAATATAATGCCTTTAAATATTAGCCATTGGATAAACTGACAAATTTATCCTTTTGATGCGTAATTTTCTGGGTCTCACGTAGAAAGTTGAACTTAAATGATAAAGCTATTTTCATAGGAGACTAGATTGATTATATTTTTTACAGTTATTTATATTGGTTTGTATAGTCCTTGCCTCCAAACTTGCTTCTGAGATCCTGTTTTCTACGGTGTTTGCATCTATTCTGTTGCTGCTTTGTCACCTTGTTGATTCCAACTCTGAGTTAAGCTAAAGGACAATCATCCTATATGGTTTCCCAGGCTGCGGAAGTCGCTGTAGTTTGACACCATCAAATTCTTCCCAGCTCACTGTGACCCTGTGTACAAGTCAAAGAAACACTGCTCAAACTTGAATCGTCCTCAAATTTGTTGAATGAGACCATTGTGGCAACCGATGAACCAATTCCTTTTGTTGGGAGTCTGCCTAATTTTCCCTGTCACTCCATCTTATCAAGCATGCTGCCCTTTTTTGGATCTTCCCTGATAACTTATTCAAATGTACAATGGAACCAGACACTGCCTAGTCTTTGCCATCCTTACATCATTGCGATGTAAAAGCCCAATGGTGCAGTCATCGGGCTAATCCATCTCCTGGAGGGATTTCCCTCTTTTTCCTGACTCTGTTGTACCAAGCATAATGTCCATCTGCAAGGGGTGATGCCTATGACAGCAAGTCCACAGGATGTGAGATGAAATTTCACCACATGCAAGCACCATAGTCAAACAAACTGTCAAATGACCCTTGAAAGGGTTGTGGACAATTTAATTTTCTTTTCATTTAATTGTTTCCAGGATCTTTTTGAATCCACTTTGTACATGCATATTATCAACTGTAAAAGATCCAAGGAATGTAATATGGCTATGGGAATGTATGTGTTAATACCTGCCAGTGCTTGAGTTGGTGCTTCAAAGGGATATGTCTTGGTTTTGAACCCTTTATCTGTAAATATAGCCATATCCAAATTTGTCTCATGGCAAGTGAAGCACTCTGGAAATATCTTGCCATCACTATATCCTGTATCAATATCACATACATTTCTGCATATACTGACAAAGGAATATAAGAGCTCAACAAAAAAACTTCTTACACTCTTTTAAGTTCCAAACATTATAGTATTGCATAGTTTTTCTTGATAATTCTGGATGAACAGGAATTGGAGGTGGGGAGGATTTCTCTTAAATTTGCCTTTGATTTTCCCAACTCCACCTCCAAGTTCATAGATCCCTCATGTAACTGAAAGGTGTGCTCTCTGAGAAGCAACGATAATAATGAAAATCACACAATAAAGCTTGAGTGATCGTGTAGGCCGATCACCTGTCAAATATGTACACTTTGAGCCAACAACCATTTTATCAGAAGAGCAGTCACTCTGATTTCCTGGTTCCATTATGGAAACCCTTTTTTCAGGGTCATATTTTTCTTCACGGCTTAGGCATGATGAAATTGCCGAGTCTTCATAGGTCTAGACACAAACATTGAAATCAGTATTTAAGAAGAATGTACCACCTTGGGCTGCGGGACACAAGGTCTGTGGCTCAAACCCATCGGCTCCTCTGCTGGGTGAACGGTGCAGCTGCCTGCTCTCATAAGATTCGTCACCAACTCCAAACCCTGTCTAAGACTGCTCACTGTTAGTGAGAAACAACTCACTGGTGGTGGACTTGTTAGGGTTTTAAAAATAATGCTATGTAATGAGAACGATTAAGTATTTTTATATTATTATTATTATCATAAAGCAGCGTTTTGTTAATAGAAAACCGCACTGGAGATAAGAAAGCAAACTAACTCCAAGACCACAGGGCAAAAGTATGTGCCAGCTGAACAAGTCTTTGGATTCTGTTTCTTATATGTTTGTTTAATAATTAAATTATTTTTCTAACTTGTGGATTTTTGTTTAGCTTTAGTAGTCATTTACTCTATCTAACTATAACCCAAAAGTTCAACATTTTTAATTCTTATACCCCCAATGGAAATGGTTGCATTTGGGTGATACTTAAAACCTTTGGAAATAGATTTAGTTTAGTAACTTTGTTTCATTTCCTGGTGAAATACAAGAATTGTTGCAATTATTTAATAATTATCGTTTTAATTAAAAAGTTAAGTGTGGGTGAGCACCCACTGGAAACTCTTGGCAGGGGAGGTACATAGCGGTCTGCTTGAATACAGATTAATTGCCTTAGAAACCTTAAGAGACAGTACTCCACCTATAGGTTCACAATGGGTCAGAATTGACTAGACAGTATGAAGTTTTGTTTAGTTTGTGTGTTTGTTCTAGACTATTTCCCATTTTCTGTTTCCCTTTGGGAAAATTAAAAGTTTCCCAGTAGTGCGAATATATATAGATAGTTATATATTCCTTACTTTAACCTATGTACGATTCATTTATGTTGGTGCTGAAGTATGGAAGCAGTAAACGATCTCTGGGTCTTTCGTTGTGTGAAGATAGGCTAGTAGGACGGGCTGTGACTTTGATCCAATTTTCTATTTGGCTTAAATGAGCAAGGTGACCAACTTCCTAATATTTATGTGTTTTATAATAATAATTTTTTTAAAACCCAAGCTCAAATACTCGCTGTTTTAACCTTGGAGGGACTTCTTTTTGTTAACCTTGGGATAGGTTAGCAAGGTTGGCCAGTCACCCCTCTCTTTTCTGGCCCCTCTCTCTGCACTGCTTCTATCAGATAAGAAGGAACTCAGCTGTTCCCTACTTAAATGATAACTTTCGTGATGTAAATTTTGGCACTTAAGAGTTTCCTGTTGAAATGGCCCCTGGCCTATTTTTGAAAATAAAAATTTTATTGGAACAGAGTAGTATCCACTTGTTTACGCGTTGGTCTCTGGTAGCTTTGAAGTTGAGGTAAACTGTGTTGGTCCACAGAGATTAGAACACTTATCATATGTTTCTTTGTACAAATGCAACAAAATAATGACTTCTGTTTTAGACACCAGAAGACAAAACAAAGCATAACAAAACTTACTGCCATTGAGTATATTTTGTTTGCTATTAACAGAATAGAAATTTTATGGAAGTATACTGCCACATCTTTGTTCCTTAAAACATCTTACTGGTTAAAACTTCCAACCTTTTGGTTACCAGTTAAATGCATAACCTCAGTACCATTAGGGTTCCTGTTCTAGGCAAAGTCATTCAATAATTGATCAAGGAGTAGACTGAGTAAACTGTTCTTGTAAGAAGATTGGGGTATAAGAAATTATACATGGAGAATTTGTTCACAGTTATTTTCACACACCTGGTATAACACTTAACACTTATTAAACATTAAGGATACTTGTTGAAAAATGCTGAATAAAAATAAAGGAAATTTTAGATGGTTTTAAGTGTAGTAATATCATAATGAGATAATTATTTGTAGATAATTAGTTTGATAGAATGTTCCCACACAGATTGGAGGGTGTGATGAATTTAGAGATGAGAAATGTTTGGAAAAGTTTAGAACACTTCAGATAAACAGGAATACATTACACAATTTAAGTGTTAACTAGAAATTAAAAAGGGGGCATCTCTGAATAGAACCATTATAAATGAAAGAAACAAAAAGCAAGGCTATTTCCATTTGAATATAAATTGTATAGTGCTGCAGTTTTATCTCTAAACTTTTAAAATAAATACTTGCTTTTACACAGTGTTAGGATTTTACTGAAATGTATCATTTGTGAAAATCCCTGCTGTTTGCCTATTAACTGGGTGTTTCCTTAAGAATCCATGTAGCTCATAAACCATTATCAGCGTCAGTGAAAAGTTTTCTTTCACTGATATCATCTAATTGAATCTACTGTTTGAGAATTTGGTTGAGACTTCATTGACTCAATTGTATTTCCAAATACTCTTGTTTCTGTTTTGTAAATTCAATTAGTCTTATTTTTTAAGGTGATCTTCCTGAACCCAGATATGATTGAGTTGCTCTGGTCTGACATATATTCTGAGTTTTCTGAAGATATTTTCTGAGTTTTCTGAAGATATATTCATAGCTCATCCTGCTTAAAAAAAAAAAGCAACAGTCACAAATCTTAGCATTGAATGTGTGACTATTAATCTCTCTGCATCGAAGATAGCATAAACAATGATAAGGGGCATACTACAGGGACTTTTATTCATATTCTAAACATTAAAATGTCAGAGAAACAATTATAAATAAGTTGACACTGACAAAAATGAAAATTTATATGAAATGGAAATAGCCTCAGGAAAATAAAACTAAACTATCTTAAAAAAACAGATAACAATCAATAACCAAAATGATAAAAGGACTAATTATTTTGAGGAATTAGTTGACTTATTTATTTTTATAATCACATGACTATCTGTGGGAGGGGAGCACATAGATATTTGCTCTTTGTTAGTTTTTATTTAAAATAATTATTTGAATGTCATTTTCTCAGAGAATTACTGTTTTATTTTTACATTATTTAGAGGCTATTGAATATCCACCATATGTATACCACCTCAATGCCTTTATTCAAAGAGTATCAATCATTTTTTCACTAAATATTTATTGATCACAATTATTATTTATGTACATGTTTTAGGAGGCTAAATAAAAAAATATTGCTAGTGAGTTTCCAGTTCCTACATGCATGGGCTTATTAAAAACAAAATATTTTTAAACATGCCTCACCAATGAGTGAAGTATCCATCTAGGCAAATGAAGGTTTTATAAAATGAAATGGAACCCATAAAGATTAACATGAGCTGAATTGGATTGGTATTGGCCTGTCTGAATCAGAAAATCATAAAGTTTACTAAGCTGGGACTGACAGATTCAATAGAAATTGTGTCACTTTTCTCATCAAAAAGGACAATTCAGTATCTATCTTGAAGTACAATACTCTTTGTAAAAAGATACTAAACATCCACATATAAGGAGTTTCAATCAATACATCATTAATTAAATTTACACACCAATCAACATAATCAGTGAGAAATTAATCAAACATGCAATCAAGATGCTTTGCTATTAATTGACTATTGGACTGCAATGGTTAGAAACAAAGATGGAACAGTAGTTGCAAAACATGGTCTTAATCAGAGAAATGAAAATGGAGACACATGATAGACATTTGCAAGACAAATGACTTCATTGAAATACCCTTTTCAACAACACAACAGCTGACTCTATATGCGGATGTCTTCAGATAGAATACATAGAAACCAAATTGACTACCTTGGTGGGGGGGAAAAAATGGAGAAGCTCAAGAGCTGCAGCTAAAACCAGGACAGGAGCTGACTGTGGATCAGACAATCAATTGCGCATATGTAAATTCAGGTTGAAGCTGAAGAACATTAAATTAAAGTCTATGAAAAGCAAAATGCAACCTTGAGTATATTTACCTGAATTCAGAGAATATCTCAAGAACAGATCCGAACACATTGAACGCTAATGATAGAAGGCTTGATAAGCTCTGAGATGAACATCCTACGTAAAGAAAGCAAAATATCATTAAACAGACAGGCAAGTTCAAAGTGGATGTCAGAAAAGGTGCTGAAACTTCCTTTTTATCATAGAGAAGCAAAGGCAAATGGAAGAAATGGTGGCATTAAAGAGCTGAACAGAAAATTCCAAAGGGCAGCTCCCGAAGACAAACTAAAGATTAGAATGAAGTATGCAGAAATAGGGTTGGAAAACAAAAAATGAGCAACATGTTCAGCATATATCAAACTGAATGAACTGAAGAAAAATTCAAGACATGATTTGCAATATTGAAAGATACTATGGGAAAAATATTTTAATGATAAATGAACCATCAAGATAAAAATAATTCAGTCACTGTACTAAAAAGTGCTAGTAGACATTCAACTATTTCAAGGGGTAACATATGAGCAACACCCAATCGTACTTCAGTACAATTGTTCAAGTGATTCTAATTGTTCAAGAAATAAGTTCAGGATGAACTGAAAATATTAGCCTCAAACAAGGCTTCAGGAATTGAAATGTTTCAACAAGACTGATGAGGCACTGGAAATCCACTGGTCTGTGCCAGGATACTTGGAAGACAGCTACTTGGCTAACTGAATGGAAAATATTCAAATGTAGACCTATTCCAAAGAAAGGTGACCCAACAGAATGTTGCAATTATAGTACAATATCATTAAAATCATATGTAATTATAATTTTGTGGAAGATTTTCAAGCAATGGTTGCAGAAATACATTGACAGGGATTTGCCAAAGGCACAGGCTGGATTCAGAAGAGGACTTGGAAGAAGAGATATCATGACTGTTGTCAGAAGGACTTGAGGGGAAAAAGAGAAAACCAGAAAGATGCTTAGTTGTGCTTTACTGACTATATTAAGGTATTTGACTGTGTGGATCGAAACAAACTATGGATAATCTTGCAAAGAGTGATGGTTCCAGACATTTAATTGTGCTCATAAAGACACTGTAAATAGGTCAAGAGGCAGTTGTCTAATAAAAC
The DNA here is from genome assembly GCF_000313985.2 of Echinops telfairi. Taxonomy (NCBI): domain Eukaryota; kingdom Metazoa; phylum Chordata; class Mammalia; order Afrosoricida; family Tenrecidae; genus Echinops; species Echinops telfairi. Next base: position 13,234,250 of record NW_022103958.1, read on the forward strand.
AAGGCAATGAATATAGCATGGTTCAAAATCAGCAATGATGTGATTTAGGGTTGTAGCCTCTCTTCACATTCATTCAATCTGTATACTGAACAACAACAAAAATCAGAGAAACAGGTTCATGTGAAGAATAACATGGCATCAGAAATGGAAAAAGGCTTTTTAACCTGCAATATGCAGATGATAAGATGTTGCATGCTAAAAGTGAGGAGGACTTGAAGCTCTTGCTGATGAAAATCAAAGATTTTCTCTATGGATTAGAACTTAATGTAAGGAAAACAAAAATCTTCACAACATTACCAGCAGGTAAACAGAGGGAAAAAATGAAGTTATCAAGATTTTCATCTTCCGTGGATCCATGCTCATGGAAACAGCAGTCCAGAGATCAAACAAAATATTTCCCTGGGTAAATCTACTGCACCAGAACTATTTAAAATATTGAAAACATTAAGGACTAAGGTCAACCTGATTCAAGCCATGGTATCTTCAGTCACTTTACAGACTTGCGGATGTTGGATGTTGAAGAAGAAAAAATGAAGAAGAATCTGTGGATTTGAATTATGGAGATGGTGAGGAATGTTGAAAGTACAATGGGCTGCCAAAGAACAACAAACGTCTTCAAAGAAGGACAGTCAGAAAGTTTCTTAAAGGACAGGATGTAGAGGCTGATCTGAATTACTTGGGACATGTTGCCCACAGAGATCAGTTATGATACTTGTAAAATAGCGAGGAGCAGAGAAGAGGAAGGCTTTGGTGTCCTAGTGGGTTCTACCTTGGATTATTTAACCACAAAGTCAGTAACTGGAAGCCACCACTCTCTCCATAAGGGAAAGATGTGAAGTTTTGTAATCACGAAAAGAAGGACAGTGTCAGAAACCCACCGTGGCTGTTCTCCTCTGTCCTACAGGACCACCAGGAGTCCAACTGGACTGGAAGGCAGTGTTTGAGGGTCTTATGGTGTGCTTAGGATTTATGTCAGGGGCAGTAATTTTACACCCGCTCTGACAAATTCCATCACAATCTAATTTTTGATGTTTCGAAATTATTTTGAGTGACATTCTAACAGTGGTTCCAGTTAAGTCTAGATTTTGATCAGATGGCAAATATGGAATGGAATTATTTGAATCACTACACGTTTATTTCTCCAAATGCTATTTTTATGACTTTCTTCCATGCCTATTTTCAGTCAATTAAATGGGTTTCCAAATCACTGTGAAACAACATGGAGGCTGACAAACCGTGAGTGCAATAGCCCCTGAGGAAACAATTGCATCTCTCCATATTGGCAGCACTCTAAGGAGCTATAAATGTCATCGTTAGCAGAGAAAATATTTATTAGAATGTCAAACCCGGCCAAACTCTACAGAAGTGTGATTTTTAAGTTGACACATACTGGGGTATCTTGTCTGTAAGTCTCTGATTTGCATCCCTAAAAATGTATCTCCAAAACCACAGGAGCAGCAGGTTCTATTCAGAGAATCTTCTCCATTTTGAGAAGGCCATACATGTCGTCACACTTTTCAACCGGAACTGATCCATCTGAAGACCACATTGATATTTATATGCCCTTATTATTCTGTTAAACTTCGTTTAATATTTAACAGACTAGATTATTTACATCTAAAATTCCTAGTGTGATCACACACAACTGCCCAGCATGAAAAATTGTAATCTAATTTTTTTGTTCGGTAAGAGTTGATTGAAAGACTGTCGTATTAAAAATATAAAAAGCAGGTGTCTTAAGCCAATTTTCTATAGGAAAAAAGCAGTGAAAATTATAGATGTATATAGAGAAATTAAGAAATTGATATAAATAAACTGCTTTGGACAACTGTAGAAGCAGGCTGGTGCAAGTCCAGAGAGGTGACAAGATAATGGGCCAGATGTTAGGATGGAGGTTTCTCCTGACTTTCATAGTTGTGGGGACTGATAATGCACAGTATGATAGAACAGCACAATTTACTGATAAATTAAACCATAAAGGGAAAGTGCTTCCTTCAATAATGCTGGAGGAAAAAGTACTACTAATTAATGTTCTTGAATGAAATAATTATTAAATTGATTTCAACTACTTAGCATATAATTTTATAGTCTTAGAAATATAAGAATGAATGGTGTTTTCCCTCAGGCAGTTTGGATTATAAGTACTAGTACTTTCTGTAAAAGGGTAAACACGCATATCTCCTTTTTACAAAATGCGCAATTATAATTAAAATTTATTAAAAACAGGGTTATTATAAAAATCAGATATTTAAAAACTGTAAATATAACCTTTAGAAAATTGAAAACTTGTAGTTGAATGACAATATTCACTTAAGCTTAGACAATTGAAGCTATTCTAAATAATGTTAAAAATTATGATTGTGATTTTAATTGGACATCAAGGACCTTAAATATTAAAAAAGATCTAGCTATTTTAAGGTTATTTTGTTTCACATTTCCAAACAGTGAGACTATAGAGGGAAAAAATCTTTCTAGTTTGCAAAACTTTCACAAGATTTCTATGCACAGTAAAAATAATTTTACACCAAAAACATCTCTGGTAGAAACTCTTGGTTTTTAATTGAAACTATTCCCCAAAACTTTCTTCCTTTGTGCAGCTGTGTGCTGCCTAGACATCTGGTGGCTCATAGGTCAATGATTAGATCATGGATACAATGTTTGAAAGAGACTGACTATATCACCTGATATTTCAAAAGTCTTCTTGGAATGTGTAATAAATGTGTAGATTTATAAATTTTTTATTTGGCCATTACAATAATTTAACTCAAAGGAATTCCTAATTGAGAAAGGCTAAGAAAATATTGAATATCATGCTGGTTTATTTTCACTTTAATGAACAATATCATTTTACTACCATGTATTCCAGAAAAGATGTTACCTGCAGAGAGCCCTATAAGTATATATATACATATATCTATAAAGTTATATGAACAGAAACAAGTCCTAGACAGAGATAGATAGATGGATGGATGAATGGATGGATGGATGGATGGATGAATAGATAGGTAGATTACATGGTTTAAAAAAATAAAATCATTGCCATCAAATCAATTCTGACTTTCAGTGACCAAATAGGGCAGAGTAAAATTACCTCTGTGAGTTTCTGAAACAAAATCGTTATGGGAGTAGAATCCTCATCTCCTACAGAGCAACTGGTGGTTTCAAACCGCAGACCTCATGGTTAGCAGCTCAGCTCATACCCACTATGCCACCAAGGTCCCTAGCAGATGATAAAGATACAGTATCATGATGTAGGGGCTTAAAAAATTATGGAAAATAGAATTCATAGATATGTATTTGTAAGCAAGACAGCATTTAATTAAAAAACAGGTTTTTCTTCTTTTTTTTTCAGTTAGGCAATATTAGGAGAGTCTCAAGGCTATTTTTGAGTTCTCCATTAAAATGTTTTTTTTATTATTTTATTGGGCGCTCGTACAACTCTTATCACAATCCCTACATACATCCATTGTGTCAAGCACATTTGTACATTTATCGCCATCATCATTCTCAAAACATTTGCTTTCCACTTGAGCCCTTGCTATCAGCTCATCCCCGCTGCCCCCTCCCTCATGAACCCTTGATAATTTATAAAGTATTATTATTTTGTCATGTCCTATACCGTCCTACGTCTCCTTTCACCCACGTAAGAAATAGTTTTTATCTGCAAGATAAGACTCTATAGAAATAAAAATTCAGATGCCTCTCTAAAACAATTTTTAAATCTACAGATTAATTGATTCTAAGCATAAGCAGATTGTCAGATTAAGTAAACATTCTATTCAATACAGAAAATCTACATGCAAATATATGTTTACAACTTGATAAACTATAATGTTGTTATATTTTATTACATATTAATAATATGATATAATATAATATATATTACGACTTGATAAACTATCATAAATAAGAAGTGAACTTTTAAAATTTCCTTCACAGCATTGCTAAAATATAAACAGTTTCATAAATGAGGAAATTATTTTCTATGAAACTTGCAGGGAAATTTTGTGCTATCAAGTCCCCAGAACCCTGTATTGTGCCTACTGCATTTTTTTGTATTATTCCAAAATGCAATCTGATATTTATTTTTGTGTCACTTTGTATTTTTGATCTTGACCCTGGTTGGCTTTCAACAATAAATAGTGAAAAGAAACACAAACATTTTCTTAGTCTGACCTTAAGTTTCAGGCCTAATTGAATTTTAATTATATTTATAGAATTAGTACTGGATGATTCTGGTTGTTCCTTCCAGTGAGAGTGCTTGATCTAAAGGAGCTAACACTGCTTCCCTGCTCACCTGCTCAGAGAGGCATTCAGTTCACGAGTCCTGTGCATCTGTAAAATAATATCTACTTTTGTGAAGAAATCACATTTTGAAAGCAAAATATGATTTTATAGATTCCATGTTAAATTTTTATTATTTGATTCATTCTATCTACCTAACACCAATTTCATGCAAAAAGATATGAGTGGAAACAAAATATCTGGCTGCCAATATAGTGGATTCAATTTCAATAGCCCAGTGCTCATTTTGAAATATGATTAGATTTGATTTAAAATATGAAAAGTTCCACATATTTCGCCCCAGAATCTCCTATTTTTATATTAGATAAAAGAAACATTTTTGTGCTATGATATCCTCTAGGTATCACGGAGCCAGAAACTTACTTAAGACTTTATGTCTATACTTGTCCTATTTATTTTACAGTTCCCAGTTGTCTTGGGGAAACATGTAGCCAGCGATGGAAATAGAACTCTGAAACAATTCCATTGCTTTTGCATATTGTAGGCTCCAAAGATGAAGTTTCCTCAAGTTTGTCGAGCAGGCATTCTGAAGCTATATATTATTCATACTTGTGATTCGTGTATTCTCTACAGCTGTTACATGCATTCTGTTTGTACCAATTGACAAAGCACAACAAAGAAGCAATGCCGGGTGGATAACCCCTTGAGTGAAAAGCCAATACAGTCTAACTGATTGTGACGAACAACATACATTGGAGCAACACCTGATCGTGGGAGCAGAAGTAGACTGTCAATCACAAAGGACGGCTCCTGTTTCAAGTGTCTCACAAACTGGACTTAGGTCTTTCAACAAATTAATTGAATTTTTTTTTACTTTATTTTTTTCTAATTTTCTGCTGATAGAAATAGATAAGGGGTGGCGTTTTCTAGAAATCTATGTAATAGCATAGCAATTACAATAAGAAGCTATGAAAGGCAGTTAACTATGGGAGTGTTAAAATGCCCCCAAAACGAGTTCAACAGACGAGTCTGTGAGTGTCAGAGAAGACTCATAAACTCCAAGAAAACAGCATATGAGGCTTTTCTATGAAGCAATTTGTGAGCACAGTAGAGAAAAAACAAGCAAATCCAGCAGGAAATAATAAAACCAAATGAGAGTTCGGATATGAGCTAAAGAATGAGAAAAAGCAGGCAACCCCAGGAAAAGAGTAGGCAAAGGTGTTGTTAGGCCTCCTGGAATCTGTTCCAACCCACAGCAACCGTGTGTACAACAGAAGGAAACTGTGCCCCGTCCTCCACCACGCTCCTCATTGTTCATGTGCTTAAACCCATTGCTGCAACCATGGTGTCAATCCATCCTGTCCGGGGTCTTCATCTTTTGTCACTGTCCCTCGACTATATCAAGCTTCATGTCCTTTGCCAAGGATTGGTCTCTCCTGATAACAAATCCGAAGTACCCAAGAAGCAGTTTGGTCATCTTTGCTTCTAAGGCGCATTCCAGCTGTACTTCTTCCAAGACAGATTTGTTTCTTGTTTTGGTAATCCACGGTACTTTCAATATTCTTTGCCAACAATAATTCAAATTCTTCTGTCTTCCTTATTCACTGTCCAATTTCACATGTATATGAGGGAATTGAAAATATCATGGCTGAATCAGCCACACCCTAGTCCTCAAAGTACCATCATTGCTTTTCAAAACAAAAAGGGGACCTTGTGCAGCATCTTAACCCGATGCATTTGATTTATTGGATATTGCTTCCAAGAGCATTGATTGTGGATCCAAGTGAGATGACATTCTTGTCAACATCAATCTTTTCTCCATTTATCATATTACCTATTGGTCCAATTGTGAGGACTTAGGTTTGCTATATCATCTGCATAACATGGGCTGTGATATGACAACCCTCCAGTCCTGATGCCGCATTCTTCTTCATATAAGGCAAAGGTGGAAGAGAAAACCGTTTTCATGGTTAGTGAACAGAGAATGAGGAGCCCTGGCAGCAGAGTGGGTTACTCTTTGGGCTGCTAACCATGAAGTCAGCATTTGAAACCCACCAGTTTTTCGGCAGGACAAAGATGAGACTTCCTGCTCCTGTACAGTTTGACAGCCTCCGAAGCTCAACGGGACAGTTCTCATGTGTCCTACACTGTCGCTGCGAGTCCAAAAATACTGAAGGGCAGGGAGTTTTCCTTCTTTTCTTTAGTTTTCTACAGAGCATGTGGGCTGACGAGTGTCATTGGAGGACTGGGAGATAATGATGGACAAGCTGACTAGAAGAGAGGGTTTGAAGGAGACCACCAATTTAATGGCAATATGAATATTTTGAAAATTATTTTTTTATAATTTATTATATAGAGACACATTTTTCCACAACAGCACACCTTTGAGGAATACCAAATGTAATGTTTAAATGTGCTTAAAAGAATATCACCATTTATTTTCACATGACAGATTATTTCAGGAAAACACTGGTTTATTGGGGCCACACCTACAATCGAATTAGATATATTAATTATTAATGCTATCATTTAATCTTCTTACGATAAGAGACCTTGTATCTTTTTAATATATTTTCTCCTTTAAATTGTCATGAAATTTTATTTGAATTTTTCATGCTAGTTGTAATTTGTTGCCAAGTAAACTCTTGGAAATATTATTTACATACCTGAGGTCCACTTCCACAGGAGGATTATCTCTCCTGTTCTCATTTAGGTAGGATAACTGGAATAATTGTATCATTTCTGATGCAATTGTGAAATTGTCTTTTTACAAGTGATTAACCATTGAGCTGCCACCGGAAGTTTGAAACCACCAGCATTTCAGTAGGATGAAGACAGGGCTTTCTGTTCCCATAAATGATTACACTTTCACAAAGTCATGAGGGGAAGTTCTCCGCTGTCCTGCCGCCTCACTCTGAGTCAGTATTCGCTGGATAGCAGTGTGTTTGGTTTTCATATAATGTAGTGCTGTTGCTGTGGATTGACCGTTCCCCATTGTGACTGTGAAATACACTTGAAAACTCATTAATAATGATATGTAGTTAATTTACTTTCTGCTTCTTGTTATCTGACAACTTTTATAATGTTCCTGACAATTGCAAGTTTAGGTACATATGTTTATTTGTAGCCTGTTACATAAAGAGATGTACCCTTTGCTCCCAGGTGCAATTATTCCCCATATGTCCATTTTTATTGAATTTTATTTTCTTCTGCTGCTGAAAGGTATTTTGTTTACTTCTTACCACATCTAAAACTCCCTGTAAGGCAGAGCATGCACCTGCTGCATATGTACATCTCCTAGAAGCCACACTTGTTCAGCAGAGGATAATTAATGCATTTTTTCTACTCCTTTGCCCAATTTGTAAGCCAATCATAAAATGCTTTGTCCAAGATATTAAATAAATCAATGTTTATCTACGGAATTGAAGAAACAATTCACTGGAATCTTCCCCATGTACAATCTGACCTACTTTACCATTATTTCTGGCAATATTATAACATTCCAAGTGTTTAGGCAATGGATTAAAATGTTGCTGTGTCTATGAAGCTTTCTGAAATGCTAAAGTTTTTGTCTCACTGCAATTTAAAATGAAACATTTAAGGGCCCCTGCTGCAGAGACATTTTGTGAAACTTCATTTTGTCTCCAGAAAATATTTTTATAGAAATGTACAACCTTCTCTAATGCCTTCAGATCATTAGTTTAGCTTCACTTTGATACGTGTCATACTCTTTTGTTCTTAAAACAAGTACCCTTCTACAGCCTTCCAACAGGTGCATTAGTACTGGAGGCTGTCAGGGGGATAATGAGAATTCAGCGACTTGAGAAGGCATGTCATGCTTCCAAAGATGATGGAGAGTCATTTTCCACCCCTTTCCCGGCGTGGATGTCTTATTTTCCTGCCACTCTTCCAGCATGGCATTAGTCACACACTGCTTGATCTGGTCAGATTCATCAAACACATCATTTTCATCAATTATGTGACAGTTTACGCTGTCCAAACTTGTCATGGGCCCCCATGAATTTTCATCTTTCCACTGCCATGGGTCTGATACCCTGGATCCACCACTACAGGTCAATAACAGATACAGAATTTGTGGTCAAAATATTTAACTATTTTCCCCATCTCTCATACGGTATTAGATCAATTTCTGCTCTTCCTTGTATTTTTGTTACAGGATTGTTCGTTGAGGAAGTTTCCATCTCTTTTTCCACATCTGCCTGCATATTAGACTGAGGATAACTGTTTATCATTTATGCTCTCTAAAGTACTCTAGGCACCTACAGATCTTAACACTTAGCAAATTTTGATAACATTTCTAGCTCCCAAAATGAGTCCAAACCTCTACAAGAAAATTTAATTTTATATGTAAAAAAAAAATCACTAACAGCATTAATTTAAAGGTATATTATATTACAAGGAGGACATAGCACAATCATTCTGTTGGTTTCTGTTGGTGTCTGTGCAGACAAAAGAGTAAATGTTTTAGGTCATAACTTGAAGAAGATGGTAAACTTTTATGTAGTGCTTTTCTTTAGCTTCTGGTGTATTTCACTGAACTTATCCCCACCACCACCCCAGTGGCTTTATTTCTCAGGAAGCCAATTTCTAGTAAAAGGATTGTTCGATGCAATCCTAGTTATACTGCAAGGAGATAGTCTAGTCCAGGCAGCTGGAGACTGAGAGTGACCTGTTTCATACATCTGTGTAAGCCCCAAGTAAGGGTTTGCATTGTTTAACTGGCTATGTGGCCCCAACAGCATTCATTTGCTTCTTACCTGCCAAGTGGGTTCTGCTTACAGTCCCATGCCTCCTCTCGAGGTTGTTTATTGGGCTTAGAAAGTACAGTAACTTGACATTCAGAAGGCTGGGAGTGGATCCAGTCCCTGCAGAGGATGTAGCTGTGGACTTCACCAAAGAAGAATGGGCGTTGTAGGATCTTTCCCAGTTCCACAGACATGCATTGGGAACCCCAGGAACCTGGCCTCGGAGTGAAGACCAGAGGAGAGGGCACTGAAACAGGAAGGCAAGAATCCTTGGGAGGCCCATATGCACTTCTCACTTTCACCAGTCCCCACTCGCTGGTGTCATTGAGAGAGACATTCCCTTCCCCCTCGGTCCTTGTTGTGTCCTGCACCTTTGTGCTTTGCTCTTCTAGTGACAGGCAGTCTCTGGGTGATGAGCGAGTTCTGTTCCCAAGTCTGTCTGGTGGCTGGAACTGTTTGAAAGGATGAGAGGAGAGCTGGCAATAGAGCTGGATGGATTCCTGAAAACCCACTCTTCAATTTCTCGAGTGGGGAAGACATCAGTTCTTGGCTTCGCACGATGAGAGAATTTACACCAAAGCCCGTTCTGTCATCCAAGTGGGTTTTTATGACGGACAGGACAAGTTTCAGGTTTTACCATGTCAAAAGGGGTCACAACCGGGTCCAAACAATCACATGGAAAAAAGCATCCACAAGCGTGGATTTTTTTTGGGGGGGGTGGGCAGTGGAGGGGGAAGATCCCAGGAGGCCAGAAGCCCAAGAACCCTAGAGGCTGAGAGCATGTAGTCTGTGGGCCCTGAGGAGGAGCAGGGTAAGAGCCTAACTTTTTTTTTTATTCTTTTGGTGAATGTTTCCTAATGGAGCAATAGCATAGTGGTTGCAAATTGGGCTGTGATCCCTAAAGTCCGCAGTTCAAACGACCAGCCTTTCTGGAGCATGGGAGAAAGAGGAGCGTTCTATACCCGTCAAGAATTACAGCCTGGGAAACTCACAGAGGCACTGGCTCTACCTGTCCTACAGGCTCGCTTTGAGTTGGCATTAACTCTGTGGCAGTGGGTTTTGAGTTACTGAGCATTTCCTTTGTGTCTTGCAAGGGCTTATTCTTATCCTCTGATTACCACCCCGTCCATTTTAAAAATAACATCATAGAGTCACTATGGATCATAACCAACTCCACGGCACCTAACACCAACTTATATGCAATTACTATTTAGAGAGCTTACCTTTTTGCACTAGAGCACTGGAATGATTTGGTAACTGGGACTTTCAATTGATTGTGGTGTTTATAAATATTAAAACTATTTATTTGTATTGCTTTAACCAATTGAATTTTAACTAAAAGTAGACACATACTATCAGAAACATTAGGTCTTAGTTCAAATGGCTAGTTTTAAATATAAAGAGTCAACTATTCCAAAGGTATATTAATCTTTCAAGCCAATGTTCGTACATGATCAGGTACCCCAGAAAAGCACTGCTCGGTGGAGCTTTTGTAGTACACATTTGTCCTTCTAGGCAAACATCCAGCAACTCTCTCTCACCCAGTGGCATCACCTGGGAAGGTTCTCTCTGGTCACAGAAAATTTTTCGTAAAAGCAAGTTCGCTCCACCCTTGTTATTTTGTGTGTGTGATGACCGATTTAAGAGAACAGCATGCAATGTGAAATTTCGTTTCCTGTGAGGGAAAAATGCCGCAGAAACTGCTGTGATATTGAACAAAGCATATGAGGACAGCGCTATGGGGAAAATTCAAGTGCAGAGTGGTTTTCTCATTTCAAAGAACGTAAAATGTCAATTAATAACAAACCCCATTTTGGAAGTTCATCAAAGTCCTGAATGGTTAACAGTGTTTACTCATAGTGCATTTGGAGTTTGTTCCACCAGGTCAGACTGTTAATCAAGCTTTCTATTAAGAGGTTCTCAAAAGATTACATAACAAAGCACAACAAAAAAGGCCTGATTTGTGGCAGACGGGGTACGGTTTTGCCACCACACCAATGCACCTGTTCATACAGACATCTCAGTTTGCCAGTCTTTGGCAAAGAGCAGCATGCCTCTCTTGCCCCACACACCTTACTCACCTGACTTCGCTCCATGCAATGTCTTTTTGTTTCTGAGATGCACAGGGACATGACAGGACATCAATTTGATGACATAGAAGAGGTAAAGAAAAAAATGAGGGAGGTTCTGTTAGCCATATGAACAGTTGAGTTTGAAAAACATTTCCAAGAATGGAATTGCAGATTTGACAAATGTATTAAGTGCAAATGGAGAGTATTTGAAGGTGATAAGGTTGCATTGTGAAAAAAACCCAAAATATTACATAGCTTTGAAAAAAACTTGCATTTGGGGGGGAGTAACCCCTTGTGTATTTACTATGTTCATATACCTATTATGTTCAATGGAAACCCAGAAGATAAATAAAAGCTTTGTTTCACAGGTCTTCTCATCTATTAGGAGAAGTGTTTGTGTGTGAGTGCTTGTGTATGTGTGTGTATCAGTGCATGGCTGCCTTAGTGGACTATAATGAGTATTAAAATACCTAATAAAATGAGGAATAAAAGAAATAAAATCGCAGAAAAAGTAAATAAAGTCATAAATCACCAACCACAAAAATCTTCTTTCTATAAATTCAAATATATTTTGTCTTACTTGTTCTGTTTTACATACAATTAAAACTTCATTCCCCTGATCTTATATTTATTTTACAAGATTTCTATATTTATTTTACAAGCAAAATGACCTCTGTCCAGCTTCCTTCATCTTATCCCTGCACGCACCATGCCATCAGGTGTAGCAAAGCAAGCACCAGAGGACACTTTTATCCTCACAAGTAATGCATGATAATTTTCGAGAAAAGTTTCCATGCAATCTACCATTTCTTTGTCTCAAGATAAAATGTATGGTTTCAGCAGCATATTGATACGTTGTCTTTCTTTCTGTTTTAAAAAATCATTTTATTGGGGGCTTGGACAATTCTTATCACAAACCATACATACATCCATTGTGTCAAGCACATTTGTACATTTGTTGCCATCATCATTCTCAAATATATTGTCTTCGAATTGAGCCCTTAATATCAGCTCATTTCCCCCCTTCCCTCCTGACTCCCCCCTCCCTAATGAACCCTTCATAATTCATAAATTATTATTATTTTGTCATATCTTACACTGTCCGGCATCTCCCCTCACCCACTTCTCTGTTGTCCATCCCCCAGGGAGGAGATTAAATGTAGATTCTTTCCACCCACTCTCTCTCCACCCTCCAGTCATTGCCACTCTCACCAGTGGTCCTGAAGGGATCATCTGCCCTGGATTCCCTTTGTTTCCAGTTATCTGTACCAGTGTACATCCTCTGGGCTACCCGAATTTGTAAGGTAGAATTGGGATCATGATAGTGGGGGTGAGGAAGCATTTAAGAACTAGAGGAAAGTTGTATGTTTCATCGTTGCTGCCCTGCACCCTGACTGGCTCGTCTCCTCCCCAGGATATGTTTTCTTATTGAAAGTCTTCTTTAGTAAATGGAAAATATATTAAGAAGAAAAAAAGAAAGAAGAATGGGAGAATATGTCAATTAAAAACACTCCTCAAGATTGTTGATTATGTGATAACTCAAGAAAGGAAGCGCCTTAATAGAATACCTTCTTGAAAGTGAGGATAGTTTATATTTGCAAATACAGCAGAACCCCGGTTCTCGACTGCATGAGTACTCGAGAGATTCAGGTTTGACATGTTGAGGAAAAGTTGCATTGGAGCTTCAACAAAACATCGGAATCTGATCCAATGCACGTGATATTTTGTGAGCAAAAGTAGTTTATGTTTGTCACTTGCGTTAGTTGGCATTTTTAGTATGTTATTTAAACCTCTGGCGGCTGTGTTCCAAGTGGTTTGGTATAATTTTGTTAGCTTTTGTTACTTTTTTTTTTTACTGTTTTTAGATATAAAACATGAGTCCAATGAAAGAGTTTTTCGTAAAGATTCATCATGATAAGGCATCGGTTAATTGTGTTATCTATATTGTTTATGATAATTTAGTAAAACCTTTTAGAAAATAATGAAGGAAACACCAACAACAGACCATTAGCCAGATTTTTTTTTAAGAGAAAGCCAGCAAAGGTCCTAGTGAAAAAGGCAAAGAAGGGAAATAACTCCTGAAAAGCAGCCACCAGTTGATTTTATGGAAGGGGCTTCCTCGTCCAAACAAGGACTCTCTCTCCATCCCTCCTCTCCACATTGGTGTCCGCAGATCCAGATCCTCGTCCATCTCAAGGTATGGGCCATACTACAGTTGTTAAAACTTTTTAAATGTTCTGTTCCTTATTTAAATTATGTTATTTAACTCTGAACTTATTTACTTTGAAATTTCTGTGTAATGTTTGGTATAAAAAGGCAAGGTTAGGGTAAAAACTTGGTGGTCGAGAATGGATTAATCCATTTTCAGTTATTTCTTATGGGAAAAATTGATTCAGAACTCAACTGCATCATATCGTAACACTCCTAGAACAGATTATAGAGTCCACGTCTGGGCTTCTACTGTCATTAGGTATATCAAAACATTTATTGGGATTTTAGATATTTTAATTCTTTCCACACAGTCTCATCCCCTTTCGATTTCAATCATCTCCTACTTCTGTTCAACTCCCCTTTCATCAAACCCATTCTTTCCCAATATTTTCTCCTCGTTATTTTTGCATGCTTTTCTTTGTTTTTTCCTTCCTGCTTGTTTTGCTTACACACAAAATATGATACTTAAGATATTGGAATGACACAAGCAGCAGACATTTTTTCAGCTTCTGCTAAATTACTATTCTAATAGAGCTGCTTCTCAGAAAGCTGGTGTGAGACCATCTATCCAAATGCCACACACCTGCCAGGCTCCTTAGACTAAGTGAAGATAATCTTTCTGCAGATGACAGCATGTTGATGGGTATTCGCAGGTCCAAACTGCAACCCAGATTCTAATTAACCTGATTAAACCTGCTGTGCATGACTCCTTTTCCCCTTCCTTTGATCAAGTTGTCACTATCTATTTAGACACTCATCTTTTCTTCTGTTATTTACTAGCCAGAGTGTTTCACAAGTATACCAAAACAACACAAAGCATATAATTTTATGTTGCTATAATTTTCCCTGGTGCCATTACTTCTTTCACATGTCAAAAGCAACACAGTCTTGACAGGTTTGAGATCTTAAAAGTTTAATTATTCTTGCCACTCTCTAAAATAATGTGTGCAGTGCATATGAAGATTCATGGTGTTTAAGCAGCCTGATAAACAGGAACATACTCCAACTGATCAAATAAAAGAGTGTCCTCTTTCTAGGGAATTCTTGGCCATGCTGTGCTGGATGTTTCCTAAAGGGTTGACCTACACAGAAGTACAAGCTCAGAAGTCCTTCCACATCCATCTTTCTTGAACTTTTATTTGCAGAAATATTTAAATCATATTTCCATTGACGTTCAGCATGCTAGTCAGATGCAAATTACCTTGAAAGCTTCAATAATCAACAGGAAATATAACTCAAAGGTTAGGCATTTTAGGTTGCTTTTAACAGTATTAAACTGACTTTTGTGATAGTTGTGCGTATTTGTTTGTGTGTGTGTGCATGTGAAAGAGTGAGAGAGAGAGAAAGAGAGTGTGGCAATGCTTTACAAATGTTAGTCTGGGTAGACTAGAGAAACAAATCCATGGACACATATTTCTGTAAAAGAAAGAGATTTATATGCAAGAGCAAATGAACATTGAGAAAACATCAAGTCCAGCCCAGATCAAGTCCATAAGTCTGATACTAGCCCATATGTCCGATACCAATCTATAAAGTCCTCTTCAGACTCACAAAACACATACAATGATTCCGAATGTAGAAGATCACAGGCCAGTGGGTAGAAAATCTTTGGATCCAGTGTCATTGGAAACATCTTAGTGCCGGCAGGGGTCTCTGCATCAGGGTGGGTCCATGTGTCTTATCAGATGCTATGTCTCCCAGGGTGTGAGCAGAGAGTCTCCCACCTCCAAGGAGGAAATATCAGATTTCCCAGAATTCTCAGGAGAGGGCCATGCCCACACAGAAGCCTTAGTGGCTATGCTGCGATAGACAGACTAGACTCCACCCCTTCACTCTTAATCCTCTCAAATTGACAATAATGTAACTACCACAAGTATTAAATATATAATGCACATAATGATAGGACTATTTGTATCCTCTATTAACAGTTAGGGTGTTGTGGCACAGAGTGTTCAAATACTTGTTGAAGACCTCACCATGATGAGTAACCTAACAGAGATTTTCAGCCAGACATGTTGGTACCAAGTAGGCTGCTACCCTCTCCTACAGTGATAGCTAAGACAGTGAGAGGTGCTGTCACAAACTTTTGTTTAGTGAACTTTTCTGTGCCACATTTCAAGAGATTGATGAAGAAAAGTCAGAATTAGATAATTCAGGTATCATTATCTTGATTTTCTAAATAGAGAGACTTTTTTTCACTGAATATGGTCTTTTATGACATCTGGAAAGAAATTACTGGAAACATCAAGACTTAGGCTTTTCAATACTGCAGCTACTAGCCTCACATGGGAATTTATATTTAAATTAAACTTCCTGGGGAAAAATCAGTATTTAAATCCCATCGTACACTATTCAAGAAAACAATAGCCATTTGTGTCTAATGGCCATCGTATTTAACAGGACAGCTCTGGACCAGTCGCAGTGTCCAAGCAAGGCTATTGTGCAGCCCTCAGCTGGCCTTTCCAATAAAAATGTGCTCCAGGTTCAACACCTTGGATAGTAATACAATTTTGCTAGAAATGAAGATCCCAGACATACTGACTCATCATCTACTCATTCATAAGTTTTCTAAGTTTTTCCTATAAATATGAATCTATATTTTTGACTTAATGTTAAATTTGGTATGGCAATTAAGCACAATTCATTTATTGGAAGCCAGTTTAAGTGTGTGTCCAATCTCTATGACTGGCTAGATACTACTGCTCTTTTTTGTTTCAACAAGTTGTTTTCTGTATTCTAATTCATTGAATAATCTTAGCTGCATCATGAAAACTATATGTTAATCAAAACAAAGATGCACAGAAATAAAACAACATGATCACATGTCTTTGAGAAATACATACTTAAACACTGTATTGTGGCTCTTTGATTGAGAATCTCAATTCGATCTTCTTTTTCTGTAGGTTGACTTCTGTGAGGTATAAGATTCCTGTTAGTGAGATTTGTAAAAGAACTTCAGTGTACTTTTCAGAAAACACAAAGGAATCACACAAACAGGAGAGCTTCAAAAGTTTGTGGAAAAATCTCATTATCTTTTAATTAAAAAATTTTACACAAACTTTTAAAGCACCCAATGTATATATGCATTTGCCCTTAGAACTTAAGAGTTCAGGTTCATGATCTTATGCTGCACACTCCATAAGAAGGACCTATATAACATTATTCATATTTTTAAAATCAATTTATTGGGGCTCATAAAATTCATCACAATACATAGATCAATTGTGTAAAGCACATCTATACATTTGTTGCCCTCATC
>NW_022103958.1:13250936-13268825 GCF_000313985.2 Echinops telfairi
CCTCTGTTGCCCATCCCCCAGAAAGGAGGTTATATGTAGCTCCCTGTGATCAATTCCCCCTTTCTACACCCCCCTTCCCTCCTGGTATCACCACTGTCACCCCTGGTCCTGAGAGGTTCATCTGTCCTAGATTCCCTGCGTTTTCCAATTCATATTTTAAGAGCTGGGACATATCATCATAACTTTGCTTAAATTTTCATTACATGTATAGACAATGGGATCCAAATTATAAGCAGGGAAATAAAAATTCCAATATTAAGTTTATTGTTGAATATAGTATTTTTTAATGAAAGCATTTTATATAGTCTTAAAATAAACTCCAATTTTAACAATATGAAAAACTTTTTTGTGCTTTATGAAAAGAACAACAGAACTGTATGTGAATAGTTATATTGGAATGAGTAGGATATGTCAATAAAAATATGATTAAAATAAATAAAATATTGGTTAATCACCCAAAAGAAAAAGAGAAAAGAAAAGAAAGGGACTCTCTGTAGACAGACTGGCAGTTTCTGTAATTTCTTTTTTGTTTTTATGGTAAAACTTTCGAGGAGTGCCATAAGAAGGGAGCTTTGGGTTAAATCTGTTTTTATTTTACTTTTTTTTTTACACATTTAATTCCAAAACTTTATATACAATGATGCATCATAAAAAAACAGTGACTGGTATGGTATGAAGGTACCAAAAAGTGAAATTCTTCAGTTATTTTATCCATATTTAAAACATCCAAGAGTTTGTTTTAAATTCCTTAGGATCACTAGATGATAATAATTTCTATTTAACTGACAAAAAATGATTAATATTCAACCAAACCATACTTCATCTCCCCTTAAACTTTTTCTAAAATATTGAATTTTTACACATAGTCAAGTATAAACATTTTTACTTCCCTAATACTATAGCTTCTTGGACTAGTTGCTGAAAATAATTTTAGTTAAGAGTTATATATATTTGATATATATATATATAATGTAATTATACAGCAGTAACATACATATAAATAAATATATAGGGAATCCTGTCGCTGTAGCGGTTTCACACTGGGCTATGATCTGCATGGTCAGGATTGAGACCACCAGCAGCTTCGCAGGAGAAAGACAGGGCTTTCTGCCCCTGTGAACAGTTATAGTCTCATCTCAGAAACTTACAGTGGGTCTCCATGAGTCAGCATTGATTCGATGGCAGTGTTTATCATATAAATATATTATGCTGAAGGGAGTGATTTATTTAGTAGAACGCTAGATTATTAATTTATTTAGACCCTACTCTATGATAGGTACATATGGTGCAGTAGACATAATGGAAGATCATATCTGATATCCTTTAGCTTCTCTATTACCAGGAGGTAGGAGTCAGACATGCCTCCATAAACAAATCCAGGGAGAAGCATATGTGTATAAGAGAGAGTTTCATATAAAGGGTAATTGTACATTAAGAAAGCATCCCAACCCAGTCCAGTCCAAGCCCATAAATCTGATATCAGCCCCTATGTCTGAAACCAGTCGATAAAATCTTCTTTAAACTCTCAAAACGCATGCAATGAAGCCAAATGCAGGACGATCACAGGCCAATGGGTAGAAAGTCTTCAGATCCAGTGGTGCTGCAAGTATCTCAGCAATGGCAGGAACTGACAGTTTCTGTAATTTCTTTTTTGTTTTTATGGTGAAACTTTGGAGGCGTGCCATAAGAAGGTGCTCCTCCCGGTGCGGGATTCTTGCTGCAGCAGGCTAGGTCCATGTGGCTTCTCCTCAGGGATGTCTCACAGGGAGCCAGCCTTGTCAGTAAAAAGTCTCCAAGGGACTCAGCAGAGTGAGAAGACCTCTCCGACATCCAAGAAGGAAAAATAGGACTTCCCAGAATTTTTCAGGAGAAGGCCATGACCCCACAAAGGTCTCATTGACTATCTCCGGATTGACAGGCTAGACTCCACCCCTACACTCTTAATCCTCAAATTGGCAAATGATTATATCCCTACCAAAACTCTATTCTCACATCAACCCTAACTCCTGCGACACTCTGCTTCTATGCTGAGTTCAATAATTTGTTGCGACAACCACACAGAATGTCCAGAAAATATTTAGAGTATTTTGGAGGTTTATTAAGGAAGTTATTGCTTACTGCCATTGAGTCCATCTGAATTCTCTTTAAGGGAGTAGATATCCTTGTCTTTTCCCAAGGAGCTGGCTCATGGTTTCAAACTGCTGAGTTTCCGGGAAGCAGCCCAACGTGTAACCACTAGGCAGCCAGGGTCCTAGGAATGTTAACAGTTGACCACAAGTCAGTATCAGTAAAAAGCGAAGTAAACAGAAATACTTCTCAAAAGTCAGCAACCAAGTCTTTCTAAGTTCCTCAGTCTCGCAGCCATATAGTTCCTTGGCTTCTGACTCTGGGGGCAGGAAGCAAGCCCACCTGTTACACTTTCTCACAGTCCTATAGACTCCGACCAGTTGAGGTAGGGTCCCCATAGTCCAAGGACTCTATGTTAAAGTCACTTGGGTCTTTGTCTCCACCACTTCAGACAGAGACCTGCAACCTGCTCTCCCAGGGAATTCTCACTGTGTCCAGATGTCTCCTATACACTGAGGAATGGCTTTGACGGAGGTATGATTTTTGTGTTTTAGCAGACCATATGCCCAAAGAAACAAGTGGTATAACTTGGTCCACACTCTCTATGAAAGTCCCACGCCAACTCTGTCCATTCATAGCAGAGAACTCCCTTCAAAATGGAACTACAGAGGTAGGCAGGGAGTACAGGAGAGCTATCTTAATTGATTACAACTCAATTAGTTAAATCAATTGTTCTTCACAATGATGTAAAGTCCAAAATTTTAAGTCACAACAAGGCCAGAGGTCGACTGTGAAACAGACCATCAATTATTAATACGTAAGTTCATATTAAAGTTGAAAAGTTTTAAATAAGTCTATTAGAGTCAAAATACCACCTTAAGTATATCTCACCTGAATTTGAAGAACATATCAATAAAGATTTAAGGAGAAAACTGAGGCGTTCTGCTCCCATGAAGATTTGCAGCCTAAGTAACTCTCATTGGCAGTTCTCCTCTGTCCTCTACGGTGACTATGAGCTGGAATCTGCTCCATAGCAGATTGTTTGAAGAAAACAAACTGTATTTTAGATAAGAACAACTTTTCAAGTGAAAAACGTAATAAAAGTTGCAGGTATGTTAGGTAAATTCAACCAAAATATTTCATGTGGAGCCATTTATTTTATTCTTTTCTTTTATGCTCAATACTTTCCTTCATTGTTCCACTTTGAACCCTCCTTCTATCATTGTTCCATGTGTATATTAAGGGACAAAAGTTTCAATGGCTGCATGTCATTCAGACATCAAGCCATGGGTAATATACATGTATCAGAATCCCTAGTTCATTGCTTCTACAAGTCTGTCCAAAATGGTGAAACATTTCAGAATTTTATTAAATCATCATCATAGGGGTGAAAAAGGACGATTGCTTTTAACAACTGACCATTTCAGAATTATCCTTTTACTGGGGTCTCTGGATGGTGCAAATTTTTTGCTCTCAGTTACTGACAAAAAGTTTTACAGTTGACGAGGTTCAGCAATGCAGTAAGAGACAGCCTTTCATTAAGAGCATTGCCAAGAAAGCAGTAAAGAAGTTAGCTCAGTTCTATAACCTATTGAGTCACCATGAGTCAGAATGAATTCCATCTATATATTTTTTGGTTTTTCCCCTTTCACTTAAATTTTCTTTATCGATCATAATGGGCCTAAATAATATATATTGGAATCTATTTTTTGTTGAACATCATGTTGAGTACTTTATACATTTTATCTTGAAAGTATCACACCCACTTATATGAAGTATGCTCATATTCTATAGATACTTTTTATAAACTTCCAAAGAGTGTAAAATCTCCACAAGTTTAAAGAACTAAAAAGTTGGTAATCACTGTACCTACAGATTAGCTAAACTGAAGAGCCACAATTTACTGATAACACAGAAAAAGATGTGGTTTCAGTTTTTTGTTTGTTTGTTTTTTAATTTTTTTTTTCAGTGAGTGAGTGAGACAGTGAGACAGTGAGTGAGTGAGTGAGACAGTGAGTGAGAGAGTGAGACAGTGTGGTTTCAGTTTAACAGCTTTGTTGACCTTATTTTTGCCTAAAAGGTATAGTATCCCTGTTTATTCTAGAATTTGGTCTCATGTAAACTTCTCAGTTATCATTAGTGGTTAGACAATAAGGGGTGATGATAAATGCCATTACTGTTCTGCACCTATTAAGGAGTATAAATATTTTTAAAAGAGCATGAATAAAATAATTTTGAGTAATTGTCCTAATATGTTATCCCAAAAAGTCCCTCGACTACATTTTTGCAAAAGACAACAACAACAACAACAAAAAACCCTCAATATCATCACTCAAAGCAAGGATTGGGACCTAACGTGGATCAGATCACCAATTGTTCATATGCAAGCTCTGGTTGAAGTTGAAAATTTTAAAACAAGTTTACCAGAGCCAGGTGAATTTAGATCACACTTCAAGAGTGAATTTGAGGCATTGAAACTTGCTCTTAATGGTAAAATAAGCTAAGGAAAATGAAAGAAATTACGAAGAAAAGAGTTGAGCAGAAAAATTCAAAGGACAGCTCAAGAAGATAAAGTAAATTATAAAGGAATATGCAGACTTGGAGTTAGAAAACTGAAACATTCAGTGAGAACACATGCAGCATATCTCAAGTTGAAAGAAGTAAAAATTCATGACTCAAGCTATAATATTGAAGGATTCTATGGAAAAAATAGTGGATAATGTAGGAAACAACAAAATATAATGGATGGACTCACTGCACCAAAATGAATTGGTCTATATCCAGCCATATCAAGAGGCAGTAGATGATGAAGAACCGATGGTATTGAAGGAAGAAATCCAAACTGCGCTGAATACATTAGCAAAAAGTAAGACTCCAGGAATTGACAGGTCTTCTATTGTACTGTTTAAATAAGCTGACCTATTAGAATAAATGAGTATCAAAATTTGAGAAAGGCTTATTAACAATCAGCAATGAGGAGACGACACGATCTTGCTTGGTGAAATACAGGGGACTTGAAGTGGTTGCTAATAAAAATGAAAGACTCCAGTCTTAACTCTAGATGTTAAAGGGAAATAAATAAAAACAAAAATCTCACAACAGAACCAATAGAGAACATCATGATAAAAAGATAAATTATTGAAGTTATCAGAAATTTCATTTTACTTTGATCCACAATAAACACTAATGTATGTAAAAATTAAGATACCAAAGGATGTATTGCATTAGGCAAATCTGTGTACAAGAACTCCTCAGAGTGTGGAAGAAAAAGATGTCACTTTGAAACTAAGATGTGCTGGATCCAGGTCATGGAAAGTTCAATCACATCATACATCTATGAAAGCTGGTCAGTGAGTAAGGAAAACTGCATAAAAATTGACTCAGAAAATTGAGTACCATGGAATACCAGAAAAACAAACAAATCTGTCTTGGAAGACATGCAATCAGAATGCTCCTTAGAAGTGATGATGGTAAAATTTTGTCTCGCATACTTTGGATATGTTACCAGGAAAGACAACCCCTGAAAAAAAGACATTATGTTAGTAAAGTGAAGGTGAGCCCCATGAGGAAGATCATTAAGGAGATGGATTGACAGTGGCTACAACAGTGTTCTCAAATATTACAGTTGTGACGATGGCTCAAGACCAAGCAGTGCTTCTTTCTATTGTACACAATGGCTTTAGTATCAATGGTAGAGGAGCCCTGGTAGTGTACTGGGTTGGAATTGGGCTGGCAACTGCAAGGTTACCAGTTTGAATCCATCAACTGCTCCATTAGAAAAAGTGGAACTTTCTAGTCTTTTAAAGAGTTACAGTCTGGGAAACATGCAGAGGGAGTTTTCCCCTTTCCTGGAAGGCCTCTATGAATCAGTATGGACTCAATGGCAGGGAGAGATCAGTGATAAGCTCTACATGGTACCTACCAACAAACAATAAGCATCCCATGTGGAGCTCAAGTTGTATAGTGCATTACGCATTTAGCTGCTAACAGCAAGGTCATTGGTCCCAATCCACCACTTGCTCCTAAGGAGAAAGATGAGGTGGTCTGATCCCATAAGGATTTAAAGTCTCAGAATCCAAAAGGGATAGTTGTACTCAGTCTTACAGGTTCATTATGCATAAGAATCAAAATAAAGTTGGATTTTTATTTTTTTTAATTTTATTAGAAGAATCCCTTAAGGACATCTGGTGGTGCCACGGGTTAAGCATTGGGCTTTACCAGAAGATTGGGGGTTTAGACCAATAAGGCTATCTAATTGTACTTTTCACAAATAAAACCTTTAATTCCCCCAGACTGCTACATTTGTACAATCCATGTGGAAGTACTCTGTGAGTTGGAATCAACTCAATGGTAGTGCATGAAGTTGAGAATTCTTTATGAGAACTCTGGTGGTACAGTAGCTAAGCACTGAGCTGCTAACTGAAAGTTTAGCATTTCGAACCCACGAGCCTGCCCCCTGGAGTGAGATGTGGCCTTTGGCATTTGTAAAAATTAGACTTGAGAATGAAATAGTGCGGTTCCACTTTTCCATTGGGATTGGAATTGACTAGATGGCAGTGGATTTGGTTTGGGGTTCAATTCATCCTCCTTAAATAGTGGAAAAGCTGAGTATTTTCACATCTGACATTTTATTTATTTTCAGATTTTTGTTTAGTCTATTACCATATAGATATTCATATATCTTTCAAGGAGATTATGAGAAAATTTACTCCTAACGTTTGTAGTCATTTCATTATAACACATAAAGATATTTTGACATTTAACTGTAACTTCAAAAAGAGAAGTGAAGGAAATATTTCTTTGATCTTTTTAATCCACATAATTACTTCTTAAAAATATAATTGCCTAAGAAGAAGGCAATATATGCTTCCATAGCAAAACATTTGTAATGTTTTTAAATATTTCAGAGAGAATTTTCCTCAAATGTCACTCTGACAAGATTTTGCTGGAAATTAAAGTCTGGTGCATTTTTATTAGAGATTAATTGAAATATAATTTTTTATATAGGAAAACAACTAAAATCCTATGATTATCATCCAAAAGCAAGAAAATTCTAAGTTTGATTGCAAAGGTTGCTTTTATTCTTAAGGAAGAACATTTTTTCCTTAAAAGTATAAGTGTGGTGCTCATTCAATATATAGAAGTTAGTATTTTCTGTTTACATAGTATATAATAAATTGATATATAATAAACATTAGTGCTTTTAGCATTTTTGAAATTCTTAAGTAGTTACAGTTGCAAAATCAAATTTGTCATAGTGAGTGTGATAGGTGGGTTTGTTGTGCCAACATGGCCAATGAACACATGTGAGATTAGTTGAAGGGCGGAGAAATAAAGGGCTCTGTGAGCCTCACCTATCTCTCTTGCTCTTTGATAATCAGATGAGTGTGTGGCTGCCTTGCTTGTTCTGTGCTTCCATTCACATACACTATCTGTGGGACGCCTACCTGTAAACTGTGTCGCTGTAACTTGAGGTTCCTTTGAGAGCTGCTCCGCCACGCTACTGGAAGGTACACCTCTTGAGCTGAGGACTGTCAGACCCTGTCGTCTGGCTGATTGCTGTGATATGCTTGCTGTTTGCTGCCTGTGACCAGATAGCCTGAACTGCTCCACGGAGGACTACCCCGTGGCCCTCAAGACTTGAAGGATTGCCGGTGTACTAGCTGTCTCATGGAAATGAGTTGCACTGAGCTAATTGTAGAACTTTATAGATCAATGAACTGTTTATATCTTTTGTATATATCCAATGGGCTAGTGTCTACGTGGGTTTGAACCCCACTCTCAGCTAGCGTAATGTGTTAGTCTGGGTTGACTAGAGAAACAAATTCATAAACATGTATATGTGTATAAGAAAGAGTTTTGTACACAAGAGGAATTGAACATTGAGACAACATCCCAACCCAGTCCAGTCCAAGGCCATAAGTCTGATATTAGCCCATATGTCTGATACCAATCTATAAAGTCCTCTTCAGACTCATGAAACACATGCAATGATGCTAAATGCAGGATGTCACAAGCCAGTGGGTAGAAAGTCTCTGGGTCCAGTGGCACTGGAAACATCTCAGTGCTAGCAGGGTTCTCTCTGTGGCTTCTCCAACTTCCGATGTCTGGTTTTGTCCATGTGGCTTATCCTCTGCAATGTCTCCCAGTGAGTAGCAGGGAGAGAGAGGTGTCTTCTACCTCCAAAGAGGAAGTACCAGATTTCCCAGAATTCTCAGAAGGCCATGGCCACACAGAAGTCTCATTGGCTATCTCCTGATTGACAGCCTAGACTACACCCCTACACTCAATCCTTAAATTGACACCAGATTAGGTGATTTCCACAGTGAGATAATAAAGATTTTTCTCACTGATTTTTTTATTTTGTAAATGAATACTCTCAAAATCTAAGTGAGAGAATACTTCTCTCAAAATGCCTATACATTCTAAATTACAGTATGTTTAAAGAGAGAAAAGGAGCCCTGGGGGTGGAGGGGGCAGTGCAGTGGTGTGGTATTGAACAGCTAACTGCTAAGTCAGTGTTCAAGTCTGCCAGCTCTCCAAGGGGGAAAGATGAAGTTATCTGTTCTGGTAATCACTCAGTCTAAGAAATCTTATACAGAGTCACTAGGAGGTAGAATTGACTTGGGGGCATTGGATCCAAACAAGAAAAAAGAAGCTAATATTCCCACAGGTACTTAGGAATGGAGCTAATGTATATTTGTTCATTGAGATCCCTAAAATGGCTAATAGCTTTTTAAAAATCATTTAATTGGAGGCTCATACAACTCTTATCACAATAAACACATAAATTCATCGTGTCAAGCACATTTGTACATTTGTTGCCCTCATCATTCTCAAAACATTTGCTTTCGACTTGAGCCCCTGGTATCAGCACCTTATTTTTCCCCTCCCTCCATCCCCACTGATAATTTATAAATCATTATTTTTCCATGTCTTACATTGACCGGTCTCCCCTCACCCACTTTTCTGTTGTCCATCCCCCAGGGAGGGAGTTATATGCAGATCTTTGTAATCGGTTCCCCCTTTCTACCCTACCTTCCCTCCACCCTTCCGGTATCACCACTTTCAGCACTGGACCTGAAGGGTTCATCTGTCCTGGATTCCCTGTGTTTCCATTTCCCATCTGTACCAATGTACATCCTCTGGTTCAGCTGGATTTGTAAGGTAGAATTGGGTTCATGATAGTGGGGTGGGGGGAGGGAGGAAACATTTAAGAACTAGAGGAAAACTGTATGTTTCATTGTTGCTATCCTCTCCCCTGACCGGCTCATCTCCTTCCCGAGACCCTTCTGTAAGGAGATGTCCAGTTGCCCACAGCCTTTAGGTCCCCACTCGGTACCCCCCCCACCCATTCACAATGATGTGATTTTTGTTCCTTGATGCCTGAAACCTGATCCCTTTGACACCGCTTGATCACAAATGCTGGTGTGCTTCTTACATGTGGGCTTTGATTCTTCTGTGCTAGATGGCCGCTTGTTTACTCTCAAGCCTTTGACCCCAGACGGTATATCTTTTGATAGCCCAGCAACTTCAGCTTTCTTCACCACACTTGCTTATGCCACCATTTGTCCTCAGTGATCATACCGGGAGCGTGAGTAGACAATGATGTGATTTTTCCTTCTTTGATGCCTGAAACCTGATCCCTGGCACCTTGTGGTCACAAAGGCTGGTGTGCTTCTTCAATGTGGGATTGTTTGCTTCTCAGCAAGATGGCCACTTGTTTGTCTTCAAGCCTTTTAAGATCCCAGATGCTATATCTTTTGATAGCTGGGCCCCCTCAGCTTTCTTCACCACATTTGCTTATGCACCCATTTGTCTTCAGCGCTCGTGTAGGGAAGGTTAGCATCATGGAATGCCAGTTTAATAGAACAAATTGTTCTTGCTTTGAGGGAGTGGGTAATACCTTTTAGTGTGTGCTGATGTTGAGGAAAGAAAGAAACTCTGTGAGCACCTAGAGTTAGTAATTTGCTATTTAATTCATCGCTATGAAGAGCAACCTGCACAATTCAATCCTGCCTCTTTGCAATGTTCTTTTCTCTCATGGCCCATCCAAAATGGTACCCAGATGTATTCTTGAATTTCATCAGTAGAGAGAGCAGGGTTTTCTGGCCTAGATAGGATCCCCAAGGTAAATGATCTAATCTAAATGTGACAATGGATGTATTTGTAAGGTTTTGAAAACAAATGGACTTAGCTTGTAAGACATTCATACGTTCAGGCATCCTAACAAGATATGCCTCTTGAGCACTTTCAACAATTAAGGTCATCTAAATATGTAAAGTTGAATATCAATAACAAAATATACTTTATTTTATGAATTTACTTTTTCCTAAAGAAGAATGTCAGATGAAATCTGAAGTTATGGTAAAGTTTATTCATAAATAAAATTTAAAAAGAAAAGAATATTTTTCAATGGTCCATTTTTTTAACATTTCAATAGGAAGACTGCTCTTGGTATAACTCAGCAAGTATCCCCACAGTTAGAGAAAATATATTTTTCTTTTATAAAGACTTATAGTAAGAAAGGCTAGGGGGAAAAAATAAAAGCACAAAAAGAAGGCTATTTACAAGTAGATTAAAAAGGTGAGGTCTTATGTCAGTAAACAAGAGAGTGTGATTGTTGGAGCCAGTTCATTATATGGGAGGATCCATGGGGAGTAGTAATATGTTGGCTCAGTCTGAGTGAAAGTGAGCCAGAGTTCAGGAACTTCGTGGAAGAAAATAAACTTAACAAAAGCCGGTTAACAAGAGGATTGTTTCTGATTGGGAATTGTGGAAAACAAATACAGTTACTTATTTATGACAAGAGGATGATATATGTATTATCCTGATAAATAAGCAACAATTTATGTGTCCTGAAATCCAGGTTTCTGGGGTCCATTAACTTGGAATGGCCCACGCAGGCCATTACCCCATGATCTCCTTTTGAACCTTGAGTTTTGAAAAAAATGGTTTCCAAAAGCTACCATGAAGTCAAGCAATAGGGTAGTACGTGGCTTAGTAAATATAATTTTGCCTTGGGCATTGGGTTCTTTTGTAGAATTATTGACCGGGAATCAGATTCTAGAAATAGAAGTTCTAAGGTCATACTGGAAGCTGTGTTTTAAAGTAGATTCGTATTAGGTATCCTAAAGCCAGTAGGCCAAAGCCACCAGCAGCTCCTCCTGGGAAGCATGAGTCTGTCTATTTCTGTGAAGATTTATAGCTTCAGAAACCCAAAGGGGTAGTTCTGTTCTTTGGATTTAAGCTGGTTTCTTATTATATAAATATGTTTCTGCCTCTTTTACATAGCAATGTGGATAAGATTAAGTAAAAGAATATTTTAAGGCATTTTTTAAATATTCTAGACACTGTGGTTGAAATATTACCCTGATTTGAAAATTGTATATTCAATAGACTTTGATCTAATTATATTATTGACTCAATATGCTTTTCATTTTAACATAAGTATTAATTCCCCTGAGTTTCATTGAAATGCAGCCAATGAAACATGGTCACCTGAACAACTGGTTTCCCTTGAAAGAATGGTTGAGTTAACACAATCTAGTAAAATAAATGCAGTAATATTCTTTGTGTTGTGAGAATTTCGGGGTAACAATGTGGGTTTCCTAGAGAAGTAAAAGCAAATATATATATATATATATAAAAAACCACTACACTATATGGCTGACATGCATGGCAGTTCCAAACCACCACCAGCAATTCCAGTGGAAAAGACTGGGATTTCTACTATTGTAAAAGGTTACAGTTTCAGGAAACCCACAGGGGTTCACTATAAGTCAGCAGTGACTCAATGGCAGTGAGCTGAGTTTCATATATATTTATATATATATATACACATACATACACATGTGGATATACATACACATACATATGTGTGGCATACATATAATTGTTGGTATATATGTGTGTATACATGTATACACATACATATATGGTATATATAAAATGGCTAACTCTTTCTTATGCAAGATATATGGTTGCATTTAAGGCCCACATGAAAAATTCAGCACAATCTCCTCATGTTAAGATGCTTAATAATAACTACAAAACCTTGTTTTTTTCTTTATAAGAAACATCTTACGGGCTTCAAAGGCCTTATGTTTTTTAATGATCATTATTGAGATTTCCATCAAATGTATGCAAATGAAAATTACTTTTAGAATGAAAACCACAATAGACCTTTATAGCAAGTGACTATCCTGAAGAAATATTAGCAAGAGTTAATATTTTTAAACATTTCTATATAGAAAATTGGTACTCGGCTCCTACTGAGGGCAAAGCAGGACAGAACAGTTTAGTTCATCAAATATTCCAAAGACAAAAAATCCTGT
This sequence comes from Echinops telfairi, assembly GCF_000313985.2. Classification (NCBI taxonomy): domain Eukaryota; kingdom Metazoa; phylum Chordata; class Mammalia; order Afrosoricida; family Tenrecidae; genus Echinops; species Echinops telfairi. The sequence goes on from NW_022103958.1 coordinate 13,263,341, forward strand.
AGGCCTTAGAGGGAAAGAATACTGTTAACTCCATTTTTATCCTCCTTTAATATACAAACAGCATTTCTTAAAACAAATGAGTGTGAAAGTGAAATAATTTTTGCTTAAAGTTAAATAAAATTAACACAATAGAGCAACTTCTGAAAATAAGAGAATAAAGTCTGTACTTATTACGTTACAATTGGGAGGATCAATTAAATTCTTAAAACTATAAATAAATTAAATACCTAGTTTACATGGTTTAAAACAACAATTTATTTTATCTCATAACCCAAATTCCTCCATAATTCAATATTTTGATGATAGCATTCTTCTATATTACAACTCAAATTTTTTATGTTTACTTTTATTCAAGTCTGTCAGTCTGAGAAATCCTGAACATGTTCTTTCTTTCTGATTTTCTGTCTCCAGGTCTCCACACTCAAAACGAAAACAAAACAACTGTCATCTCGCTTATTCCAACACAGAGAAGCTAGAGAGACTTTCTATGAGAGTAAACCGTTACGAGAACAGATCTGCTCGTCTTATTTCAGAGTTGTTAAGAGTGGGTTAGAACCCCATCGTAATCCAGTAAAGTAAATGCAGTCATATTCTTTGTGCTGTGAGAGTTTCGGGGTAACAGTCCGGGTTCTGTTGCAATCTTTCTCTTGACAGCTCAACACCTAGTCATCAGTAGCAGCATATTTCCTGATAATACGTAATGTGTCTTCTTGATCAAGATCTTCATTAACATATTTGGTTTAGCTCATTACTTCACAATTTCATTTGCTTCAGCTACTTTACATTCAAGAGGAATTTTCAGTCTCCTCTGACACATAATGTTTATTTCTTGTCTTTTCACTGACCTTTTGCCTTCTTCCGGCATGATGTCTTTATGTTACCCCACAACTTACATGTTCTGTGGTCATTAATGTTTAATGACTCAATTCTATTTTTGAGATGGTCCCTAAATTCAGGTAAATTTATGAAACGTCTTACTTTGGCTCTTGTGGACTTGTTTCAATTTTCTTCATGTTCAACTTGAACTTAAAAATAAACAATTGATGATCTGTTTCACAGTCAGAGGCAGCCTTATTTTAATTATAGACATTGAACTTCCCCTTCATGTCTTTTCATAGATCTAATCAATTTTATTTGTGTATTCCATCTAGTGAGGTCCATGTGTATAATCACCGTTTATGCTATTGAAAATGGGTATTTGTAATGAGGAACTCATTGACTTTGAACTGTTTATCGTGCCGGTCCTCCTGGGGCCTACCCTTGAGCGGTGGTCTAAGGCCCCCGCCCCTCCAGCGCAGGTTCAATGGGCTGGCAGGGTGCAGCCTTGGAAACGGCCAAGCGTTCGGCGCTGCGAGCATTCTCGCGCTGCTGACGACTGTGAGGACACACAGAGACCACCATGGCTGAGCAGGTGGCCCTGAGCCGGACCGAGGTATGCGGGATCCTCCGGGAAGAACTGAACCAGCGCAGTGCCTTCCACAAGTATGAAACGCACATTTTCGTCACCATGGGCGCCTCGGGCGACTTGGCAAACAAGAAGATCTACCCCACGCTCTGGTGGCTGTTCCGAGATGGCCTTCTGCCCGATGCCACCTTCATCGTGGGCTTCGGCCGCTCTCACCTCTGCGTGGCCGACATCCGCAAACAGAGCGAGCCCTTCTTCAGAGCCACCCTAGAGGAGAAACGGAAGCTCGAGGAGTTCTTTGCCCACAACTCTTATGTGACCGGCCACTATGACAACCCTGCCTCCTACCAGCGCCTCCACAGCCACATGAACGCCCTCCATCATGGCTCCAAGGCCAACCACCTCTTCTACCTGGCCCTGCCCCCCACCGTCTACGAGGTCGTCACCAAGCACATCAGTGAGACCTGCATGAGCCCCACGGGCTGGAACCGCGTCGTCATGGAGAAGCCCTTCGGCAAGGACCTGGAGAGCTCTGACCGCCTGTCCAACCACATCGCCGCGCTGTTCCGGGAGGACCAGATCTACCGCATCGACCACTACCTGGGCAAGGAGATGGTCCAGAACCTCATGGTGCTGAGGTTTGCCAACAGGATCTTCGGTCCCATCTGGAACAGGGACAACATCGCCTGTGTGATCCTTACCTTCAAGGAGCCCTTTGGCACCGAGGGCCGCGCCCGCTACTTCGATGAGCTTGGAATAATCCGGGAAGTGATGCAAAACCACCTCCTTCAGATGCTGTGTCTGGTGGCCATGGAGAAGCCCGCCTCCACCGACTCGGACCACGTCAGGGACGAGAAGGTCAAGGTCTTGAAGTGCATCTCTGAAGCGAAGGCGGACGACGTGGTCCTGGGGCAGTATGTGGGGAACCCCAGAGGGCAAGGTGAGGCCAAGAACGGGTACCTGGACGACCCCACCGTGCCCCGCGACTCCACCACGGCCACCTTTGCTACCGTGGTCTTGTATGTCGAGAACGAGAGGTGGGACGGCGTGCCCTTCATCCTGCGCTGCGGCAAGGCCCTGAACGAGCTCAAGGCAGAGGTGCGCCTGCAGTTCCAAGACGTGGCCAGCGACATCTTCCTCCAGCAGTGCAAGCGCAACGAGCTGGTGATCCGCGTGCAGCCCAACGAGGCCGTGTACACCAAGCTGATGACCAAGAAGCCCGGCATGTTCTTCAACACCGAGGAGTCTGAGCTCGACCTCACCTACAGCAGCAGATATAGGAACGTGAAGCTTCCTGATGCCTACGAGCGCCTCATCCTGGACGTCTTCTGCGGGAGCCAGATGCACTTCGTGCGCAGTGACGAGCTCCGGGAGGCCTGGCGGATCTTCACCCCACTGCTGCACAAGCTTGAGCGCGAGAAGCCCAGGCCCATCTCCTACGCTTATGGCAGCCGCGGGCCCCCAGAGGCCGACGAGTTGATGAAAAAAGTCGGTTTCCAATATGAAGGCACCTATAAGTGGGTGAACCCCCACAAGCACTGAAGGCCTGCTCCCCACCCCTGCGCCTGTGCCTCCCTCGGTTCAATAGGACTTTGGGACCAGGCGACAACCCCACATTCCCCAACCCCTCGGCTCAGCCTTGAGCTCCCAGTATCTTCCAAAATTCAGGCTGTAGGCAAGGACCTTCCTGCGGGAGCCCCATCCATTGTTTCGGGCCCAGGACAGGATTCAAGATAGTGGGGGACACCAGCAGGAACCTACGGGCTTACCCATCTGGCCTCAGAAAGGAGGAGGGTCCCATCCCTGTGAACGTGGATTCCAAAGGCAGGAGAGAGTGCTGTGATACCAGTAGACGTTCCAGCACACTCCCATATCTCTGGCGCCTGAAGCCCCTCAGCCAACAGCTCCTCCCACCACCTCCGCAAGGAAGGCCAGCAGCCATCCTCCCACCACCCCCATCCTCTCCACCTCCCCCTGCCATTAAAGCCACATGCCACATGCCAAAAATATATATATATATCACGCAAACTCGGATGTAACTTTATTCCAGATAGAAATTTATTCAGATAGCCATTCTTCTATGTTTTCAGCTAAACATTCCAATCACCAGTAAACATAAACGTATTTTCATTACATATTTGATCAAGTTCAAACTGCAGGCATTGATAACCATCTTTAGTGTCTTCATCTTTTCCATTATTGTTACTTGACTAACTTAAATAATAGTCTATGACTAACTTAAATAATAGTCATTAGTCGGGGCTATTTGTAAGCATTTGGATATTAGTTTAACAGTGACAGCTTTTGTACTTCAGTATAGATCATGAAATGTTACTTTTGGTGATGAACATCATTCCCATAGTAGATCATATGTTGGTCCAATTAAACAGGATTATTAATAGTTCATCTCATCTTGCTAATGCCTAAGAAAATAATGTTTATATTTAAATTTTTATTTTTAGATGACTCCCAATATTCCTAGATACCACAAGTTCAATACTAGGCCACAACTTCAGACTCACACAGCCACATGCAATGATGCAGAATGCAGGAAGATCACAGCCTGGTGGGTACAAAATTGTGTGGATCCAATGGTGGTGGAGGTATCTCCAGGGCCCTGGCAGGTTCCAGAGTGGCTCTGCAGCGGAAAGGTGCAGTCAGAGAAAGGGGTGGGGTGAGGGGATTCCCAGGACCCTCCTTATAAGTTCACTCCCACAATGAGATGCCCTCAGATTGTTACCTGATTGACTAGACTCCACCCCTACTCTTTTATATATCTTCAAGTTCACGTGAAATTATGTAACTACCACAGGTGGAATATGCCCAAGGTTGTATTTTGGCTCTCCTGGACTTGTTTTAATTTTCTTCAGTCTCAACTGGAGCTATATGAGCAATTAATGATCTGTGCACCAGTCAGCCCTTGGCCTCGGTTTTTGCTGTTGATATTCAGAGTCTCCATTGCCTCTTCCAGCAGATGTAGGCAACTTGATTTCTGTGTATTCTATACAGAGAAATCCATGTGTGTAGTTGCCTTTTGTGTTGCTGAAAAAAAGGTATTTGCTATGAACAAATAATTGATTTTGCAAAATTCTATCACATGGCATCCAGGTTCATTTTTATCACCAAGATATATTCCAACTATCCATTCCTCTTTGTTTCCAAAATTTGCATTAAAATTTCCAATGATGACCAAGGCACACTGATTACATATTTGATCAATTTCAAACTGGAAACATTGTGCTTAGTGCATAGATTTGAATAACAGTTGTATTGCTTGGATTTTTTTCAAGGTGAGTAGATATAATCCGATCACAGAAAGCACTGTATTTCAAAACAGATCTTGAAATATCCCTTTTAATAATGACTGCAATGCCATTCCCCGATTGTGACATCATAGTCAGAGCAAACTATGATGATCTAATTCAAAATGGCTGATAGCAGTCCATTTCAGCTTACTGATACCCAACACATCGATTTATAATTGTTCCATTTTATTTTTGATGACTTTGAATTTTCTTAAAATCATATTAGTACATTCCTAGTCTGATTATTAGTAGGTCTTTCCAGCTATTTCTTCTCATTTTGAATTGTGCCCCATCAGCAAATGAAGTTCCTGAAGGCTTTACTTTCACAACATTACACCATTCACTTCAATAGTGACTCTACTTTGAAACTGCAGCTCCTTCTCAGTCACATTTTGAGTAATGCCTTCCAACTCAAGGGCCCCTTCCTCTGGTACTCATAGTATTCTGTAGCTCTCCATTATACCCCAAGATCTGACGATGTTTCAAGTCTATGGATACCTTCACATCCTTCTTTGTAGTCGTTTAATTTTTCATTGCTTCCAGCACCACTTGTCAAATAGGACAACTGAGGTAGTTAGTTTATTGTGCCAACCTGGTCGATAAACAAATGTGGGATTAATTGAAGGGTGGAGAGATAAATGGTTCCGTAAGCCTCACCCTTCTTGTCTCTTGCTCTTTCTTTTTTTTCTTTTTTAACATTTTATTAGGGGCTCATACAACTGTTATCCCAATCCATACACACATCAATTGTGTAAAGCACATTTGTACATCGTTT
>NW_022103958.1:13269968-13290571 GCF_000313985.2 Echinops telfairi
AGAAGGACATTGGGCCTCCACTCAAGTCTCTTGCTCTTTGATCATCGGACCAGTGTGCAGCTGCCTTGCTTGTTCTTTGCCTCTACTTGCAAACTACACTATCAATGGGACACCTAACCCGTGGACTGTGTCGCTGTAATTTGTGGTTCTTTTAAGACCTGCTTCGCCATACCATTGGAATTTACATCTCTTGAGCTGGGACTGTTGGACCCTATCATCTGGCTGACTGCTGGTGACCTGCCTTGCTGTTTGCTGCCTGTCCCCAGATAGCATGAATTGCTCTACAGAGGACTACCCAGCAGCCCTCAAGACGTGAAGGACTGCCAGTGTCTCACAACTATCTCACAGGACTGAGTTGTACTGAGCCATTTGTACTGCTTTATAATTTAGTTAACTGTTTATTTCTTATGTTATACATCTATCTATCTGTATAAATATATATAAAATGATTAGCATTCTTGTTTTGTTTCTCTAAAGAACCCTGTCTAACACAACATCTGCCTCCCACTTAATGCTTTTGGGTCCCATATTGAAGATCAGTTGTATATATGCTGATGGTTTCATTTCTGGGTTTTCTGTTCTTTTCCATTGTTCTGATGATCTGTCATTATACCAGTCCATGCTGTGTTGTCCACAGTGGCTGTGTAGTAAGTGTTAAAGTCAGATAAAGTGAGCCCTCTGACTTTAGCCTTCTTCTTCAGGAGTTCTCTGCTAATTTTGGGCTTCTTCCCTCTCCATCTGAAATTGGTGGTCAGCTTTTACAATTATTCGAAAAAGGTTGTTGGTATATGAATCACAATAGCTTTAAATTTATATAGTTCCTTGGGTAAGATTGACATCTTTATTATACAGTCATCTTATCCAGGTACATGGGGTATTCTTCCATTTGTGGAGGTCGTTTTTGGTTTCTTACAATAGGGTCCTGCTGTAGTTTTCCTTGTAAAAGTCTTTTGATTTTTTGGTTAAATATATCCCTAGTTATTTCTATTGGTTCTTGGGTATTGTGAAGGGTACTGCCTCCTTAATCTCCTCTTCCATGGTCTTATCCAATATATATAGCAAAACAATAGATTTCTGTTTGTTGATCTTGTATGTCGCCACTCTTCTGTATTCCTCTGTCACTGTCAGTACAACTGTTGTGGAGCTTTTGGGATTTTCAACGTACAGAATCATGTCATCTGCAAATAGCGATAGTTTCACCTCCTCCTCTCCAATTTGAATATCTTAAGTGTCCTTCCACTGTCCTCCGTTGTTATCTTGGGCCTTCAGTATGATATTCAATAGAAGTGGGGACAAGGCGCATACTTTTCTGGTACCCTTTTTCAGTAGTATTGATTTAGTCTTTTCTCCATTAAGTATGATGCTGGCTGTTGGCTTTTCATAGACAGTTTTTATTAACTTGAGGAATTTTCCTTCCATTTCTATCTTCTTGAGTGTCTTAAGTAGGAATGGGAGTTACATGTTGTCAAATGCTTTTTCTGCATCTGTCCATATTATCATGTTATTCTTATACTTTTTCTTCTCAATGTGATGTGTAATATTAATGGATTTTTGGATGTTAAACCATCCCTGCATCCTATCCTACCTGATCATGGTGGATGATATGTTTTATATATTTTTGTATTATATTGGCCAATACTTTGTTAAAGATTTTTTCATCTATGTTCATTAGAAATATCGGTCTGTAGTTCTCTATTCCTGTGGGATCCTTGCCCTGTTTGGGTGTCAACATTAGACTGGCTTCATAGAATGAGTTTGTGAGTTTGCCATTTTTTTCTATACTCTGGAATAGTTTGTGGAGGCTCAGTATCAGCTCTTCCCTAAATCCTTGGTAGAATTCTCCTGTGAACTAGTTTCTTAATAATCGTATCTATTTCTTCTCTTGGTATGGGTCTGTTGAAGTTCTTGACCTCTATCTGGGATAGTAGGGAGAGAATGTTTTTCTAAGTATTTGTCCATGTCTTCCATGTTGTTGAATTCATTAGAATACAGACTTTCATAGAACTTTCTGATTATCCTTTTAATCTCGCTGGTGTCTGTTGTGATTTCCCCTGTTTCATCCCTCATTCTGGCTATTGAGGCTTGCTCCTTCTTTTCATTGGTTAGTCTTGCCAGTGGTCTGTTGATTCTGTTGATATTTCCAACGAACCAGAATTTTGCTGCATCAATATTTGCCCTGATTTTTATTATTAATTTATTTTTCTATTAGAAGTATTATTCTGTTGACTGTTCTAGTTGCTGGAGGTTTCCAAATAGTGTATCACTCCTAAGTCTGTCTTCCTTTTTCATATGTGCATTTATTGCTATCAAGCTACCCCTTATAACTGCTTTTGCAGTATCCCATAGGATTTGATGCATTGTATCCTCATTTTCATTCGTTTCTGGATAATTCCTAAGTTCCGGTCTTGTCTGCACCAGTACCAACTCATGTCGCAGAAGATCGTTATTCATCCTTCAATTGTTTGCCTTTGCTTTTCTGGTAATATTTTTATTGATCTTCAGCGTTATGGCGTGGTGCTCTTAAAAGAGCATCTGAGTAACCTCTATGTATATGTATTTGAATTTACTCATGCTGACCTTCTTTCCCAGTGATCTATCTTTCCCTGATAGTGGTTGTTAAAGTCACCTGCTATGATTGCTGATTCTGTGATTTCCTTTTTCACCTTTCAATAGTTTGTTTGACAAATTTTACAGGTCTCTCATTTGGTGTGTATATATTTATGATGCTTACTGGTTCCTGGTTTACTGATCCTTTTAAAATTATATCGTGTCCTTCCTTGTCTCTTGTTAGGATTTGCACCTTGAGGTCAATTTTGTTAGAGATTTGGATTGCAGCCCGTGCTTTGTTTAAATTTCCATTTGTCTGGCATATTTTCCAGCATCTTTTTATTCTTGTCTGAAAGCTATTTTTTTCTCCAAGCTTAAGATGTCTCTTTCAGGCAACAGATTTTTGGGTTATGTTTTCTGAGCCTGTCGGTTAGCCTTTGTCTTTTAATGGATGAATTGAAGTCTTTGACATTCAGTTGTTAACTTCATCTGTGGATTCATTACTATCATCTTGTACCTTTTGTGTTGGGTATTTTCCTATCTCCCTTCATATCATTGTGCTGTGTTTGTGTGGAGGGCTTCTTTCTGGCTTTCTTTTCCCTCCGAGGCAATGTTGCCTTGGTAATTGTTATTGGCGTGCTGGCTTCTGTGTGGTGTTGAGGTATATGAGGGTCTCCTGCTTGTGCTTGGTGGATGTTGGTCTTTTGACCACAGTGGATCAGCAAGTATCTTATGCAGGGTTGGGTGTCTTATAGTGTATTCTTTGAAACTTTCCTTGTCCTGGAATACTCCTACCTCACCTTCTATCTTAATAGAAAGTAGGACAGGGTAGAGGATTCTCAGGCAGGCATTTTTTTCTTTCAGCTTTTGGGAAGATGTTACTCCACTCTTTCCTCTTCTTCATGGTTTCTGCTGATAGGTCTGAGCATATTCTTACCTCAGCACCATTGTGTGCTACCACCTCATTTTCTCTTGCTGCTCTTAAAATTTTATCTTCCTCTTCAAAGTTAGATAATTTAGAGATTATATGTCTTTGTGAGTTCTTCCTTAGGTTTTTTATAATTGGTGTGCTCTCCACTTCCTGTATGTGTGTCTGATTCTCATTCATTAAGGTGATGAACTTTGCCTCCAGAAATTTCCTCACTAACTTAGCTGTTGACTTCATTTTGTCCTGTTCTGCAAGACAAAATATTCAAATATTGTTCCTATTAATAGCATCTGTCATTTATCTCAGGTTTTCTTCCACCTTTATGACTATCTAGGTTGACGGTCTTTCCCATTTGCTGAAGTCTGCCTGATTTTCTGGGAGATTACTGGTATGATTCTCTGCCTCTTCAAGTCTGTTTGTGAGATCCATGATCTTGTGTTTTGCATTTGTTCCCTCATCTATAAAGTCTTGTCTATCCCTTTGGTACGTGGACTTCATCCCCTCCATTGTGTACTTCATCTCCTCTATTATTGCATCCTTATGTTGGGTTTCTTCCTTCATCTCCTGTATTACTATGAGCAGTCTTTTGAAGATTTCTATTTGTGGCAGATCCACATCTGATTCTTCTATGAGCATCGTTATTACCACTGTTGTGTTTTGTCTTACTTGTTTTCTTGTTGAGGGTATTGCTGTAAGTGGATGTTAAGCGCTGTTTGGAACAACTGGGCACCATATTTATGGGAAGCCAAGGGGCCCTGGGCTCTTTCTCTGTGTGACTGATAGGTGTTTTCAAGGATTGCCTGTGACCCACTATGGTGGTGGGTTTGACTACTTTGTAGGCAGGGTGCTATGGTGACTAAGTGGCCAGTGATGGTGGTGGGCCTCATAGTCTGGGGTGAGGATGGTGACTATCGGTGTGACCCTGGGCTGTGTTGGGGCAGGCTTGTACCTTGGCCGCGGGTCTTGTATGGGTGTCAGGCCAGATTTGCAGCCTTTCAAAGAGTGGTAAAGCCTGTTGGCCTTTCCCGTTTTATTATGTTAAAAAAAAAACATGGGATATGCTCTGACTACCTTGTTATTCAATGCTACACAAAGGACTGGAATTGAAAGTGTTTTTACCAAGAAATGTTTTTGTTTTCCCTTTTTATATTGGGCTTGTGGGGTGCCCAGGTCTTCGGGCTGTGCCTTATTGACCCCCAGGGGAGGGGGACTAGCTTATCAGAGAGGGATTTGGGGGTTGACCGGAAATGAATTCATACCCACCTATCAGTTTGTGCTCTATGGAACTCTGTTCTGTCAAAAGTAAATATCCCAGCAGCCCTTTGATGACTGCAAATTTTTGTCTGTCTATTGTTACCCAAGCTAACAGATGTGGAGCTGGGAAGAGGTGAGGAGGGTATGGCTGATGTATTACCTCCATTCCTGACTTGGTAGGGAAGTTGCTATGACCTAGAATACAAGCACAGGGTGGCTAGCCACATGAGAAACTCTAGTGTGGAGTCTTGTGGCTAGCTCTCTCAGGATCTCTGAAAGACTGGGATTATGACCAATTTTAGACAGAAGTCTGTGGAAATTACTGCTTGCTGAGGGATGAGGCAGCAGAAACCCATACCAGGTCCATCCTTCTGGACCTGGTGTGGGTTTAGCGGAGCCTGCAGGCAGACACGATGAAGTTTGAATGTTTCAGTGAGATCTTGAATCATTTCATGGGTGAAATCAAAGGGGGAGGTCTGAGTCACACCTTAGTACACTAAATCTATTTTTAGCACCCAGCCTCCCAATCTTGGGCTTCTTGGTTTTTACTTTTCTGGTCTGACAGCAGGATCACTGGACAGGTAATTTTACTTGGATGCCATCTTGAACTCCGTATTGTCATCTTTTTATGTAAAATTTAAAACTAGCATTTATTGTTACATAATGTAGGTAATGTAGTAACTAATCAAAAGCATGAGGTAAACTACAAAAAGTTCAAGATTTTTTAAAAATTGTTTTTTATCATGATTCCAGGTGAAATTGATGCAAATGTGTCTTTATGATACATCTATTTCTCCCTATGGCTTCAGCAAAAAAAGATAAATTTATAAACGAGGACATAAAATATGAGATTTATTTTTATAAGTTATTCCAAGGTCTGAGACAGTTTTCCATCACCTGAGCTGTTTTGAAATTGAGATTAATTAAAGCAGAAATAAACATGACTTGAGACAAGTGAAAAATCAGACGATATGGTGAGGGAACCAATCAATTAGCAACACTTATTGAAAAGTCTATTGGAAAGAACATGTTCAACTCATATTAAAAATGACTTTACAAGCAAAAAGTTTATGGTTATTTGCAAGATGACAGAATCAGTAATTAATTGAATACTTTAATTGTGTAGTACACTATTATCTTTAGTCAATAAAAATATTTTCATGTTTCATAATTTTTCAGAATGCTAAATAAACAGCTATATTAAGATATATGTATGTGATATTAATTTGAAAGTCTTACCCCTTCATTAGGACTTCCGCATATTTATAAGAGCATTGTACACCAGCAGTTTATTTTCAGAAAGACAAAAATGAGTCATAAAACAAATAAGCAATAATTCACTAGACCTTTAACATTTTGTTGATACTCCTTGGTTCAGTTTGGGGCTTGTGAATTATCTCAGTGCATATAGCTGGGATAGCCCTCAGGGATTTTATCGCATCCTGGGTATGTTTTTGTTAGTTTTAATGAAGTTGTTTTAAACTATGAAGACAGTAAATTTGATTGATTAAATCTCATTGTCTTCTTTGACCCACAAGCAAATATCTAAGAGCTATTTGATTTTATTGGTTTCTATAATCAGACCTTCAATTACTGTCTATTTCCCTCGTGATATCTGGTATGTGTAGTGAAATTTGCCAACTTCTTAATAGTCACTGAGGTGTCTTGTACAGCTCTCCCAATTCACTTATTCTGATCCTGGTATTAGAATTCTAAAGGCCCTAGGGAACTCGAATTGCTATTTTTAATACTTGGTAAGTCTTTGTCCTATAATGAGGGTTGTTAGTTAATATTAAGCAAGATAGAAAATATCCTAAGAAAATCTTCAATTGTTCCCTTTTGGTTTTTTTTCCTATTCATAAGACTAACATTTACTTTTTTTGCATTTAATGTGGCATTTATTAATGTTAACACTTAAACATTGCATTAAATTTAATCTAATTATAAAATGTGATTAATATAATTTCTAGATTTCTATTGTCAAGATGAAAAGAGAAGGTTGTTTTGGGTTTAGTTGGCACAATTTAAATTGAATAATTTTTATTCTGTGAATGCCCTTAATGATAATTTTTGCATGTCAAGTTTTTAAATTTAGAATAGTGTATGAGAAAGAGAATAAGAAACAATTCTAATTCTCTGATGATAATGTAATTCAGTAAAATGCCTTTAACATGTTGTCCAGGTTAAATTAATCTTGAAAAAAGGTAAAAGTTATATATTCTATATTCAAACTAATAACAATCAATCTAGTGTCATTTTTTTCATAGAGGAAATAACTAGAGTTAGCATTTATTTATAACAATGGGAATGCCAAATTGTGGCAAAAACAGAGGCCTATAATGCAAGACAGTAATTTTTCTTTAAAAGAGAGGAATAAAAATAAAAGAAAATGAAGTACAATTTTCAAAATAAAGAGTTAATCTTTTAAGTAAAAGTCAAGGCTTCTTCATCCTGTATACATATATATTTTCAAAAGTGAGTAATAAAAATAGTCATTCCAAAAATAAATGTAAACTTTTAAAAATAAAATTGTTAGTTGGTTAGTATAATTAGAGCTAGGCTGTCTTTTAATACATACTTTAATATACATTATTCATGCTTGAAAGAGTATAACACAAAAATAAATATTATACATTTTACCATAAACACAGCAGTTCAATCATGGGATTATAGAAATGATATTTAATTTTAGGAAAATAAAAACATTTGTCAAAAAAAAAAAGGAAAAATAATATGGACCAAGACAGAAAATTGTAGATGTGAGATCTATCTGAATACATATCTGTGTATTTGTGTGTGTGTGTAAATTTTAACTATCAGTCTATAACTTATATTCCAAGTATCCTAATAATAAATTGTATCTTAGAAACAAAATGATGAAATATAAGAAAATTTATCTATGACAAGAAAATTAAAAGCAGAAAGCTCCTGCAGAGTTCAGAAATTATAATTATTTTCAGGATAGGTAATTTTTTATTCCATGCTGTTAACATAGAAGAATTTAAAAATATTATATCACAAGACCTCCAACCAAATATCTCAGACTGTGAATTCATTAGTTTGGAACTAAATAACCAAGACTGAAATAAATGGGAGACTTCAAAGGCCTTCCTGTTGGCAATAGTAAGTTTGTTTTTTCTTTCCCCAGCTCAGAGCTCAACAAATGCCTGGAAATTAGAGCTCCACTAAATTTAGTCTATTTTTACCAAGATTAAAACTCTAGACTTGTTATTTATGTAATCTTTTAAATCATTTTATTAGGGCCTCATGCAACTCATCGCAATCCATACATACATCAATTGTGTAAAGCACATTTGTACATTCATTACCCTCATCATTCTCAAGACATTTGCTCTCCACCTAAGCCCCTGGCATCAGTTCCTCATTTTTTCACTTCCCTCCCCGCTCCCCCCTCCCTTACGAACCCTTGGAGACGTTGGACAGGGCAAAATGTGACAAAATAATAATTTATAAATTATCAAGGGTTCTTGTTATTTATGTAATTTTATATAAACATCTATTTTTCTTCACTTAAGCAGTATTAAAATATTAAATAATGCAACTTTTGTGTAATATCTTTGTGTATTTCAATTACTGATCTTAATATATATTTACTTGTGAGATGTACAACACATAGATAGCCTACTAAAATGTCATCTTAAAATATTTTTGATACATAATTTTGAAGCTCAAATTTTATTTATAGCAAAATTGGTGCTGTCAATCAGTTTCCAATCACAGGTACTCTCTATGCACAAAAGAATGAACCATCCCCAGTCCTGTCCTTTCCTTACTATTGTTCGGTTTGAGCTAATTGTTGTAGTCCCTGTGTCATTCCATCTAGTTAAGTGTCCTCTTGTTTTTCACTACCTTCTACTTTACAAAACATGATGCCCTTTCATGAGATTTGTCTCTCCTGATAGAGATCCAAATTCTCACCATCCTCACTTCTAAGGAGCAGTCTGTCTATACTTCTTCCAAGGCAGGTTTATTTCTTCTTTCGGCAGGCCATGGTACGTTCAATATTCTCCACCTGCACCATCATTCAAATACATCAGTCCTTGTTTTTATCTTCCTTATTCAAAGTCCAACTTTCACATGTATAGTAGGCATCTGAAAGTGCCCTGGCTAGTGTCAGAGACAGACACCTTAGGTCTGAAAGTGATAGCCTTGTTCTTGAACACTTCAATGAAGTCTAGTGCAGTGGATTTGCACTAGGCTAGGCATTGTTTTAGTGACTGCTGCTTCCATGAGCACTGACTGTGGATCCAAGCAAGATGAAATCCTTACCAATTTATATATATATTTCATTTACTATGATGCTACTTATTGGTATAGTTGTGAAGTATTTCTTTGTTGTTTGCTACAGTTGAGTTTTGAAATCTTTCAAGAGCAACATTGGTAAAATATTAATCAGTAAACAGTTTTATCACTGCTGTATCAATCCTGATTTTGCCCTCTATTTTTTAAAAAACACTACTTACAAACTGGATTTTATCAACAATATAATTTTAGTATAAGTTCAACCAGCAAAATATTTAAATGCTCAATGACAATTTAGAATTATATTCTTTTATTTTTATAGTTAATAGCCATGACTGAGACCATGTGCGTTTACCTAGTTAATCACATCATGCAGACCATTGACACAACACCAAGGAAAGAGTAAAGGAAATGACAATCATATAGTTAAGGAAAATTCATAAGCATGAGAATGTATCAAAAGTCAAGGATTATGATTAGTTAAATTTTTTGCACCTAAACAAACGTTATTTTAAAGACTAACATCTGGGAAATATATCTTATTTGCTGCTATTTGCCATTGACTCCAATTTACACAAACCTTATGAAAGTGATGGTGCTTGGTCCCCAGTCATCATGAGGATACAGGACTTTACATAGATCTTATAAAAGCTTCTCATTCACAGTTTGTGTTTAACATGTGCTTGCAGTAGCATTTTTCAACTCTTTTATCTTTTTATAGTCCTTGCCATGGAAACACATGTAAGTATACTCAAGTCACCTCAACCCCACCAATGCCCTTCCTTAGATAACTACAAGATAGATGATTTTAGACCTGAATATGATATGTTAAGCATATGAAACCATAGCTACTAGTGGACTCAAGAGGTTTCAGAGAATTTATGATGCAAACTGCAATATGGAAGTTATTCTTTAGAGAAAAATTAAGGCAGAGATTGACAGAATCTTGGTGATTTGCAAGTTCAAGGTTTATCTCCAAGTTGAAATATGAGAGAATGAAGAGAAAGGAAACATCGTGTAGTAGATTGATGGAATGTGGAACAAGTGTTTTATAATTTTGTTTTATAGATTAATATGAATAAACAAAACAAGGCAAGAATACTGTGTGACTTAATTGAGGCTGGTGTCTACTTTGAGATGGACAATGTTGGCAAAGCAGAGGTCAGAAAGTTGCCTGGGAATGAAATCACAGAGTGGGATATTTGGAGACATTTTCTTCTGGATTTTTTATTTCCACATATATAGGAGTAGATAAATGGCACTTATATTAAAAATATGTCAAAGTGGTATATATACCTAAGACAAGAAAATAATAACTTTCTCCCTGGCAAAGAAACCAAAATTGACAATGAATGGCATTTCACAGACAGCAAGTGCAGCCTAGTGACAGGCTGGGCATATTAAGTGAACACAAATGGGACTTTTATAGAAAAGATGTACTGCATTAGATACAGCGATTGCATTCAAATGGTTTCAATTATTTGCTTATGCTTAAAACAGTGGCAGAATAAATAAAATATCCCAAACTTCAAATCTTAAACATTTCAAACAGTATATTGTGGGGGTAGGAGGGGAAGGGGGCAGCCACACACACAATGAGACCATATTGAGAGGGATAAAAATAAATAAATGACATTTTTCCCTTCTCTTTCTTCTTAGTGTGTTTGATTCTCCTCTTAAAATACCAATATATAAGGATACCATTCCATCATGGAATAAGTAAGAGGGTGCACTTCAGCCTTCCCCTGTCTTTCTCATATGCTTATCTATGCATATGTCTGTGTGAGAAAGCATGCGCATGTGTAGTTTTTCTTCCTAAATGTTAATTTAAAATTGAAATAATATGTTTCATTCCATTATTATCTTATAGAAACAATTACATGGATGGAGGAAGCAAATAGGCCTTCTTATAAGATACTTTAAAATATAGAGTAAAAAAAAATATATATATCGAGTTAATTTTCTGAGCATCAATCTGAAATAAAAGATAATTTTATTGTGGTAATAATAATCAACAGTGAAATTTCATTCATTAAAACACTTAATATGATCTCTCAAAGACAGAGAGGACAAAAGCTAATGAAAACTTTAAATAGTAACTATCATCCACCTTTGACTTTTCCTTTATTATTATTATTGCAATTGACCAGTCATTTTAATGATTCTTTGAGCATTCTATGGTGAAAATAAGAATGATTCCTCTGTAAGTTAACTGAAAGCTTTAAGACAAAGTATGGTTCTACTACACTGTTACCGTGTTGTGTATATCTACCAGTGACAGCAGCAATAACAAATATCATTCCTGAGTTCTCTTTCTCATTCATGACAACAGTTTTCACATAAAGTAAACAGTAGTGTTTGAGAAGGAAGATAGGAGGCTAAGTAAGACTCGAGGAAACTCTTATTACACAAAATTATCAAAAAGTGAGGAGAGTACGTTACTCGCCATCATCTCCATCTAAGACAATGCACTTCTGAATCTGGCGTTTCCATCACTCTCTCGCGTTCCTGAAAAGCTTGGAGCTCTTTTATCACCACATCAAAACCACAGCTTTCACAGTCTTGAGGGACCTGACCCTGGTCTTTTCTAATGTTCTTTTAAGTTTTGGGGGGAAAAGAAGTCTGCAGGGACAAGATTAGAACAGTAAGGTGGGTGGGAAAACTTTTCTCAAACTATACAGAGGGCAACCCTTGCTACTCTTGAAGGTTTTGGGTGGAAAACGAACAGGGGTGAGATTTAGTGGCTTGACACTGACTGGTTCAGCAGAACCAATACCCAATTTTTTGTTGAAGAATAATTTACTGGGGGGATAAACAGCCTAAAATATGATGCATTACAAGGTGCTGAGAGAAGAGAGGGAGGGCAACTGCTTTCAACAGTAAAAAAGAGAAGAAAATCAATTGCTTTTTTCTTCATTTTATTTAGTTCATATCACTGCATGGTGTTAAGTGGATTAGTAAAAAAAATATGAAATTGCTATCGATTTTTTTCAGGTAACAAACCAAGTTTTTCAATAGCAACTGTGAGCACCTTGGTAATTTTTTATTTGTTTTAGGATTTTTCAAAATGTTTTCCCTAGAAACACTGTAATTTATCCCTTTCTTAGTGATCCAAAATCCATGCATAATGTCCTTTTTAAAACTATAAAGACTTACAAAATGGTTATTTGCTCTTAAACACACACACACACAATTCTGAAACTTACCTTCCAAAAATGTAATGGCTTCTAAAAGAAAAAATTATGCAAATGTATCTGGTTGTGGGAGTATTTGTAGTCTCAGTCCCCCAACCCCAAATTCACTGTCATTGAGTCAATTGTTACTAATAACAATCTTATAGAACAGAGTAGAATTCCCCTGTGGATTTCTGAGATCTTAACTCTTTAGAGAATAGAAAGCCTCATCTACAACTGTGTGTTCTTAATAGTGGGAGGAAATCTGAAATCACACAAGAATAAGAGATCCCTTCTACAAGGATTTTCTTACAACTGTCAACATATTTATGTTGATGCAGAGGGAAAACTGAATCTACCAATGAAATTAGAAAGAGTCTGTAATCAATACTGAAATCCAAGAAAATTACTCTCACTGAAGTATAGAGTAAGAGAGGTTGTAGAAAAACTAGATAGAAATTAAACTATGAACATTGAAGACTCAACCCAATGTGAAGAAAATGAGATAAAAAGGCGGGGGGGCACCTAAAATGAACATTGAAAGCCTAAATTGTTACAAATAAGGAGAGATGTAAGAGAAGTGGACAATGACTACAAAGGAGAGCCTCAAGCAGTGACGTGCAAAGCTGCTAATGAAAATGTTGGCTGATTACATGAATCTACTAGTTGTTAAGTCTTTGAGTGGCTCTCAGTCAGAACTACTTTATGTGCAACAGAATGAAACACGGCTCTCGCCTGTGCCATCCTCACACTTGATGGTTTTGGCCCAGAGATGAAGTCGCCATGTCAATCCATGTTCCCAAATGTTTTCCTCTTTTTCATTGCCACATTACTTTACCTAAAATAATGTCCTTCCCAGGCACTGGTCTCTCATGACAACATGTCCAAAGTGCCTGAAATGAAGTCTCAATAGCCTTCCTGTGAAGGAACTCTGTCAGTTCTTCTACCAAGGCATTCTTTCGTTTCTGTCTTTTGTTAGTATTTGGAAATTTCAATATTCTTTTTTTTAAATAATTTTTTAAAATAATCATTTTATTAGGGGCTCATACAACTCATCAGAATCCGTATATACCTCATTTGTGTACAGCACATTAGTACATATGTTGACTTCATCATTCTCACAACATCTGCTTTCCACTTGAGCCCTTGGTGTCAGCTCCTCATTTTTCCCTCTCCCTCCCTGCTCGCCTCTCCCCCTGAACCCTTGATAATTTATAAATTATTATTTTATCATATCTTACCCCATCCAACGTCTCCCTCACCCACTTCTCTGCTGTCCATCACCCAGGGAGGAGGCCATATGTAGACCTTGTCATGTGTTCCCTTTTCTCTCTCACCTTCCCTCCACCCTCCCACTATCGCCACTCTCTCCAATGGTCTTGGGAGGGGATTCATCTGGGTTCACTGTATTTCAAATTCCTATCTGTGCCAGTGTACATCTTCTGGTCCAGCCGGATATGTAAGGTAGAATTGGGATCATGATAGTGGGGGGAGGAAGCATTTAAGAACTAGAGGAAAATTGCATATTTCATCGTTGCTACACTGCACTCTGATTTGCTCCTCTCCTCCCCGCAGCCCTTCTGCAAGGGGATGTCCAATTTCACCCAGGTGGGCCCTGGGTCCCCACTCTGCTTTCTTCCTCATTCACAATGTTATGATTTTTTTTTTTGGTCTTTGATGCCTGATACCTGACCCCTTCACCGCCTTGTCCTCTTACAGGCTGGTGTGCTTCTTCCATGTGGGCTTTGTTGTTTCTAAGTTAGATGGCCCCTTGTTTATCTTCCAGCATGTGGGACCCCTGATTCTGTGTAATTTGACAGCTTGGCACCATCAGTTTTCTTCACCACATTTGCTTATGTACCCACTTTGTCTTCAGCATTCGTGTCGGGGTAGGGTGGTGTGTTTCTTCCTTGTGGGTTTTGTTGTTTCTTAGCTAGATGGCTGCCTGTTTGTCTTCAAGCCTGTAAGACACCAGATGTTGTATCATTTGATAGGGGCTTGTACATCCATCCATTGTGTCAAGCAAACTTGTACATTTGTTGCCATCATCATTTTCAAAACATTTTCTTTCTACTTGAACCCTTGGTACCAGCTTCTTGTCCCACCACCCCCTCGCCCTTCCTCCTTCATGATAACTTATAATATTTTTTCTTGTCTTACACTGACTGATGTCTCCCTTTACCAACTTTTCTGTTCTCCATACCCCTGGGAGGGGGTTATAGTTAGATCATTGTGATCACTTCCCCCTTCTCCCCCCACCTTACCCTTACCCTCCTGCAATGGCTACTATAATTATTGGTCCTAAGGGGTTTATCTGTCCTGGATTCCCTGTGTTTGTAGCTCTTATATGTACCTGTGTACATGCTCTAGTCTAGCCAGATTTTTAAGGTAGAATTGGGGTCATGATATTGGGGGGAGGGAGCATTAAAGAACTAGAGGAAAGTTGTATGTTTCATCAGTGCTATACTGCACCCTGACTGGCTCATCTCCTCCCTGCCATCCTTCTGTAAGGGGATGATGTCCGATTGCCTAGAGATAGGCTTTGGGTCTCCACTCTGCACTCCCCCTCATTCACGATGATGTGGTTTTTTTTGTTCTGGGTCTTTGCTGCCTGACACCTGATCCTATCGACTCCACATGATCACACAGACTGGTGTACTATTTCCATGTGGGCTCTTTTGCTTCTCAGCTAGATGGCTGCTTGTTTATCTTCAAGCCTTTAAGACCCCAGATGCTATATCTTTTGATAACCATGTACCATCAGCTTTTTATTTTTTTACCACATTTGCTTATGCAACTACTTTTTCTTCAGTGATCATTTTGGGAAGGTGAGCATCACGGAATGCCAGGTTAATAGAACAAAGTGTTCTTGTGTTGAGGTAGTACTTGAGTAGAGGCCCAATGTCCATCTGCTACCTTAATATTAAACCTATAAATATATGCACATAGATCTATTTAACTATCATCATATATAAATATATTTACATATGTACATGCCTGTATTAGACCTCTATAAAAACCCTTTGCCTCCTACTTATTTCATCTATTTCTTTTTAATTTCCTCTTGTCCCACTATCATGTTCAGCCTGCATTTGGGTTTCAGTAATTCCTCTCAGTTACATTGTCTTTTATCAAGCCCTACCCGGCCTCTTACACTCTCCTTCCCATTGATTTTAGATCACTTGTTGTTCCCTTGTCCCTGGATTTGTTAACACCCACTTCCTTTCCTTACCCCCCTCTCCCATGTCCTCCTGGAACCATAAGTCCCATTGTTTTCTCCTCCAGATTGTTTATCCTGCCTATCTTATCTAGATAGGCATGCAGAGACAATACTATGCACAAAAGTAAGACAGAGCAAAATAAAGCAACAAAACAACACAACACAACCAACAACAACAACAAAAGAAAAGCTTATAAATCGCTCAAGGTCTTTTGCTGACTTTTAGTAGTGCTTTCCAGTTGAGTCTGATGGGGTGTCATGCCCTGGACCCACAGTCTATTTTTGGTATTCCCTGAGATTTCATTCCTCTGCTTCCCTTGCTGTTCTGTTGGAAGCCCTTAGTGTTTCACCTCTGTTAGGTGGAGTCAGATCGGGCACAATTCCCTCACTGTGTCTCCAGTGTTGTCCCCATACTGCTATGGGTCAGTGAGGGATGCTGTGTCTCCTTGTGGAGCTGGCCATATGGTCCTCTCTGAGCATTGGCTGCTCTGAGCAGGAATACCATTCCCAGGGTTCCGTGGACCAGGATGTGCTCCACTCTCTCTCTCTCCCCTGTTGTTTGCTCCTGTGTGCTCTAACTCACCCAGGGGGAGGTCGTTGTTTACATCTCCACAGGGAAAGAGGGATGAGAATTCAACCCAATTCTCTAAGAAGTGAATGCATGAAGCAGGGCACCAATAGTGAAATCTGATGGGCTGGCCCAATCCCAACCATGTGGACAGCACCCCCCACCCCCCGGCCCCCCTAATGAATTAACTTCAGAGGACAACACTGAAGTTATAGCTCAGGGAGAGGGACATGTCCGATCAGAGCACACAGAATTTCAACATTCTTCTATAATTCCACAATTTAAACGGATGCATTTTCTTCTGTCTTCCTTAGTCCGTGTCAAACATTGACGTGCATTTGAGGCCGTTGAAAATATAATGTCTTGAGTCAAGCACCCATTAGTTCTCAAAGTAAAATCCTTACTTTTCAACACTTTAGCAGGAAGTTTACCCAATGCATTGCATCGTTAGATCTCTTAACACCTGCTTCTATGACCATTGATTATGGATCTAAACAGGACAAAATCATGACAACTTCAGTGTTTCTCTGTTTTTCATGATGTTATCTACTCATCCAGTTGTGAGGATTTTGGTCCTTTTTACACTGAGTTGTAACCCTTAAACTGCAATCCTTCATCTTCATCAGCAACTACTTTAACGACTTCACGTCCTCCTCACTTTCAGCATGCAAGGTTGTGTCATCTATGTATCACAAGTCCTTAATAAGCCTTCCTCCAATCCTGATGCCATACCCTTCTTCAAATAATCCAGTTTCTATGATTATTTGCTCAGTATACTGATTTACATGCATGGTGAGAGGAGTCAAGGCTGTCACACACCTTTCCATATGAAACATGTAGGATGCCCTTGTCCTTTTTCCACAAATGCTTCTTTATCCATGTGTAGCTTCCTCATGAACATAAGGTAGTTTTCTGGGATTCCTATTCTTCTCAAGGCTATCCATTCTTTGTTGTATTCAACTGCCTTGAGATAGCCAATAATAAACAAGGAAACAGCTTCCTAGTATTCTTTGGTTTCAGCGAAGAGCCATCGGATATCAGCCATGATATCCCTTGTTCCACATCCTCTTCTGAATCCAGCCTGAACCTCTGGCAGCTTCCTGTCCATGTACTATTGCAACTATTTTTGGATAATCTTCAGCACAATTTTACTTGAATGTAATATTAATGATATTGTTCTAAACTTTGAGGATTATTTTGGGTCACCTTTCTTTGAAACTGGTACAAATGTGGATCTCTTCTTGTCACTTGGCTAAGTAGCTAGCTCCAGATTTACTAGCAGGGGTGAGTGATCAATGCTTCCTTTTACTGAAATTTTTCAATTGGTAATCCATCAATTCATACAGCCTTGTTTTTTGCTAATACTTTAAGTGCAGCTAGAACTCATTCCTTCATTACCATTATTTCTTGCTCATATGCCCTATGTTGATATGGTTGAATGTTGACTAGTTATTTTTGGTAGAGTGTCTCCGTGTAATCATTCCATCTTCCCTTGGTGCTTCCTGCATCATTCAATATTTTGCTTGAATAATCTTTTCATATCACACTTTGAAGCTTAATTTTTCTCTTGAATTCTTTATATTTGAGATATGCTGAGCATGGTCTCCATTTTTGGTTTTCTAATTCTAGGTCTTTGCACATTTCATTATAATATTTTACTTTGTCTTCTCCAGTGGCCCTTTGAGATTTTCTGTTAAGTTTTGTTTTTTAACTTCACCCCTTTCTCCATGTGCCTATCTTAGCTACCCTATAATTAAGAGCAACTTTCAGTATGCCTTCTTATATCTACTTTGTTGAATGAGTCAAATCTGTCCTGGATATTTCCTACCAATTCAGGTGGGGTAGACTGATGGTTGTATTTAAGCTCTTGTGGAATTGTTTTTATTTCATTTGGTTTTAATATGAAAGTACATATAAGAAATTGATTGTGGAACCCCACAGTCAGTCCCTGGCCTAATTTTAACTACTGAAATTGAGCTTTTCCATCATGTCTCCCCAGAGATGTCATCAATTTCATTTCTGTGTAGTCCATCTGAGGAAGTCTAAGTGTACATTTTCCCTTGTGCGGTTGAAAAAACAGGTATTTTTGATGAAGTCATTGGTCTTGAAAAATTCTATCATATGATCTCTGATGTCATTTCTGTCACCACAACCATATTATCTGACTACTGCTTCTTCCTCTCTGTTTCAAACATTTTCACTCCCTTTGACAATAATTATCAGTGCCTTTGATTCCATGTTTGATCAATTTTAGCACTGCTGTTAGGCCATTCTGTGGTGGCTTATGTGCTGCTATAATGCTGATAGTTATGTCACCGGTAATTCAAATGCCAGTAGTGTCACCCAAACTTAACAGGTTTCGGCAGTCCTTCTAGAATATAATAACAGACTACAAAGCAGGAATATGCTGTGCACTTTTGAAGAATTAGCCAGGTAAAATCTTATGGATATTATTGAGTCAACCAGTAGTTACCTCTAATTGCTTTTGGAAATCACAGCCATAAAAAAACCCAATGGTGCTCTACTTTATAAAACTAGAGACACCATTAATATTTCATGAAATCAAATGACAATAGCATTGGAAAAGTCTGGCACAAAAGACCTCTTTCAGGTGCTAAAAAGGCAAAGATGGCATTTAGGGGACCTCTCTGAGGCGTTTTCAATCATGACAAGCTGAGATATTTCCAATAGTACCACATGCAATCTGAGATATTTCCAATAGTACCACATGCAAGCTGAGATATTTTCAAGCTGACATTTTTTCAATAGTGCCTTATGCAATCAATAACTGGACAATTAATAGTGCCTTATGCAATCAATAACTGGACAATTAATAAGAAAAACTGTAAAAGAATGTATGTATTTGAATCATGGTGCTGGTAAAAACTATTCAGTGCAGTGTGTAACAGAAGGCCAAACAAATGTTTCTTGGATGAAGTAAAGCCAGATTGCTCTTTAGAAGCAGCAAGACAAAACTTAGTCTCAGTTGCTTTGGGCTTGAGGTCTTTGAATTATCATGCTGTAAAGAAATATTGAATATAGTATATGTTTCCCCAAATAGGTGATATTATACCCTGGAGGGTAATGGACTGATCTAGGGGGCCTGCAAAAGTAGATATCTATACTTCATCCTGGAATATGGGCTATAGTACAAATGTTTTCAATTGCCAGCTTCACTTTTTTTAATTGCCAGGGTATTTTTTTCATAAAGGGAGTGGTAGGCCAAATAATTTTTGAAAGATATAGAATATACCATAGACATCCAGAAATAGAAACATATCTGTCTTAGAAGAAATCCAGCCAGAATGCTCCTTAGCAGGGAATATGACAAGACTTCCTTTTACAGAATTCGGTCATGTTACCAGAAGTGATTAGTCTTGGAGAAGGACATCACTCTAAGTAGAAGGTCAGTTAAAAAAGGACCTTCAACAAAATGGGTTGTCGCAGTGACTGCAACAGTGACCTCAAAAACCAAGTGCTATGAGGGGCAGCAGGATGGACCAGTGCTTCAGTCTGTTGTTTATTGCGTGCTAAAAATTGGAGATACTTAATAACTGTTGTTGACTTTTCCCTCTTTCCTTATTTTGATTCATTGTGTATGACACAGTACTGTATTTTTAGCACCTTATCATCTGTCATATAACTTATATGTCTTTAATGGTTACTGGAAGATACACAAAGTGCATCTTTAACTTATAGTTGCCAAAATGCTTTCGTCTGGATAATATTTATTGTATTGATTTCACATTTCATGACAATTAAGTAATTCATTTGTTTATGTAATAGCTAATATGTTATTAAATCCACTCACTTAATATCACAACTTATATAGATTTTTTTAACTTCAGAATTTTTCAACTTAAATTTTACATATATTTCTGTCTTCAGATTCATTTTATTATCCCTCATTGGGTAAAATATGCTTCTTCTAAATTATTGGACAAAATAATAACATGTTTAATAGATGTTTTAAATTAAATTCTATTATATCTAAATTGGTTGTGTTCGATTTTATCTATTCTCAATCAATGAAGTATTTGATCTTTCTAGCATCAGTTTTCTATACATATCATCTGGTAATTTATACTATCTTATAGGACAGATATAAAAATTTAAATATATTATCTTTGTAAATTTTTGTGCACTGCCATCTGGATAGTGGAGAGTTAATAAATGGTATAAATTATGATACTGTAGAGCTCCAATTTTAAAACATTTTCCATCAGTGGCAAATTTGAAGTTCTATGTCTTTGTAACCAAATTTCTGCTTGTTTGGAATGCTATAAGTACTCATGTCCTTAAATTACTTTGCAGGAAGAGAATAAACTAAATTATTTTTAAAGGCTTTTTCTTTTTTTTTAAAAGAACATTAATATTTATTTATTTTCTTTCATATATATATATTTTAATCATTTTATTAGGGGCTCATACAACTCTTATCCCCGTCATTAGGTCCTCATTTTCCCCTCCCTCCCCGCTCCCCCCTCCCTTATGAGCCCTTGATAATTTACAAATTGTTATTTTGTCATATCTTGCCCTGTCTCGCTTCACCCACTTTTCGGTTGTCCGTCCCCCAGGGAGGAGGTCACATGTAGTTCCTTGTAATGGGTTCCCTCTTTCCTACCTACTCTCCCTGTACCCTCCCAGTAT
>NW_022103958.1:13292267-13330413 GCF_000313985.2 Echinops telfairi
GACACAACCACTGAAGACAAAGCGGGTGAATAAGCAAATGTGTGAGGATGGGGAAATAGATCTATGTGCCTATATTTATAGGTTGAGTATTAAGGTAGCAGAAGGACATTGGGCCTCCACTCAAGTACTCCCACAGTAAAGGCTTTTTCATAGGTGGATATGAACTCTACTACGCACACATAAAAATCCAGCCTTATTGGTAATAACTCAGAGGCTATTCAGTAAAGTAATACCGTATGCAATTAAGAAATGGGGGCATTGGAATGCTGTCAAGATCATTTGGTGCTTTCATCATTTCTGTCAAATGAAGTAAAAATGCAGTAGAAAAAAACAAATTCTCTTTTGCCTCAAAAACTCACATCTCAGGTATTTGACTTCCATCTTAATGATGACTTCTTGAACATATTTCCCGGTGCCAACGTAAGGAGGCTATGGAAATTTTCAGGGTTGTGCTTTCGGTAAGCCAAATATGATTTTCTAATCAGCCCTTGAATGCTATTCCTACCACTTGGTTGGAGAGCAAAATAGTTATCAGAATTGATATGGCTGAGCAATAATGGGTATATTGTGAAGAGATTATATGCAAAAGCATATTTGTTTCTATCAGCATTTATACCCTTTTGAATGACATGTTTTAAAATTAGGTGCTGGAATTTATAATGTTAAGTTTAGCCCCATCACCCATTAAAAGGCCAAGAAAAATGGGGAAATCAGGACACCGCTAACACCTGCTGACCAGTTTAGGTTGTCTGCAGATGATCAGAGTTATTTTCAAACCTACCTGACATCCTGTCAATTTGTACTTTGTTTCCAACACACCATTAAATTAGTGGAAGTTGGGTATTGAAGCACAAATAATCATGACAGGTTGCCAAAGTCCATCACTGGGAGTTTGGCAATTTTCCTTTAAGGGGGATTTTCTCACGTCTCCTAATGAAAACAACAAAAAAAGGTTGATTAAAGAGAGACTCCCCAGTTTATTAATAAAATGCTTTATTTAATTGTCATAAAAATTTAGAACTTTATAATATTACTATCCCTGGGAAAACACTGTTAAAATCTTGCTGATGAACATGGGAATGTTTTTCTGTTTGTTATCAGTGAATTTACGATTTGATTTCAGAATCCCATGTAAATAATTTTTTCACAATTCAAGCAGAATTATATATAGTAAGTGATAGCATCAATTGATAATCCAATGTTGTAGTAAATTTAACAAACTATTTACTTAAACAATCAAAACTATTATTATTTGCAGTGTATATAGCTCTATGAGAGAAATATAAAATAGAAATAATTAAATAGTAAAAGTCTGGGAAATATATTTAACCTGAAGTGTGTCTTAATAAATATAAAATGAAAATAGTGGTAATATTAATTTTTATTATTAAATAATAATTAGCAACTAAGAATCAATTTTATTAACATTTGAACTGCCTACATTAATATCTCTAAAAATTAATATCTCCATTTTATCTCTCTGGGTTTTAATATTTATTGACTACACAGACAAAATACATGATTTTGGAAGTTAAGTTATAATGCCACTGAGAAAAGTTCAAGTTCTGCTAACAAATGCCTAAAGGGCCTGCTACTCTGTTACAAGAGCAACCAGAAGGGATTTCGTTTAAGCTCCATACGTCAACAAACCCAGTTACCTGAATTACGTATCCATAGAAATCCCACTGCAGTAAGCCTCAGCCCAAAGGTACTTAGTTCCACTTCCATGGGTCAGCAACTCCAATTTCTCCAGTTAAGTGCCCAGGGGCACCCATTCCACATGCCAGCATCCTTCACAAATGCACTCAGATTCACTTTCGCTGTGGGTTGAGAAGTCCATCATTCTGTCCCATGCTCTGGCTCCTGTTCTGCTGCTTCTCCTCTGATAGTACACTTGTCTTCTAGATTCAGCAGGTTCATTGTGCAGGGATCTTGGGTCCAGAGGCCGAACTCCACTCCTGGTTCTTCCTTGTATTGAGATCTCTCCTCCCGCTCATTTTATACACCGTAGGATGGCCCTTCAAAGAATCTTGTTAGCATTTACTCACAGGTGAATTCTATCAGTGTCTTCCCCCATATTCTTACCAGACCATACAGGAAATGATTGTTTGGTGGTAGTAAGTGACTTTGGTTCAAAGAGATACATTAAATATTTCACTTCCCCTGTGACATTAATTACCTATCATTTATGCCAATAACATATCTCTGTTAACAAAATGAAGTAATCTGCAGAGAAAATGTTTAATGTTTATATTTTTTACTTAAAGTTTGTAATATATTCCAAACTTTTTTTTCATGTCCAAATACTGAAAAAGGTGGGAGACACAAGCATTTTAAACTGTGTTGTACCATTTAGCACTCAGGCTTAACAAAAGGCAGAACTTAAGTTATTACATGAGACATATTGTGGGTTATCACATAAATTTGTAAAATAGCATAAAATGGAGTTAAAAAAAAAACATTAAATATGCTTCAGATATGATTATGAATTAATTATATACATATATTCATTGATATCAAGATGATATTACAATATCTGATTAAATGCCTTTTTATGCATTTATTTGAAATGCATTTTGGACTGACTGTTCTTTAAGATTTATTTTGATGAATTTAGAAGAATTGTTATATGCTAGAAAGCTCAAGTCTTATCTGGTTTGGGAAATAGGGAAAATTGGCAAACTGATTCTTCAAATAGATTTCCTAACACTTCTCAGTAATATTAAGAATAAAATGGCTTTCTAAACACAGGATAAGAGTAGAAATCAACAATAGCAAGCCAAGTACTGGTAGATGAGAACTTCCCTGGAGGTATTACTATAGCAACCAAGGAAGCTCAAGTTAGCAACACTGAAGAAAGCAAAAATGCTGCATAGAAACAGAGCAGTAAACAAATTAAACAAAAAAAAAACCCTGTGGTTGCAACAGAAGCAATATTTTTCACCTCTTACAATGCACACCTTTATTTTAAGTGCCTTCCCCCATGATGGCGCTAGGTTCTTCAAGCATCTCTGGTTAGTAAGAGGGAGCACTCTAACTCAAAATCACTGCTTCATCATAGCAAAACGTATTTCAAGGTACATTAGGCTCCCCAGCTGAGCTAAACATGACTGTAATAAAATGTTTGTTTCTTACAAATATTTTTTAAAGGAGCTTTCATTCAGTAACCAGTGAGCTGTGACTTAATATTTCCTGTGAACTTCAGAGTTCTAAATTAGCTCCTGGTTTTTAGAATTATAAATCAGATCCTGGTTTGCCCTCTGCAATGCTTTGTTGTTGCAGGTGCCATTGACTGGGTTCTGACTACACTAACTACCTACAACAGACTGAAACAAAGCCTTGTTTTGCACCATCTTCACGATTGGTATGTTTGAATCTAATGTTGCAGCCTCTGTGTCGATTTATCTTGTTGAAGATCTTCCTCTTTGTTGCCTCCTCTCCATTTCACCAAACTGATGCGCTTCTCCAGGTCCTGATCTCCCCTAATAACATGTCCAAAGTACATGACAAAAATCTCATCATCCTTGCTTCTAACGACCATTGTAGCTACTGCCTCTTTGACAGTCGATGGTACTTTCAATATTCTTCACTAACACCATAATTCAAATGTATAGATTTTTCTTCAATCTTCCTTATTCTATGTCCAACTTTCACATGCAGATGCGGAATTGAAAATACAATGACATGTTAAAACCAATGGTAACCCTATTGGAGAAAGTAAAGTTGCCCCTGGGGCTTTGCAAAACTATAACTCGTTATGGGAGTAGAACCTTCATCTTTCTCCTTCAGAGTTCCTGGTGGTTTCAAACTCAACATGCTACCAATTATGTAACCATAGCTTACATCACATGAACATTAGTTATCAAAGTGACATCCTCACTCTTCAATATTCTAAAGAGGTCTATTGCCGAGGTCTTTTGATCTCTTGACTATTCTTCCATGTGAATAGTTGTGGATTCAAGCAAGATGGAGTTCTTGAGAACTTAAATCTTTTCTTTGTTTTAGGAACAACTAATGACCAGAGACACCATAAAGAGATAAGTAAAATCACAAAGGCTGTTTTAAATGAATATAGGTTCATGTTGGCTTCATTTGTGTATCTTTCACTACACTTAAAACTGGGACATGTGCATCCTATAGCCTAAACATAAAAATATTATACCCAAACAAGAGAAAATTAACTACTATAGAGTCAATACTGACTCATAGTGATCCTATAGGACAGAGTCCCTCTGAGTTTCTGATATTGTATCATATATGGGAGTAGATGGTCTTTCTTCCACAGAGCTCCTGGTGTTCTGAACTGCCAACCTTGCAGATCACAGGCCAGGCATATCCAATACATGACCATTGCTCCTATACATATTGTAAGAATCTATCAAGTATTAATATAATTTGAAATATATTTAATAGAAAAAGCCAACCACTAACTTTAGCAGAAATACATTGGAATATGTATTTTACAATCACAGAATAGGTTCCAGAATATCATCTAGTCTATGGCAGTTTCTCAGATTTCTGGTGACAGTTTCTGTTACCTGGAACCCCAAAGAAAACAACTTACTCAGTTGGATAACAGTGAACATGTACATATCATTTTGCTTTTAATCACATGGCCAACATTTCCCAAGCACAATGCAATTAGGTTGTTTAGTGTATTTTAGTACAATTACGTTATTTTGTCCATAGTCTACATTCTGTCTACATTGTCTTGACCTTCCAAAAGGTTTATTTAGAAATTTAAAACTTTAAATTCCACTTTCTGTTATTTTATTTATTTATTAGGGTTTACAGTACATAGAGCCATCTACACACCACTAATTATCATACACAGTAATCCTCCTGCTCTAACTTGTTAGTAATTCACAGGTGAATCTTCCAACCGCTAGAATCAGCAGTTTTACAGTTGGAAAAAAGTGAACTGTTTGCCGTCTCTATAATTAATCTTATAAGAATGCTATTGTTAGGCCCCACATTATGCATTAGCCACCAACACTAGTGAAGAAGAAATGGAAAAATTCTACCAATGACTTCAACTGGAAATTGATCAAACGTGCCATCAAGATGCATTGATAGTTATTGGTGATTGGAATACAAAACTTGGAAACAAAGAGGAAAGAACAGTAGTTGGAAAATACGGACTTGGTGATAGAAATGAAAACAGAGGTCACATGATCTAATTTTGCAAAACCAATGACTTGTTCATAGTAAATTCCTTTTTCAACAAGACAAAAGGCAGCTATATACGTGGGCTTCACGTGACGGAATCTACAGAAATCAAATTGAGTACTTCTGTGGAAAATCCAATAGAGAAGCTCAAAATAAGCAGCAAAGTCCAGATAGAGACGGACTGTGGAACATACCATCAATTGCTCATATGTAAGTGCAAGATAAAGCTGAAGAAAATCAAAACAAACCCACAGGAGCCAAAATACGACCTCGAGTCTATCCCACCTGCTTTTGAGAACATCAAGAAGCATATAAGAACAATGGCACTGAAGGAATGTGCTCCAGCTGCACTGAATGCAACAGCCATAAACAAGGCTCCATGAATTGACAGAACCCAGTGAAATGTTTCAGAAAGCTGAGGAAGCCCTGGAAGCACTTACCCAGCTGTGCTAGGAAACTGGAAAGAGATCCACCTGGCCAACTGGCTGAAAGACATCCCTATTTGTGCCCATGCCAAAGAAAGTTGACCCAACAGAATGATCAAACTATAGAAGGATATCATTGATATCACACACAAGTCAAATTTTACTTAAGATCATCCAACAAGGGTAGCAGCAACACATTGACAGGGACCCGTCAGATTCAGGAGAAGATGTGGAACAAGGGAGATTATTGCTGATGTCAGATTTATCTTGCCTCAAAGCACAGAATAGCAGAAAGATGTTTTCTTGTGTCTTATTGACTATGCAGAGGCATTCTCATGTGTGGACCATGAAAACACATGGATAACCTTGAGAAGGCTGGGAAGTCTAGAGAACTTCATTGGGCTCATTCAGAAATTGTACATGCATCAAGAGGCAGTTGCACAAACAGAATAAAGGAATGTGGCACGGTTTAGAAAGGTATGTGTCCAGGATGTGTCCCCTCACCATGCTTTTTCATTCTATGTGCTGAGCAAATCATCAGTGAAACTGGATTGTATGAAGAAGAGTGTGGCATCATGATTAGGGAGAGGCTTATTAATAAAATGTGGTAGGCAGATAACACAATCTTATTTGTTGAAAATGAGGAGGAATTGAAGCATTTGTTGATGAAGATCAAAGACTGTAGCCTTCATTCTGGATTACAACTCAATGTGAGGAAGACCCAAATCCTCACAACTGGACCAACATCATGATCAAAGGAGGAAAGGTTGAAATTGTCAAGGATTTTGTCTTACTTGGATCCACAGTCAGTTCTCATGGAAGGAACACTCAAGAGATCTAAAGACATATTGCTTTAGGTAAGGCTGCTGCACAAGACTTCTTTAGAGTATTGAAGAGCAAGGTATTTATACTGGAGGACTGAGGTGCACTTGAGATAATCCATGGTATTCTCCATTGCATCACATGCATGTGAAAGTTAGACATTGAATAAGGAAGGTGTCGAAGAATCAATGCATTTGAATTGTTGTGCTGGGGAAGACTACTGAAAGTACCATCGACTGCTGAAAGGACAAACTGATCTGTCCTGGAAGAAGTACATCCAGAATACTCTTTAGAGGCAAGAATAGCAAGACTTCATCTTACATACTAGGGACATGTTCTCAGAAGAGACTAGTCCCTGGAGAAGACATCTTGTTTGGTAAAGAAGAGAGGCAACACAGAAGCAAACCAAGAAGGAAAAAAGGAGAGTGAGGATCTAAACTCCATAAGGGCGCACTAAGCCTTGAGGATGATGTCCCTGTACAGAGCTGCTAAGGCACAGATAAGACTAAGGCCAACACAGCTCGAGACATGATGTCCCCTCACTGGCGAACCATAACAGAAGACTATAATGGTTTCACATGGTAGAAGCAGTCTGGTCTGAACTCCCCAAAGTGGGGAGAACCAAGAAGGGAACATAACAGATCAGCAACTTGGAGCAAAGCTAAGCCACAAAGTCCCTGAGGAGCCCCCTCCATAGGCCAGGTTAGGAGAGGTCTTTCCAGGAATTCCCCCAGGACCAGGGGGGAGATAGTCATAAAGGTAGTGGACACACCCGGAATTATCTAGGTTTTTTTTTTTCCCTAGTTATAATTATCTTTTTTCTCCTTTCTTATTCAATTTTTTGTTTTATTTTGCTTTGTCTCTGTTATTGTTAGTTTTGCCTACCTATATAACATGGGGATGCAGCCTGAGGAGAAAGCAACAGGTCCAACAGTTCCAGAAGGTCTTGAGGGTAGGAGGAGGTGGGGACAGGGAGTGGTGCGCAAACAACGCCATACACAGGAGAACAACTAGATAATTAAAATTAGCAATGAGGAGGACATAGAGATCCTGGGGTGTTGGAGCAACAGCAATCTAGGTGAGAGGAATTACTAAGAGGCAGAAGAAGGGTGAGCATGATGGTGGGGCAGGAGGAAGGTAAAAGGAAACAGGAAAGATCAAGGAGGCAAAGCCATGGATAGAGGTATAATTGTAGGTGTGTACATATGTTAATACATTAATTCATAGAAATAGAGGTATTGGTCTATGTATATATATTTATATGGTAATACACTGAGATAGTGGACAGACGTACTGTCTCTGCTCAAGCCCTGCTTCAATGCAAGAACACTTTGTTCTAACAGTCTGGGATTCTATGATGTTCACCCTCCCTGAATGATAGCTGAAGACAAAATGGGTGCATAAGCAAATGTGGTGAAGAAAGCAGATGGTGTCCAACTATCAAAAGATACGGAATCTGGGGTCTTAAAGGCTTGAAGTTAAACAACAACTATCTAGCAGAGAAGCTATAAGCCCACATGCATGAAGTATACAAACTAGTGTGATCATGAGGTGTTGTCGGGCATCAGATGACCCCAAAACAAACAAAAGACCATATTGCTGAGAACAAGAGGGAGAGGTTCAGAGCAGAGACCCAAAACCCATCTATAGACAATGGGACGTTTCCTCCCACAAGGGTCATAAGGAAGGAATGAGTCAACCCACGCACACTATAGCACTGATGAAGCTCAAATTATTTCTCTGGTTCCTTGAGGTTTCTTCGGTCCCCACTATCATGTCCCCAGTCCTGCCTTTCCCTGTGGGTTAGACTGGAGCATGTACACATGTACAGATAACAGAAAAGAGCTCATGACACACGGAATCCAGGGGGAAAATGAGAGTAGCGATACCAGGGGAGTAGGGGAAAGGCGGGGAGCGCAGGGGTGCGGTTGGGTGAGGGGCAGAGAGGAAACCATTCGCAATTATCTACACATAACCACCATCACTACCTGCCGCCAAGGGAACGAAGACCAGAAACTGTGGGAAAAGGGAGTTAGCAGTCAGTGTAAGATATGAAAATAATAATTTATCATTTATTAAGGGGTCATGATAATGGAAGGGGGAGAGAGAGATAAAAGAGGAGCTCAAATAGAAAGTAAATGTTTAGAAAATAACGATGGCCATCTATGTACAAATATGCTTGATACAATATAGTATGGATTGTTTTAAGAGCTGTAAGAGCCCCCAGTAAAATGATCTTTTAAGTAAAAAACAAAACAAAGCAAAGGTGGGCCCTTCATGAGATAGACTGACACAGTGGCTCCATCAATGGGCTCCAGCACCAGAATACTTGTGAGGAGAGCACAGAGCCCTGCAGTGTCTCAGGCGGCTGTGCATCGGGTTGTTATGGGTCGGAGGTGATGGTACCTAACGACAACATTGTTACGGACTCAATCGTAACCCCAAAAATATTGGTTATAAATTTTGATTTCTATATTTTGGCTATAGTTCTATTTAGGAATGGCCTCTTTTTGTAATGAGGAATTATTCGTGTGATATGGGTCTCTTAAGAACCTATTTTTACATTTTTGTCAAATTTATATGTTATTGTTGAGCATGTCCATTGAAAAATTCTACATCA
Organism: Echinops telfairi; assembly: GCF_000313985.2. Taxonomy (NCBI): domain Eukaryota; kingdom Metazoa; phylum Chordata; class Mammalia; order Afrosoricida; family Tenrecidae; genus Echinops; species Echinops telfairi. Next base: position 13,301,304 of record NW_022103958.1, read on the forward strand.
ATTCAACAGTTTCTACTTATACAATTTAGTGATATTTATTACATTCTCCAAGATGGGCAATCATTCTCAACTTCCTTTTCTGAGATGTCCTTCCTCAATTAACAAAAGTAACTGTACTTTAAGGTTCCTATCCAATCTCGCAAGTAGTCATTTTCAATTTGGCTTCATATATTGGAGCATAATGCTCACAGAAGATTATTATGACTAGTTAAGCTAAGCTATTCTTTTGATTTTAAGAAAATTTCCAGTTTTGAACCAAAGTTTTTGGTTTAAGGTTTGATATTATCTCAGATCAATAGCTTTGGAAATTCACCCAGCCTACATGATTCAATAAAATTCAATCCAATTTTTTGTTCCAGATTTTCTCCCTTTTCATTAGGTTTTCTTCCCCCTATAAAATACTAGATCAAAATGTTCAGTAATCTTAGTCAAACCAACCAGTTCTTCTGGCCTCGTAGCAAAGAAGTTACTTGTTATGAAGATAATTAACCATACTTTGCATTTTCTTCACCCATTCCTTCCAAATCAATCTTGTTTGAGACTAAAAGTAGAGTAAGCTAACAGAGATGGAAGACAGAGCCAATGTTACTTGAAGATCACCAAGAAACCAATGAAAAGAACGGAAAAATAGAGAAGGCCAAAGCAGGGAATCCAGAGTTCTAACAATCCAATTGTTAGAAAATAAATTTCTGACACCTACTTCTGCCATTTCTGTTTACCGCAGCATTTCTATCTAGTGAAGATAGCCATCGAGAAAACCATATAATAAGTAGCCATTTCACCGGACAACTTTCATCTGGAAAATATATTTAAGAGTCATACATGTATTTTTGTGACTTAATTTTTATTAAATTACCGAGCACCATTCAATTGTATGATCTATCACAGTTCGTTTTGTTTTGGGTCTATTGATTTAATTCATTCACCCACTGAAAGACAGGAAGGTTTGTTTCCATACTGGAAGTTAAAAATAAACCACCTGTGACTTTTTTGTGCAGCAGATTCTGGTGTGGGCATATAGTGTCCCACTAATGGGCTATATTATAGTCTCCCAGTGAAACTGAGGTTTATTTAAACTCTTCTTCACAATATTTTCATCTATGTTCTTTGGATTGGAAATGTGTCTTGTTTTGGGTTTCACTACATTTCATCTCTAATATCTAAGTAAGTTTTTATCTGATTCTGAGAAAGTTTTTAATTTTGTAATTTTAGTTATTATGCTTTCTTCTTTTATAACTTTCTTTTTCTTAAGTTTTTACTTCTCTATAAGATTCCCCCATTGTGCAGCCATTTTAGCCAATTATTTTTGATCCCAGAACATATTTGTAATACCTGAATTAAACTAATTGATTTCTATTTGTAATAACTACATTTTCCATTAATTCTCCTTTTGAATATAAATACAAGTCTGGTGATTTTTTTAATTAAATTTGGAAAACTGGGTATTGAGTGTTATAATAAGCCCAATACAGACTTTTAACTTGTATGAAACTTTATTTTAAAAAATGAACAAATTATTTAATGAAAACTCTTGAACCTATTGTTTGGTTTCATGGATTGTTAGGTAGAGTCATTCATGGTTTTTGTCCCTTATTTTAATTTATAACTCCAACTTTGAAATTGTATCCTTTCTGAAGTGGAGTATAGTGTCAGTGCACTCAGATTTAGCTTCATGTCCAAAATGTATAAGCCCTAATTATCAATAACTTCATCCACAATAGATTTGGCTGCCTGAGTCTGCTCTTCACCTGTGCAGTCAAGCTCTTGAGCTCTTGGACAAAGTGCTGCAGGTAAATCCCCTGCGGATCGGTGGCATCTCTTTTACCTGAAGATCCCCCATTTCTAGTACTCAGCCTCACAAATGTCAGCCACTGCAGCACCAAAAACATTATTTTGTTTCTCTTCATTCAGCTCTTTAGGCTCTACTTGGATATATCTTGATGTAGAAAATGCTACCAGAGTAAATTTAGGACTGTCTTAGTAAGTTTCACTTTGTGCACCTAGCAAATTTTTGTCTGGTCTCATGCCTGAAAATAATTGTCTTAGGAATGTTGCCACTTGTTCATATTGTTTCCACTGAGAACCTAAGCACAGTTCTAGTTACTGTGGGAGTCAGAAACGATTCCATGGAAGGGAGTTTCTCTATTAGAGGACTTCTGTACATGCTTGCCTTGTCAATTTTGTCACAGAAAAATCTATTTATTTTATGAGGCCATTTTGACACATTATCTTTAAGTTTATTTTCATTTTTGGTAAATTTAAAATATATGCACATAAAATGTCGCCTATTGTTAAAAGATGAGAAAAAGAAGAGATTCTTACCACTGGTATTTCATAATTTCATTGTCTAAAATGCACAGCATGTCAACTGTGCCAAAATAGTACAAAAATAATTATTCTCTCTGCTGTTGCTTCTTTCCTCATTTTTATCCCACCTCCTTGTGACAGACAGATCACTGCATAGAAAACGATACTCTTTGTTCACTTCCCTAGATAATTACACATTTATTCAGCTTAAAATATCATTTTCTGCTCCTTTATATCTGTGTCCCTTACAGTTGGTTGGCCAGTTAGCTGTCTCCCATATTTCTTGTCATAAATGGTTGAACCACACCTACATACAAGTTTTAATATGCATACTTCTCGTTAATATTTAAATATGAAATAAGTTTTTCACTTTAAATATTTAATATTTATATTTTTTCAAGGGAGGGGCTATATGTCATTTATTTCTACTGAATTATTGGTCTTTAGATTACAAAGAAATCAGGTTTAAAGGCAGATTTCAATTACAATCAAGTTTTATTCATATATCTGTCAAATTTAATTTGAATTTATAGGTTAGTGGAAACAGGATTATATCTAATGCCAGTTAGTCCAAGGTTTGTCTTCATTTATAGTAAATAGTATACATTTCTATTCTCAAAAATCTATTAAAGGAAACTTCCCCAGATGCATCAAAATTCTTTAACACTATCAGATATAACAATAATTATAGAAGACTGTTTCAAAATAGTAGCTATTTGTTATGATGACCATTGTATTGCCTTTAGGAGTTGGCTTGTAACTACATGTATGTAAATCTGTTGATGGCAGCTTGAGGATTATCTATATTTTATTTAGGATTTTATTCACATTCAAGTTCTGATTAGCAATTCATTTAACTCTAGCAACTGTGAAACTGACACCACAACATGTGATACTTTCATGGGATTTATCTTCAAACACCATTTTCCACCAACCTGATGCATGTTTCTAAAGGATGTTTGTAGCTTTTGTTGGTGGGTGGCTGAAAGCGTGGTCTCTTTCTTCTTCCAATTCACACTGAGCAAGTACGTCCAGTCTTCTTTCCATGCAGCATTATTCCTGAAGAAGCAGCTCCAATTAATGATCTAAAATATAGAAATTATCTGATTGTAAAAATAGCAAAATATACATTTCAGAATGTAAACTTAAATCAAATACACATATATTTGGTGTCCAAGTATGAAACATATCAATGCAGTGGTACTTTTAAACTGTTTGTGCTTTAAGATAATACTTCAATCTCAACATGTGCTGTTGCAACAGAACAAATTACATATTCTCATCTCTTAAAGCATGAATATTTCAGGACTGCCAACAAACTGTACTACTTTTTCTGAGTGTCCTCTGGATATCTTACAGTTTAGAAAGCATATTTTGGGTCTCAGAGATATCAATACTTTATTTGAATATTAAATGATATAGTTTCAAAACTTTCCCTTTCATTTTACAAATGAGAAAGCTGAGCTTCAAGCAGGTTATAGTAAAATCTCTGTTCTCTGCCTGTAATACTTCAAAGTTTCCGTCGTTAAACCTTAGCTTCGTCTTTTCTTTTTATGGTTTACTTTTTTGAACAGTCTTTAGCTACTCTTCAAGTCTGAAATTGATATTACTCTCGCCTGTGGCTTCCGTTTGTCTCAAAGCGCACATTGAAGAAAAGTCTGTTTATAATTATGACCGTTAAGGTTTTGTGCCAACTTGGCCGGGTCAAGATTCTCCGTGGTTTGGTCATTATGACATCATAATATCTTCTGTGATGATAGCTAGCAAAATGTAAACACTTCCACGATGAGATCTGATTTGAGCTGCCAATAAACTGAAGGAGCTTTCTTCCTTCCCAATACAAATGGATGCTGTGGGAAAATCAGAGATTGCTTTTTGTTGGGTCTGAATTCTGCATCTGACTTGTTAACCTCCACTTACTTGGACTTGAGCCATTAGCCTGAAATATTATCTGCCAATCCTGGAAGTCATCAATAGCCTGCTATCTAATTTGGTAACCTTGGATTCATTTGCCTCTGCAGCCACCAACCTGCCATTTTCCTGCTGATATAGGGCTCATCAGCCCCAGCAGCAACACAGGTGGAGAAGCCTCCCAACTAACATCTGACCCATGGATCTGGAACTTGCCTGAACACCAACATCTACAATTTTGTGGCCCATTTGCTTTATATCTATCTATCTATATCTATCTATCTATCTATACATATACACACATATATACATATATACATTCACTGATTTTGTTACTCTAGAGAACATGGCCTTTAGCAATAAGCATCTGGGCCTAGAATAATCGGTATTAGTATAAAGTTCATTTTTCTATTTAAAAAGTGCACTGTTTATTAAGTATGCTTCAAATGGAAGCTTTCTTGTTATTGTTTTTCAAAAATCCACCCTGTTTTTTTCACCAATTTTGAACTTCACATGAAGACTGAAGTACTTATAGTGTTTGAACTGGCAATATAGTACATCTCTTTCAAGTTTACGTTTGTTGTCTCATTCAAATAGAATCTTATAACAATATTATTGAATCGAGTTGTCTCAAAATATTTACATATTGAATTGACATTTATAAATGATTATCTATAATTTCTTATTTATATTAAGCTTAGTAATTGTAATAATTTCCTTTTAAATGAGATGAATGTGAGGGTAGGTGGGTTGAGTTGACTAGAGAAACAAATCCAGTGACATTCATATATGTGTAAGAAAGAGTTTTATATCAAGAAATAATTATATATCAAGAAAACATCCCAGCTCAGTCTAACTCCACACCATAAACCTGATACTGGTACCTAAGTCCCTCTTCAGACTCACACAGCCAAATGGAAAGATGCAGAATTCAGGAAGATCACAGGCAAAGTCATGTGGATTCACTGAGGTGACTCTGGCAGGAATCAGGAACAGCCAGCAGAAAGGTGAAGGTAGAGACAGAGAGGGAGGTTCCCAGGGCCTCCTTTTGAGAAGGCGATGCCCACAAGGAGGCACCATCAGACTGCAAGCTGATTGGCAGGTTGAATACCACCCTTATACTTTTATCTATCTTCCAGTTGACATGAAATTAGCTAACTACCATATTAGATCAAAAAGTATAACCTGAAACCATAGAAATAGTCATTAAAAAATATCAAATGGAAAATATCATTGACCAACATATCCTCATCGAGATCTAGACAATCTGAAGGTGAAGTTGCATTTCTCTAACCCTTCTCCTAAAGAACTGTGTTTTGTGATTTACAATACCTTATCAAAATGGCAGCTTAAGCATTCTCATTAATCTCAAATTCTGTTTACTTGCAATGATTTCTGAGGTGTTAGAACAAAAATGTATGGAAGTACAAGATTAGGATTGTAGGATGTATGTTGTAAATGTCCAAACAAAAATGCTTAATGGCAGTCCTTACAACTCATGAAGATACACAGACACATTGATGGTCCTGATGGGGGAAAAACGCTTTGGCAAAATTTTCCTAGAAAATTTTTCACCAATGAAATTTTCCTTTTCCATAAATTTAACAATGTGTCCCCATCATTATCCTGTGTTCTTTGAAAAATATATCAAGGTTAAGCATTCCCATGAAATCTAAGAAAAACAAATAAACCAACCTGTCACCAAGACTTCCAAGCACAGTGTATAACTAGATGTCCTTTGAAGACCATTGGGCAGATTTTATAAAAGTCATACTACCAAGACTTAGGCATATATTCCATGTACTGATTGCAGGAGCATGTTTAAATTGTCTTGTTTTGAATGAGCCTGTGTATATCAGAACTGAACCCTAGTGGTGGTGTTATGTGAGCCTTCACATCACTGCCAACTCCCAGGGACTCTGCACGGCCGGATGAACGCTGCCTGGCCTGCAGCATTGTCATATTGGTTATGTTGGAGACCATTTGTCAGCCAAGGTAATCCTTGATGGTCCCCTCCTGTTTTTCTCATCCTCAACTTCATCAAGCATGATGTTCTCTCTCTCTCTTTGTTCCCCATCATTTTATTGGGGGCTCATACAACTCTTATCACAATCCACCCATCCATTGTGTCAGGCATATTTGTAGGTTTGTTGCCATCATCATTCTCAAAACATTTTCTTCCTACTTGAGCCCTTGGTTTCAGCTCCTCTCTCTTTCTCCCTCCCTTTCCTACCCTCCCTCCCTCACGAACCCTTGATAATTTATAAATTATTATTATTTTTTCATGTCTTACACTGTCTGATGTTGTCTCTCCAAGGACACATACAAAGTACCTGAGAGGAAGTCTCTCTATCCTTGATTGCAAGTATTGTTCTGATCATACTTATTTTAAGACCAATTTGTCTGTCCTTTTGGAAATCCATGTTCCTTTCAATATTATTTTCCAGGGCCATAATTCAAATAAATCAATTACTTTTTGGTCTTCGTTCAACATTGTCTAACTTTCACGTACATATGAGGTGACTGAAAAGACCATGGTGTGGGTCAGATATAACTTAGTTATCAAAGTGACATCCGCACTCTGCAAACTTTAAAAGAAATCTTGTGCAGCAAATTTACCCAATGCAATACATTGTTTTATTTATTGACAGCTACTTCCATGAACAGTGAATGTGGATCCAGTCAACACGAAGTCTCTGACTACTGCAATCTTTTCTCCATTCATCACGATGTTATCTTCTGAGGCAGTTGAGAGAATTTTGCTTTTCTTTACCATGATTCGAAATCCACAGTGAAGGCTACATTCCTTGATAGTCATTAGTAAATTCTTCAAGTCTTCCTTACTTTTGGAAAGCAAGGTTGTATCATCTGAATACTGAAGGTGGTTTAATACCTTCCTTCTTATCCTGATGCCTAGTTATTTTTCATATATTGAATCACCTCAGATTATTTGCTCAGTGCATATTGAAAATGTATGGCAAAAGGATAAAATCTTGATACACTTTCCCTGAATTTAAAGAGATTTCAAAGTGCAAATTAAAATCTATTATAATAATAAAATTGGCGATAGAAAATCAAACATAAAGAACACATCCAACATATGTCATGCTGAAAGAGCTGAAGGAAAACCTATCTTCAAGTTGAACATGGGAAGCTTTTATGGGTAAAATATGGAATGATGCAGGAAACATTAAATGCTGGTGAAAAGTCATTATAACAGAGTGAAGTTATCACCATTTAAAGATTTCAAGAAGTAGGATGTAATCAATAATTAATGTTATTGAAAGATGATATTCCAGCTGCACTGAATGCATTAGCCAAACACAAGGCTCCAGGAACTGATGGAATACCAGTTGACACATTTTTAAACAAGTTCATGAACCACTGGAAGCACATCCAACTGCTTTGGAAGACAGCTACCTGACTGACTAAGATAGAGATTCATATTCTTTTTGTTCGGTGCCATTGAGTTACTTCTGACTCATAGTGACCCTATGTATAACAGAATGAACTACTGCACAGTTCAGGGCCATCCACACAATTGTCTTTATAGTTGATCCCATTGATGAAGCCACTGTGTCAATCCATCTGGTCTAAGGTCTTCTTTTTTGATGTCCCTCTGTTTTGCTAAGGATGATGTATGTACTTCTCTGGGGACTGGATATCTCCTGACAACCTGCCAAAATTGCCTAGGAACATTGTGGCTGTATTTCATCCAAGACGGATTTACTGGTCCTTTAGGCAGTCCATGGTACTTTCAGTATTCCTCCCAGTTCTATAATTCATACACATAGGTTCTTTATCAGTCTTCCTTATGCAGTGTCCACATTTCATATGCAGATGTTCTCAATGTTGTTTAGTGCCATTAAGTTGGTACCAACCCATCGCTACCCTATGCACCACGAAGTGAAACACTTCCCATTTCTGTTCCATCCTCACAACTGTTTCAATGCTTGACCACATTGCCATAGCCCTGTGTCAATTCATCTCCTTGAGGGGCTCGCTCTTTTTTCCTTTTCTCAACTTTACCAGACATGGCTCATTCTGCTGAGACTGGTCTCCCCTGACAACATGTTCAAAATATGTAAGGCAAAGTATTGCCATCCTTGTATCTGAGGAGTATTCTGGCCATACTTCTAAGACAGATTTGTTTGTACATTTAGCAGGTCAAGGTACTTTCAACATTCTGCACCAGCACCAAACTTGAAATGCCTTCATTTTCCTCCAGCATTCCTTCTTCAATGTCCAACTTACATCTGTATATGAGACCAGGGAAAATGAGATGGATGGTTAGATACATCTTAGTTCTCAGAGTAACCCCTTGTTTTCAATATCCTGAAGAGTTCTTGTGCAGCAGATTTGCCCATTACTACGTGTTTTTTGATCCATTGACTACTGTATCCATGAGCACTATGGATGCAAGCCAGAAAAAAATCTTTACAACTTCAACCTTTTCTCTATTGACCATGATGTTACTTATTTGCCAGTTGTGAGGATTTGGCTCTTCCTTACATTGAATTTTAATCCATACCAAACTTTGCAATCTTCTACCTTCACCAGAAAGTGCTTAAAGATCTCTTCACTTTCAGCAGGTAAGATTGTGTCAGATGACAATACCACATCTATGTATTGCTAATAATTCATTCTCTAATCCTGATAAAGGATTCTGGTGGCAGAGTGTTTATGTATTGGGCTACTAACCACAAGATCAGTGGTACAAAACCACCAGTCATTCTGAGGGAGCAATATAGGTCTTCCTATCTCTGTAAAGTTACAGTCTTATAAAACTCGATTGGCATTACCTTGACAGTGAGTGAGTGAATTGATCTTGATGCCATATTTTTCTTTATATAATGCAATTTCTCTAATTATTTGCTCAGCAGAAGATTGAATATGTATGATTGAGGATTCATATTTGTACCTATTTCAAATGTCACCTAACATAATGTGGAACTGATGAAACAATATCATGAACATGACATGCAAATAAAATTTTGCTAAAGATCATTCAGCAAAGAAAACCTTAAAGAAGTGAATTTTATTAGAAGAAAGTAATAAATACATGATGAAAAAGAAATAATGTGACTATAAATTCATTTACTCCCATGTATTTAAACTGTAGGTTTAAATGAGTTGCTGGGATTGTTCTAAATTAATTTTAATGAAGTTTCCTTTAAGATACCTAGGTGGCATAAATGCTTTGTACTTGACGCTAACCCAAGAAATGATGGTCTGAATATCTCCAATGACACTACAGAAGGAGCAGCCTGTCAGTCTACTCCAGTGAATAGTGCTGAGCACTTCGCCTCTGTAACACATTGAGTACGATGAGGCAGAGTCAGCTCAAGAACACGTAACGGTAACGTGTGCATTACCTTCTGAAAATGTGATAAATCAGGTAGAAAATGTATGAAAATTACTTTGGGCTAAATATTTAGTATTTCTAACTGAATAAAGGAGTTTTGGTGCTATGAATATTTGCAGCTTTGTGTCTTTTGACATCTTATATTTTTTTATATCTTTAATATTCAGTCTTATCATTTCTAGGTTTTTGTCAAAGGTCTCTGTAGTCAAATCATGCATTATTTAAACTGGCTTTTTTGCTAGCAAAAGAAGCAGGTTAGGGGCACATGGTAAATATATTCAACAAAAAAGAGAAAAAGTAATGCATTTCAATTCAAATTGATCTTATATATTGTTAAAAAGCAAAGCTGTCACGTTGAGGGCTAAGATGTTTCTGGTCCAAGCCATATTACTTTACTATTATTTGATTAATATTAATGTAAAAGATAGGCAATGAATAAGAACGACTGGAGAAGAATTGAAGCCTTTGAATAATAGTGTTTGGAAAAAGTAATAATTTTAACTCGGACTACTAGAATGAACAAATATGTCTTCAAGGATGCTTCTTAAAATTATGATTTTACTTCATCTCACTAACTTTGGACATGTTATCACTAGAGACTAATCCCTGAAAACGTAGAGATTCAGCTAAAAATAAAATATCCCATGGTATGAAAGGATTTAGAGACTGTATAGATGTGCTTCAATTTAGCAAGCATCATGCTTACTGTAGAGAATCAGTGTTTCATTCTGTTAGACATAGGACTGCCATGTATTGGAACCCAGTTTCTTGCACTGAACAACAACATTGTTAGGATAGATTTCAGTTGGATTAACTAACTGTCTCAATCTTAAAAGATTATTCCTGAACACTAACTTGTGGCTATCCCATGCCATAGTATTTTCCATTGCCTCCAACACATTTGAAAGTTGGACGTTGTATTGTTGAATTGTGGCACTGGAGAGAAATATTGAAAGTATCATGGAATGCTAAATGGATAAATCTATCTGTCTTGGAAAAGTATGGCCAGAGTACTCCTTAGAGGCAAAGATGGCAAGACTATGGCTCATGTAGGTTGGATATGTCATCAGTCCCTAGAGAAGGGAATCGTGCTTGGTAAAGGAGAGGGGCATTGATGGGTCAAGCACAGGAAAAATTGTGAGGAGCATGTAGGACTGGGTAGTATTTCATTCTGTTGTGCATCAGAACCAACTGAATAGCACCTAAAAAACAACACAAAACAAAGCAAAACCCCCTGAAAACAATAAAAAAAAACAGAGACTCACACACAAAAAAACTCTATTTTAGGAAGCTTAATGTTTGAGAAGGATTGGATTTCTATACAAGCAAGCTCATGATTGATATTTCAATGATACCACTATATAACAATTAGTACATCTATAGAGTGGGAGATAATTATTCATGAGTCTCTTACAACACGTCTTGCCAGAAAATTATTATTTTTCCCCTCTGGACTATCTTATCTAGGGTGCCAGTACAGTAATTATCCCTAGAAGATAAAAATAATGTGTTCCTTTGCATCCGATGGTAGGTATTACGGACTGTTCCTCCTTAGTAGGCAAACCTTAAGCAGCTTGCATACATCTCGTTATACAAGCTTGATGATGGACTGGTGAGTGCATCATAGGGATATTATTGGTTTCACAATGTTTAGTAACGTTCACTTTAATAAAATGAGTTATTTATGGAAATATATACAAAAATATAGTAAATGTTTCTTTGTAGAAAATTTTTACTGTTCTATCTTATGAGTAGTAAATATAAACGGTTTTATATTATTGCTATTTTAATAGCAATTGTTTTCTAAATATTCAAAAATATTTTATAAAATGAAAATTAAATTCTGTCCAAATGATGAACTTACTAATTTTCAGGGAGATGTTCACATATTATCATTTAGACTTACTTTCTATAAGTAGGTTTTCCTATAGATATAAGATTTAGTTAACATGGATGTTTTTATAAATCCCTTTGTCTTGAAAACATCTTTATACTAAACGATGTAACTCTCATTTAAGAGGATAATGACATTACTTTGAATTTTTTTTTAAATCACTTCCACTATAATTTTGGAAATTCTAGTAAATAATCTCAATTACAAACAGGTAGAAAAGCAGCTGCAAAGTACCATGTTAGATTTTCAGCATTTAAAAACAGATGCTGTAGAGCAAGCTAATTTTGGAGCTCATTCAATGGGTAACTAATCCCATGTCTTCAGAACTGAAAGGGTTCTTACTGTCTTCCTGAACCTTTTATCTAACTTGTTTGTGCGTTTTACCCAATGAGCCATTATTTTTCAAAGATATTACAAAATCACTTTTTGAAAATATTTTGATGTAGAAAGTGGCCTATTTGCTTACAATTCATCAAAAACACCCTATATCTCTTCTTAGAGAACTTTGATATTTTAATTTTTATATAGACATTTTAATTATCCCAATGTCTTTCTGCCTTTCTCCTATTATTATATCTATATTAACATTCTTCATTCACTTAAACATAGATACCCACTCCTCACTAGGATCCAAAAGGCCAAGTCATTATGCAAAAAATCAGCATTATGCAAAGGAGAGGGTATCCACATCAGATCACAAAATGGAGGATAACTACATCATTACATGCTTGCAAAGTAACATTATACAACTTCCAAATGAAATCACTATATAACTACCAAACCACTAAGAGTTACAACCCAATTAAGTTGATGAATAACCTTAACCATAATAGTCAATGTTACTTTTGCTGGGCATTTCAGTAATTGTTAATAGGTAAGAGAGTCAGATAATAGATTTTCACTATTTGTGTAAATTTGAAATGTTATATAGTAACATAGTTGATAAGGCAAAAGTACATACAGTGAACCCTCGCCACTTCGCGCTTCGACTTCCGAGGCTTCACTCTATCGCGGTTTTTGCGTAACAGCGCATGCTCTGTCATTACTGCCACTGATTGGCTCATACTGTACACGCTTGATGCCATAAATAATATAATAAATAATAAATGATAATTGTAACGTCCAAAATGTTTTACTGTATTTTCCCTTTTTCGTTTAATAAATTGGGTAATATGAGTGTAATGGTGACTAAAGGGTGTTTTTTCATGTCCTCTATGCTCTAACTACGAAAATATTTGATTTACAAATAAGGAATCCTACTTCGCGGAATTTCATTTATCATGGTAGGGTCTAGAACCGATTAACCGCGATAAACAAGGGTTCACTGTATATTGATACATATTACACTTAATGATTATCTTCTACCAGCCTTTCTAATTTTATCCCAGGCTTATCAGCTAAGAAAAGCTTGAAACAGTGACATACTCTCATCTATGTCTACACCCAACGCCTAGCTGTCTGTTTCTAAGCACTTTTCTCAATCAATGTAACAAAGGCTTCAAGGTGAAGGTGATTCCAAAGTGCCAAATGCCATAACTTATAACTATAGATTGGTATAGGAATTATCAAAGTGAAAGAGCTCTAGTGTTTGAGATTCTTCATTTTTCAGCAAGCTAGTGGAAGGTTGAGCCATGACAATCGTGTGTAATAAGTATCAATAAGTTAAATTTCTTTAAAGGAATTATTTTTCAAGCCTTACTTATATATAATTGGTCTGAGCAATTCACAGGCATTTCTTGGTCAGTGTTGGAGAAAATAATGTATGTTATATAAATAAATGTTAATAATTTGTTTTCATGATGTAAAGCATGAAGTTTTGTATTGTTAATACTATTTTTCTGATGACAATTTAGTTACTTCTCATAATTATTTACCTACTTAATGTCATATTCACTCTAGCTGATTTGAAAATTTTGTAATTATCTTTGGCTTTCATAAGGTTGTTTATTTATGTCCATCTATGATTTTCTTTTTATTGTATGTAATTTTTGTTGAATTTCTTGTTCTGTAAATTTAACTTATTTTATGAATTTCTACAGTGATTAACTATTATATTCTTGTAATTACTTTTTGTTTCAATTTCCTTTACTCTCCCAGTAGGATTTCTGTTAGAGTTATGTTAAATGACTTATACTGGACCATAACTCTCTCCATTTTTTTCAATCTATTCTTTCATGTGAATATGGATGTTTTCTACTGCCCTCTCTTCACATTCACAACAGTTTTAGTCTGCATTGTCAAATATCCTGATAAGAGCATGCAATCAATGCTTATTTTCCCAAATATTACATTTTTCAGGTTAGGAATTGCCATTACTTTCCTGACATGTTCAATCACAATAAAATGTTGACCACTTATTTCTCAGACCATTAAGTTTATCATTTTCTACCTGAGCTCTGTTCCTCATTTACCTTGTAGACCATGAAGCTTCGTCAGTGTAAAAACGATAAATGTGGATCGAACACATTGTTTCCTTTATTCTACTTTCAATTTCTACATTCCTTTGTTTGCTTTCCAGTGTCTTCAATTAGTTGTTGATTTGATTGTTTGTAAAGTTTATACTTATTCTAAGTAAGAAGGTAAATCTGATATAACTGCTTGTTAGAAATTAGAGGCTTCTAGTGGAGTTCTAGGCCCTCTGGGCATTTATTAGCAGTTTGAAAGAGCATGGTAACATGTCTGATTGAGAGTCATATCCTGAGTATTTCAAACCTACCTTATAAGCTGTTAAATTCCTTAATAAACTCATTAGGAAAAAAATAGAAATGTATAGAAATATATATTTAACTTTTGCCAAAATTATTGAAAATTTATTTCTCACCTTTCATATATATACATACCTATTATGGGGAAGTATTTGTGTATGTATTAAATGCAATCTCTACTTAGCTAATTTCATAGAATATAGTCCTACTGAATTAAGATATAAATACATAAAAATCTGTTTAGGCTTATAAATACATTTTGCTTAATTGTTTTCTAGAAAGAGTTTAAGAAATTATATTCCACTTAGCTACCTAGTGATACTCACAATCTCAGCATATCCAGACATAATGAAATTATAATTGCATTAGCTTTTCCTAATCTATCAATAACATTGGTATCATTGTAGATTAAAAATTGGCATGATCATTTTTTTCTCTTACTGAGTTATTTATAAGGGGATCCTGTATCCCTGTTTCTAGTTTTATGGATTGTCATTTGGCTAGTAGATATTCAAGTTAATAAAATCCGTTGGGCCAAATGAGATATTGCATTCTAATATTGCTGTTAGAATTCTAACATTACTGTTAGATTTTGAACATTCTAGGATGACATGTTTTTATCTTGTCAAAATTGTAAAATTTCTATTATCAACACAGTTGATAGTATTCCCATTTGAGCATCTAATAATGCCTTTCACAATCGGGAACTGCTCAGGAACTGTACTCTGACAGCTGCCACTAGATCAGATAGTGGGAACAACAACAATAAAAACAACAGGATGATAAAGGAAGGTATAAGCTGCTAAACTAGTTTATCACATTTCTACACATCATTGAACATGATAAATATGGTAAAAGAAAGAAATGTTTCCATAGGAGATGTACAAAGATAAAACAATAATATCATTTTCCCCTAACTACTTGCTATTGTGTGGATCAACTTCATGTCAGTTAGTTTGGTTATTGATAATATGGTTTGATATAGCCCAAACCAAAATCACTGCCATTTAGTCAGTGCTGCCTCATAGCAAGCCTGTAAGACAGGGTAGAACTGCCCCAGTTAGTTTCCTAGACTGTGATTCTTTACAGGAGTAGAAATCCCTGGTGTGGGTTCTTAACTCTTGACCTTGTAATCAGCAACCAAAAGTGTAAACACCACACCACAAGAGCACAGGTTGAAGATATAGGGGTCAATTTTTTCCCCTATAGATTATGTGTCCTGTTGGTTGCCAGTAAATTGCAGGAGCGATAGATTATAAAATATGGCCCATGAAAATGTGTGCTTTCTAGGGGAAAGAAAAAAAGTAATAATAAGGCAATCTTTTATATTTAATATTAAAAAATACCCCACCAAAGAAAAACTAAAATTCAAAAGAATTATTAGAAATATTGCTCCATAGTTCCTAAATCCATTAATTTGGACTATTTTTAGCTAGTGTGTTTGATTATGCAGCATAATCAAACTTTTTAGGACTATTAATATTTTTCACATAAGAAAAAAAATGATTTCCAATGTCAAACCTTGAAAGGACCATAGTTATGGCCTAGTAATTTTAGATTGAAGAGATGTTAACTCCACAAAGAATTAGGCCTGAATGTGTTTGCCGAGATAGATTTATTACTTGAAAATGACACGTTCTCCATTGTACCAAATCTGCCACTAATTTATTTGTTTAACTTAGAAAAGTCACATGATTTTTCTATGTAAGTATGCCCTATTCTGTCAAACTTTGTGCAGAGAACATCAATACTGGACAAGACTGAGTGGCTTAACATATGGTGTATAACAAAAAATAATAATAAAAGGTGTTTCTGAAAGTTGTTATATGCTGCAATAAAAATAAATTTTTAGAAAAAGGAGAGAAAAAAGGAAACTAAAAGGAAGAAAGAACGGGAAGGAGGAAGGAAGAGCCAAATGAGAGAGTGGAAGGAAGCTATGCTCAAAAGGATGCTCATCCTGGGCGTCTTTCAGCACACACGGTCTCACACACTCAGCAGCGTGCCCATTAACACTGCACACAGAGAGAAAGATGGCTGCTAATATTTTCTCCAAATGCTTTACAAGTTAAAAGCTTACGACTGTGGCTTAAACAGACAGCTATCTCTCTTATATTTTCCTTTATTTTTTTTAACCTGAGCACAGTGTAAAATGTATTAGA
Source organism: Echinops telfairi (assembly GCF_000313985.2). NCBI lineage: Eukaryota > Metazoa > Chordata > Mammalia > Afrosoricida > Tenrecidae > Echinops > Echinops telfairi. The sequence goes on from NW_022103958.1 coordinate 13,317,645, forward strand.
ATTAGTGGAAAGATGTAAAATGTTGCAATTTAATGCACTTTCACTTCTGGTGGATGTTTAGGAATTTTTTTGCCAAGCTTTTTGCTTGACAAAGACTGCAAGTCACAAGACGCCTCTGACCTTGGAGAAGAAAGTGATCGGACTTCCAAAGGGAAAAGAAGACCCTTATGGCTGCTGGAAGGCAATCTGGGAAATACCTAACAGTGGCAATAATAATAATAAAACATACTGAGAGCTGTGACCTCAGCCTCGTTTTAAAGAAAACCACTAAAAGTTGTCTTTGTTGAGATAGAAGAGAGAGCTGCCCATTATGTATTAAATATTTTCAATTTGCAAAGTCAAAACTAGTATTTTTACATTGACATGTATGTCTAGGAAAAGATAAAATCGAGAGCCATGGAAACATTTACTGGTGTTCTGCCTTCAGTGTGATTCTTTAATGGATTGTGTCCGAAAGGAGGAGGAATATTATAAATGTCCACCTATCCAGCTCAGAAGAAAGAGAATGAAACTCATTTATCTCAATTGCTCAATAAGTCAGAGATATTTTAGGCAGAAGTTATAAATTGATGGGATTTTCGTTTACCTGATGTGAATAATAAAAGGAAAATACCAGATGCTAGTTTTGCATCCTGGAAGCAAACATTGGTCTATTTAGAAGATAGATTTTAAGATAGTTGCTTGCTTTATACCATGATATAATAAAATGTGCTTATTTTTAGCAAAATAAAATAAATGCTACCATTTCACATAGGTAGTTTTTGAAGTTATTGAAATAATTTCCTTTTTGTTGTGTGATCAAATTCACTACTATCTAGTCAATTCTGCTTCATAGTGACCCGTTACAAGAGAGTGGATCTGCCCCATAAGGTTTCTGCTACAGCTGTAAATCTTTATGGAGACCGATTGTCTCATTTTTTCCCTGTGGGTAGCTGATATCTTTCAATTACAAATCTTTCTGTTAGTAGCCTAATTCACAGAACTTCTGTGTTATGTGATAAATGTGGGTAAATAGAAACATTTTAAATCAGGACAACCTTCAAGGATATACACTGTGATTGGCTTGTTCAAGTTAAAGATGGAATATTATATAAATCTTATCAGTTCTTCCTATGCTAGGCTCAATCACAACTCACTCCTGAAGTAGTAACACACTGTCAAGAGTTATGCTTCTCGAAGAAAGGGAATCTTATTAGTTGGATGGGATTTAGTTTTCCAGAGGAAAAGAAAAGAGAGAGGTGTGTTTGGGTACAGTTGGCATCAGGAATGGGATTCATTGCAAAGACACCGGACTCATGGAAGCATGGGACCATGAGACCATGTAAGAGAAGGAAGTTGTGTGGGAAGTCAAACTTTGGGCTCTTGGGTGACTACATTTACTGTTGTTACCTAGAATAGTTTTCAGAGTAGTGAGAGATAGGCTGCATCGGAGGTAAGAAAAGGTGTTTCTGAAGTGGCCTGGGGCAATAACCAGGCTGATCATGAAATGTATGATTGATAGGGGACCAGGATCCACTCGGGACTATAAACACATAAATGGAGTAGAGAAGATTAAATATGTGTGTTATTGAAATGGTTATGGGTTATGTGGTTAGCTAACAGCATTACAACTGTTGACTGTTTCTCCTACCTATTATTGTAAAATAGGCCAACATATGTGATGGAAATCAATATGATTACTATGATCATAGAGATTTTGTAAGGTCACATTCAGTTTATACTTTATTGGCTTTGCTAAAAAGGGAGTTAGGAATTGCCCTGAATGCAGAAACCTATGTAGAATTGAAGGTTTAAGTGGAAACCAAAGTCCCACCCAGTAGTGCTGATGGAATGGGAGATTTGCATTTGAAGGGCAGACCAACAGAACGAAAGACTAGCTTTTTAAAATCGTGAGCAAGTGGCTTGCTACTTGATCTATGCATCAATGTCAGAATAGTCTGGGGACATCAGAGAAAGCACCCCTCTATGACTGAAAGGGAAATGAAGCAGTCAACCTGGTATGTGTGTTATGGTTGTTATGGGCTCACTGGTTGAGTTTGAGTTATGAAAACATAGAAATGAAGAGGCAGGATGAATTTGGTCATATGCCCTTGGCATCAGTTGACCTTGACCCAGAGATTTAAGTTAAGAGAGGAGAGGAAGGGTTGGCTGGTCTTAAATTAAGGAGTTTTATGGATCCCTGATCCTATGACTACTCAATTAGCCCCTGGAGGATATGAGTGAAAGAGACCAGCTAATCTGAAGTGTAGAGTGGTGTGTGTGTGCTCCCAAAGCTTGGAGATAATACCCATTTGACTAGCTAGGATGGTTAGGGCTGAGATGACCAAAATTCAACCAAGGGAAAAAATATTTGACAACTCTAAGCTGAAGTAATTTGCTGAAATGTGTTGGCTGGCACTGGACTGGACTTTGTTCTGTGATACAAATGGTCAGAGTTCCAAGTCAAAGGGAAAATGCTTCACATCAAGAAACATGCTTGTTTCGTAAAAGGTAGAAATGGACAATTTAGAAATAGGATTTCTTAAGTTGGAGGGGATTGGGATAGAAGGAAGAAGTGGTTGACTTACTAGCTTTCAAGAGCGTGCTTTGCTTATGTTAGGTTTCTGGAGTGGGCTATACCTCTCTTCTTGCTACAGAACACTGAAAGAATTCATGTCTCAGAGCACTATTTAATCTAAGTGAGTTTTTAATGAAGGATAGGAAGTTTCAAGGTTTTACGGTTTCAAATGGGTATACACTATTTCTAGAAAGCATGCCAAGCTGCCAAAGTCATGCTAAGGTTCACAACTGGGCACGAAAAACCATGTGGAAAAGAATATCCACACATGTGGAACTGGGGAATCCCTGAAGGCCAAGAATCTAAGAACCCAAGAGCATGTGGGCCCCGAAAAGGTTTGGAGCACACAGTGAGTACACAGCACATGCCACTCAACAGGAGCAGAGTAAAAAGAGAGGTGGCCTTCCCGTAGCCAGGGTATTTAAGATCTCTTGCTGCAGAGGTGTGTATTGATGGTATTGATTGATTCCATTGGCTGAGTTCAGGCTCACCTGTGTGATGTTATAGGCACAAGTGTCTTTAGGCTTAAGACACTTGCGCTAGGGGGTCCTAGTCTGTGTTTGCTCAGTTTGGGTCTTCCCATGGGTGTCTAATTGGTGTTCCTGATGTCTTTCCAACCCCTCTATGTGGGCCTTTGCAAGCATTGGGGATATAACCACCTTTGTCCCGAATCTAGCTACCTTTCACTTGTATTAAAATGATTCCAAGCCAGGATTTTAGTCTTTCATGTATGAAAAGTACAATGGCTAGGAGAGACAGGGAGTCGCTGTTAGAGCTGTGAATTATTTAATATTGCACTTCTAGCCGTGGTTGGATTATTACTCCCATCAAATGACGTTTATTCTGATTGGGCTGGTTAAGAGGAGGAAGATATTGATAATATTACATGATTCATATCTGCATGGTTGTTAGCAGGGTTAACTGTAGAGTCTGTCCTGTTGGTTGTAATATGAGCTATCTCAGAAGCATGAAGTGGGGATATCATTACTAGTAAGAAAGGAAAGTCAATAGTGGAAAGCATCTTTAGATACTGCATCTGGTGTGCTTTCCTGCCTGACTTTTGATTCCTGGGGCTTGAATTGCTGCTTATAACCTGACCGGGTTTGATCAATATGCACAGCTTTGCAGATATGGATGATCCTCTAGCTGAATGTCTGAACTTTGGGTTTTGAAATTTTCCAGTACGCAATGAGTCATTTCCCTATATGCTGTAGTTGTGTGTGACCTTTGAAGAAAATCAAAGAGCCATCTGACCTAAGGGAATGTACTGAAGCGAGGAATAATTGTAATACCAGTGACAATGGAGTGCTATAACATTTTTGAAAAGTTGGACAGTTTGGACATATTGAATCTCCAGATTCTTGTGTGTAGTCTTATGTACATGCTTAAAAGAAATGATTTCCACAAATATGTTCCTTGGAGAGAGGGTATCTAATTTTTTCAATAGTAAACAGTTACTTCTGTTGTTTTTTAATAGCTGTGGCATAGTGAACTAGTTAGTATCGCACTTACAACCACAGTCCTGTACGTCTTACCAAATAACCCGGTGTTGTTGTTGTTGTTGTTAGGTGTCATTGAGTTGGTTCTGACCCACAGCTACCCCATGCACACTGCTTTGTCCTACACCATTCTCAGAATTGTCCCTATGCTTGATCCCGTTGTTTCAACTCCTGCGACAATACGTCTTTTTGAGCATCTTTTTCTGTTTTGCAGCTCATTTACTTTGCCAAGCATCATGTCCTTCTTCGGGGATTGGTCTCTACTGACATTTCCAATATACTTGACACTGATCGTCCTTGCCACTAAGGAGTATTCTGATTATATTTCTCCCAAGTCGAATTTATTTGTGCTTTTGGCAGTTCATGGTACTTTCATTATTGTTTGCTAGGACCACAATTCAAATGAATCGTCTTCTACTGTCTTCAGTATTTAACATTCAACTTTCAGTGCAATTGATGCAATGGAGGATGCCATCACTTGTGTCAGGCACACCTGAGTTCTCAAAGTAACATCCTTGCTTTTCAAGACTCTTAGAGGTTTTGTGCATCAGATTTGCCTACTGCAATACATCTTTTTGGTCTCTTGATTGCTGCTTCCATGAGCATTGATTGTGGATCCAAGTAAGACAAAAATCCTTGACAATGTCTACTTGTTCTCCATTGATCGTGGTGGTACCTATTGGTCCACTTGTGAAGATTTTGTTCTCCATTGCATGGACTTTTTGTCTGTACCGAAGGCTGCAATCCTTGCTCTTCATCAGCAAGAGCTTCAAGTCCTCCTCATTTTCTGCAAACAAGGTTGTGTTATCAGAATACCACAGGTTGTTAATAAGCCTTCCTCCAGTCCTGATGCCACAGTCTTCTCATATAATCCAGCTTCTCTGATGCTTTGCTTAATATATCTATTTAATAAATATGGGACAAGATAAAACCCTGACATAAACCTTGCCTGATTTTAAAGCCAGGCACTATTTTCTTATTCTGTTTGCACAATTACCTCTTGATCCATGTACAAGTTCCCCAGGAGCCCAATTTCTCATTCTCTCCATATTTTGTTTTCATCCACACAGCCAAATGCCTTTGCATAAACACACAGAAAACATTTTTCTGGTATTCTCTTCTTTTAGCCAAGATCCATCTGACATCAAGAGTGATATCCCTTTTTCCACATCCTCTTCTGAATCCAGTCTGAATGCCAGGCACTCTCCCTGTCAATGTACTGCTGCAACTGTTGTTGGACGATCTGGAAAATTTTACTTATGTGTGATATCCATGGTGTTTTCTGTAATTTTCTCATTATGTAGGATAGCCTTTCTCTGGGACTAGTACAGATATGGATCTCTGCTGTCTTCCAAATTTCCCAGAATGCTTCAAAGCTGGGTGATATCAGGCCAAAAAAATAAAAAGTGCGGGGATCTAATGAAGGGGTCTTTTATTTATTTTTTTTTAATTTCCCGAGTTTAAAATTAGCCACTTCAGAACCAAGAATGAGAGATTTCACTGCCACCAAGAGAGAAGAATTAATAGTGGATTCATCCTCAAGAATCCTAGATTCCTGTAACCTTTACTTCCTTGATCCAGGAGACCAAGGACCGTGAATCAGATATGTGTCAGAGAAAGACAGCAGCAAAGACAGCAGAGCAGCAGATCTAAGTGCCAGAGCATGAATCAGAGTGGTGGCTTCCTTTTTTCAGATGGATTAAAGCTGAGTGTCTCTCGGAAGAAGGCTCACTTGCAGAAAAGAATATCTGGGATATTGGATATTGGGTATTTAATGGCAGCACTAAAATAATGGATACTGGGTATTTATTGACATCACTAAAAGAGCTATGTAACAGTTTGCTATTAGGGCAGAGGACAAGGGGCTGCATTGCTGAAATGCTGAGGACCTGAGAGAGATATGTGCGTGGCTTACCTGAGAAGGGGTTCTCCTTACAGAAAGAACTGTATCCTGAGAAGTTCTGATCTGGAGTTTTAACCTGTTAACTTGCCTAATAAGCGCAATAATTAGAAGTATTGCCTGTGAGTTCTTTCTGGCCATTGAAATTAATGTTTGAGCCTAGAAGAGAAACAGATGATGCTATTGGAAGAACAGATAACTTCAGAATTGTCAGAGTAGATTGGAAGGTTGGAGGCATATCTGACATGCACCTCCTAGGAGTCAATGTTTGACTAGGGTGTGGTTGAGTTTTCCTACCCCTTTGAAAAGACAGGAAATCACACACCAACCCTATGTTATTCTTGAAGAAGTACAATGATATGGATCTAGCCATGTGTTTATAAAATAAAATTCGGATCGTGCCCTACACTATCCTTACTTGGAGCAGATGGCATGTGGCTGATTGGCACTGGTCTGCCTTGTAACCAGGCCATCTGGTCCCTGACCAGAAGACTGGTGGCCTGTAACCTTGATCTTCTGCCTGTCCTGCTGTTGTTCCCACTGCAGTGGACTCAGACAGTATTTGTCCTTTTGTGTTTGACTTACATGTCTTCCAGATCCTTCCATGGGTGGAGGTGTTTCATGGTTCCATCACTGTTTTTCAGACATGTGTAATATTCCATTTAGGTACCAGAGAGTATTTGTTTATTTTTTCAATCCACTCTCCTATTGATGGGAATTTGGGCTATTCCCAGATTCTTACTATTGTGAATGGTACTAAAATGAACATGGGGGAGCAAACATTTATTTGTGATCTGTTTTTTTATTTCTTTGGGGTATTTTCCCACTAACGGTATTGCTGAGTTCAATCTCTATCTGTTTCAGGTGTTGCCATATCTACCAGCAGTGGATATGAGTTTCCATCCATCCACACCCAAATTTTCTCTAACATTTCTTGTTCTCAGGTTTCTGTTTTGTTTTGCTTTTTAAATTTAACAGTAACATTAGATGGTAACCCATGGTTGTTTTGATTAGCATTTCCCAGATTGTCAAAGAATGGGAGCATTTTCTCAAGTGTTTATTAGCCATTCAACTCTCATCCTTGTTGGGTCATGAGTTCAGGTCTTTTGTCCACCTTCTCAGAGAGCTATTTATTGTTTTTTTATTGTAAGCATGTAAAATTCGGTAGATTTTAGTAATTGGTCCTTTGTCTGTTATGTCATTACTATATTTCTTTTCCCAGTCTGTGGGTGCTATTTTTTGTCTTTTAATAAAGTCTTTCAGTGAACACAAGTGTTTTATTTTTAATAGGTCCCATTCATCCATTTTATCCTCTATGGTGTATATTTCCTTTGTTGATACTTATATCATGTATATTCCCTGCACTAGGGCTCCTAGTTTTGTCCCAATTTTCTCATTGATAATCCTGATAGCTTTGGGTTTTACATTTAAGTCCTGGATCTACCTTGAGTTTGTTTTTGTGTATAGAGATATGGATCTTCTTTCATTCCTCTGTACATGGATATCCAGTTTTTTCAACACCAATTAATGAACGGCGTCAGCTTCCCATTTAATGTTTATTTGGGTCTTTGTCAAAAAACAGTTGTCTGTATGCAGATGTTTTTATTTCTGGATTTCCTGTCCTGATCCACTGGTCTGTGTACTCATCATTATATCAATGCCAGGCTGTTTTCACAACTATAACTCTATGGTAGGTTTTGAGGTTAGGGAGAGCAAGATCACTTACTTTATTCTTATTTTTGAGCAGTTTGTTACCTAGCTTGGGCTTCTTCCCTCTCCATATGAAGGTGGTATTTTTTTTTCCATTTCTTTGAAGAATGATGCTGGAATTTGGATTGGGATTGCATTGACTCTGTAAAGAACTTTAGATAATATTGACATTTTCACAATAAAAGTTGGTGGTTTGAACCCATACATCAGTGCTGTGCAAGAAAAGGTCTGACGATCAGTTTCTGTTAAATTATAACTATGAAAACTCTTTGGGGCAGTTTTACTCTGTAGGTAACACATGGGTTTCCAGGAGTCTGAATCCATCCAACAACCAACATTAGGAGAGAATGAAGGAACTGAGATGGTGATATGAAAGTCTTGCCTCACTCTGTACTTATCTCTTCTTGGGTCCTTTTAAAAGCAGTTTTCTTTTATTTAGAGGAGTTCTTTGTTGTCTCTAGAAATTATGACTGATTGAATACAGTAATTTAACTACAATGATCATTGCTGTCTCTCAAAAAAGAGAGTGTGATTAAATATATATGAACAGTATTTTTAAAGGAATTAAAATAAATTGTTATAGGAAACAAAATACGTTAGAGGGTTATAGTGAATTAAACTTTATATCTTTTAAGGGGATAATTAAATTAGAATTTATTTTGCAGTGTAAGGTTGACAAATCTCTATAGCTAGGGAATAAAACACTAAGAAACATCTATATTTAAAAAAATAGAATTTACAGTTTTTAAAGAAAAAGAGAACATTTTCATGAATAAGATAGGTAATACAAAAGTGATACAATATATACATAATCTTTCAGTGCATCTTGTAGTATGATATGAATGACAAGGATCAGAGAAACGATTTTGTAAAAAATGCAACTTCAGATTTGCTTTAAGACTCAAAGCTCTTTATAAGTAAAAATTATAGTCTGTTATATTGAAAGATCTTTTAAAATTAAACGCTTATACTCATGAAGTTAATAAAATAAAATTTCAGTGGTTTATATTATAGCATATCTCAGGTATTTCATTTCCTTTCAGTGTTTAGTAGTGTTGTATTGTATCATTATACTTTATTTTATTTATCCATTTACCTGTTGATGGACATTTCAAGTGTGTCTTCTATTTACTATATGACCGATGATGCTGAAACATTCATGCGTAAGCCTCTGTGCTTTGATTTCTCACTCCATTTTTACAGGATCCATCACTTTCTAACATATTGTGATGTACTCTTTATTTTGTTCATTATTTTTGTCTCTCTGTAACCACTGGAAAGTCATTCTAAGTATTTTGGTCTTTTGTTCATTATTCCTAGCATCTAGAACAGTGGTTAGCATATGAAAATACTGTTAAATATTTTAAATAATGCAAACATAGCATAGGAAATGTATTTATCTTTTAAAAAAATCGTTTTATTGGGGACTCATAGAACACTTATCTCCATCCATCCACTGTATTTATCTTTGTGCAAGATTTATATACTTTTGCATCAAACTGCATTAAACTTATTTTTTATCAAATATATACGTGTATTCACCAGCCTGCCCCGACTCGATCACTGAAGACAAACGTGTGCATAAGCAAAAGTGGTTAAGAAAGCTGATGGTGCCCGGCTATCAAATGATATAGCGCCTGTGGTCTTAAAAGCTTGAAGATAAACAGGCGGCCATCTAGCTAAGAAACAACAAAGTCCATATGGAAGAAGCACACCAGCCTACCCCAGCACAAACAATGAAGACAAAGTGGGTGCATAGGCAAATGCGGTAAAGAAATCTGACAGTGCCCGACTGTCAAAGTATATAGAATCTGGGGTCCTATAGGCTGGAAGATAAACAAGGGGCCAGCTAACTGAGAAACAACAAAGCCCACATGGAAGAAGCACACCAGCCTGTGAGATCACAATGTATTGAAGGGATCAGGTATCAGGCATCAAAGGGAAAAAAAAAATCATAGCATTGTGAATGAGGGGGAGTGTGGAGTGGGGACCCAGGGCCTATCTGTGGGAATTGGACATCCCCTTGCAGAAGGGCTGTGGGGAAAAGATGAGCCAGTCAGGGTACAGTGTAGCAACGATGAAATATGCAATTTTCTTCTAGTTCTTGAATGCTCCCCCCCCCAACTATCATGATCCCAATTCTACCTTACATATCTGGCTGGACCGGAGGATGTACACTGGCACAGATAGTAACTGGAAATACAGGAAATCCAGGACAGATGAACCCCTCAGGACCACTGGTGACAGTGGCGATATCGGGAGGGTGAAGAAAGGTGAGGGAGAAAGGGGGAATAGATTACAAGGTCTACATATAACCGTCTCCCTGGGGGACGGACAGCGGAGAAGTGGGTGAGGGAGACGTTGAATGGTTTAAGATAATTTATAAATTATCAAGGGTTCAAAGGGGAAGGGGAAGCAAAGGGGGAGGGGCATTTTGGAGTTACTTTAACAAGAGTAATACTTGAGCTGATACCATACATACATCAATTGTGCACATTAGTACATATGTTGCCATCGTCAAGGTCACAGGCGCTGGGAGTAGAAAGTTCTGTTTAATAAGTGGTGGTACATATTTGCCCTACACATACAAAAAATAAGTAAAAAAGCATTGATACTGTGGTCTCAGTTCATCCACCCAAAAGTTAATTATGAACAAAGCATGTTTCATCAAAATTGCTCAGAGCTATCAAGTCAATTCTGTTGATCTCCCCAAAATATCTTAATTCTAATTCTCCCCATCTGTGGATATGGCACATGGCAGTGGTGAGGTAGGTCACAGATAGGATCATGATTGATAATCAAGAGAGTCTACTGGATAGCTCAGATTGATCCAATGTAATCACAATTCTTGAAGAGAGTGGAGCTGAACAACCAGAGTCAGAGAAATAGAGATGAAGGAAACAGAGCATTAGAATGAGGCAATGTTCAAAAGACTTAAACTACCATTGCTAATTTTGAATATTGGAATGCCAAGGAATGTGAGTATCTTCTAAACACCATGAAAAGCAAGAAAATGGATCTTTTCTTATAGCCTCCCCAGTGGATTAAAGTCTTTCAGAACATTCCTTTTAACCTAGTGAGTCTCAAGCCAGACTTCTTACTGTCCTTGTTTTCAATAATAAATCTGTGCTATGATAAGACACTAATTTGTTATGCTAGCATTAAAAATCTCATATGGGACCATATGTACAGCTAGGCAAAAGAAACCAAGAATGGGGGCTGAATATCCATTATGCTCATCAAGATCTTGTTCTTGGGTATACTATCCTAGGCAATAAAATAAACGTTCAAAGCAATAGGAGTCATGCTTTCCGATCTTGAGGAAACAAAAGTTTACAGATTAGTCATTTTTTTCCAATGGGAAAACACGACCATATGGTAGAGATGTTCAAAAGGACAATTATGTACCAACAGGATAATCAACCATTATTTACACGGCCAGCCATCCTACAGAACTGGACAAAAAGGAACCTGTCTGTAGTGGTTGTTGACACGGCTCCTACGCCTGTAATAGTGATGAAAGAAGAAGCAAAACAAGCAGAAACCATCTACGATTTGCACTTGGACAATCGAGAAGTACCATGATGCCATCAAATGCAATATGGAGCTACCTTAGTCCATCCGGATGCTGATCTCAATTGCACTCCACAATAGAATTGTCAACTTAGAAATTTATTTGAACATTATATTTTCTTTATTTCTGAATTGGTTAGAATTGGCAATTTAGCTGTTCTTTGGCATCTGGCTGTGATCACTTCCAAAATATGCCAGAGCCATGGGGACACGGTGGTTACATAATTGGCTGCTAACATCAAGATCCCTAGTTCAAAAGCACCAACTGCTCTTATGGAGAAATATAATGTTTTCTACTCTGGGAAAGAGTTACAGTCTCAAAAATTCACAGGAGAAGTTCTACCTTGAACTAGAGGATAATTATGAGTCATCATTGACTCAATGGCAGTGAGGTTAGGCTAATGAAAGTCAATATTTCACACTAGGAAACATTCAATGGCTATGAAATAGTTAAAATATTCAACAAATATTTATTGACGGCCTATTCAATGCCATGACATTTGAATTGTTCATACTTAGATATATTTACACTGTACATACACATATGCAAATACCACATAATAAACAGAAAATATATACATTTATTTAGAAAATATATTATAGTTGTTGTTATGTGACATCCAGTCAGTTCTGACCCATAGTGACCCTATGAACAACATACTAAAAATATATAATAGAGATATTTAATGAAGCACTACCAGAATTTAATAAGTAAGCTATAAGAGACCTATTAATGGCTATGTATCACTTATTGTCACTATTAGTTGCAACCAATTTGATGATACAGAGGAAGAATACCAACAAAAATATTTTTTCATATAAAATATGCAATATTAGATGATTCCCCTTTAAAGATGTCAAGAATAAAATTCTAGTTTGGAAAATGTTTAAGAATGTACAGTATGCTAATTAGGTTTATTTTGAATGGCTTTGGGTTCCAACCACTGACCTTTTTGCTAACAATTGAGTCCTTTAATTACTGCCCATCAATGCCTTTATTCTTTAAAAAGAATCATTTAATTCAATGTTTCACCTTTGCCTTGCTTTTCTGAACCATGTGTCTTATATTGGTAACAATAAAGAAAATTATATATTCCATATAAGTTAATTCAGTCTTGGCTGAAAAATAATACATGTAGCCAAAGGGAAGACATCTTAATTAGATGCTTAATGAGGAAAATAGTGGTATTATATCATAATATTACTTTGAGATGGCAAACCTCTGAAAAATCTCTGTAATGGAAAGAGAATAGAGTGGGGAAATATGTTAATAGAGAAAATAGATTTTAAGTTAAATTTATAATTCAGAAATTTGTATTTATAAAGTTAAAATTTTTGTTGATAAGGAGGCTTAAAAACAAATCAAAATGGAAAAACTTAACCTGGATGTCCTGTGGGTCTGTCTCTTGTATCAAGGTTTGGGCCAAACACACCTGGGGACTCCACAGGTCCAGCCCCGGAGAATCCTACCTCTCAAACACACCTAGGGACTCCACAGGTCCAGCCCCGGAGAATCCTACCTCTCAAACA
>NW_022103958.1:13330513-13368382 GCF_000313985.2 Echinops telfairi
ATCCTACCTCTCAAACATACCTAGGGACTCCACAGGTCCAGCCCCGGAGAATCCTACCTCTCAAACACACCTAGGGACTCCACAGGTCCAGCCCCAGAGAATCCTACCTCTCCTCCAGGATCAACCTCCAGGATCATCTCCTTGGCCATCTAGTTTCTGGTATGAACAACCACCGTTTGTTGTTATTGTTGTTGTTTGTTTGTTTTGAATGTTAGATCCAAATGTTCAATCCACGATGAGCTCTCAGATCTGACAGAAATATTCCATTGAACTGTCCATTTTTAACTGAATCATATATCTACAGGAGAAACTGCCTGTAGAAAGTACACTTAAATTGTAATATGCTAACATCACTCTGAAAATAAGTAAGCTCACAACTAACTTAGACAGGATTTTTTTAATTTGACTTTTATAAAATATTTTATTGAGTGCTCAGAGAACAAGGAACTACTAAAAATACCAATAATATAAAATCATTTATATTTATCACTCCTCATAAGAGATAGAATGAAGAGATTTTTTAAAAAGAGATAGAACGGTAAGAGTTTCTTACACCTAACTCTCTGTGAACTTTTATTTTGACCACTGCACTTCTTTCACAAGCTAGTAAAGGAGAAACTTAAAGTTGCCAAGCATCTCTTGAAGCTTCAAAACAAATGTCCAGAAGCCATCCTAAGATATGTGGGGTGGAATTCTGTGCACATGAAAGCCACCGTGACCCTGGGCAACCTGAGCCAGTCCTCTGTGGAAAAGCACACCTAGCCCTCTACCCAGACAGACTCTAATCTCCATGATTCCTGAAGAACCATCTCCTCAGTGAGGAGGCAAAGCTCTTCATGAAGATGAGGGATGCCCTTACCAACCTCGGCAGGCTGGCTGGTCCTCAGGAAGGGATTTCTCCAAGAGGCTTATCCTAAAAAATGGTTGGGAGCATACTGAGTCCAGCCAGAACTTCAAGGTGTGTTTGTTAAAATCTCAAAAATCTATCCACAAATAATATATAAAATGTGTCAAATATTCTGATGGACCTGGGAAATAAAGACAGCATCAAACTGTTGCATGACTTTACATTTTGATCCGAATGGTTAAACCATATATGTGAGGATGTTTATTTTATGTCGTTTTTTTATAGTCCAATCTCATATCGAGTATGAGTCATATAACAGGATGGATATAATAGTCACATAATAGGACAAATCATTTTGAATTATGTTGTAAATAATACAAAACCCCATCAATATATAGCTGTATCAAGTTTAATTTCTGAAAAAAACTTTAATGTGACATTACGGCTTGAAAGCTGGCCTGAGTAGCTGAAAATGCCTCTGCTCAATAAAATGGATTTCCTTAGTCTTACTCCTTTGAAGGATGGTCTAAATTCAAATCGGACAGGAATAGAATTTTCTCGTGGTGTTTGCAAACACCTTAGTTTTCATTCAGAAAACAAATTCAAATCCAATTCTGCAGGTGGCAGGACCTTAATAGGCAAACCAGCGCAATGACGCTTATCTGTGGTTCAGTTCAGGATATATACATATTTTCGGTGTGATCGAATCGTTCAGTTTATCACTGCCTAAGATTTTTCACATAGAAACAAATCAGTGATCTAGATTAGTGAATGGCAAATCATGTCCCACAGGCTGAACCTAAGCAAATAATATTTACAGAATAGTAATTAATTTTCCTTATTAAAAACTTTATAAACTGTTATATTTTCAATAAGTACATATATGCCCATGAAATAAAATCAAGGTTGCCTTCTAGCCAATCGAACTAAGTTACTTACTGACCACACCAGACCTTTAAATAAGCGTGTTCATACAGCCTTAATGAAGGTTTTGCAGTGATATTACAGAGGAGACCTGGGGGCATAACATCATGACAGCCAGTAGTTAGAAACCACCAGCCATTCTGCTCGAGAAAGACAGAGCTTTCTAGTCCTACAAAAAAGTTCAAACTGTGAAGCCCTCGGGGCAGTTCTTCTCTGTTTTCCAGGGTCATTATGAGCCAGAACTGACGAGATGGCAGTGAGCTTGAATGTTATTGTGTATTGTGGTGTAGTGGGGGTCAGCAGATCAAATCCATCAGCTACAGAAGAAAAAAATAGGCATTCTGCTCTTTTAAAAATGTATGGCCTGGGAAACTCCAAAAGGGCAGTTCTGTCATATCCTACAGCGTTGCTATGAATCAGAATTGACTCAACGGCAGTGGATTTTGGTACTGTGGTAATTCCAAAGATTATAATTATGTAAAACTTCTCGGTAAAAATAAATGTTAGATTTATCTGTTAGCATTCAGACAGAAACCAATCTAAGTGTTTCAAATTTTAAAAAGTTAATAGAGGGAATTGATATTTAGTTTAAAGGCATGGGAAGTGTGTGGATACGAGGTCAATTAAGCTGGTAGTATGCTGGACATTAGGAACCCAAAGTAAACTGCTACACTGATCTGTTTCTTGGGTGACCAAAATGTGTGTTATCCTAAAGAACACTCAAAAGACACACTCTTTTAGCCAGAGATTTCTATAGAAATCCTATTAATAAGTTTAATGTATGACGGGTTACCTCCTCAAAACTGGAATTATGCTGGGCAGAGCAGAGCTTTTGTAATGCACATTTTCCCCGATGGGCAAGCATAGAGCAACTGGTTCTGAGGTAGTGCACCCAGCCACATT
Source organism: Echinops telfairi (assembly GCF_000313985.2). Taxonomy (NCBI): domain Eukaryota; kingdom Metazoa; phylum Chordata; class Mammalia; order Afrosoricida; family Tenrecidae; genus Echinops; species Echinops telfairi. The sequence continues at coordinate 13,333,188 of NW_022103958.1, forward strand.
ACCTAGGAAGGTTCTTTCTGGTCACAGTGAATTTTTTTGTAAAAGCATTTTCAATCGAACCTCGTCTTTGGTGATGGCTGATTTAAGAGAGCAGCTTGCAACCATGGAATTTTGTTTCCTGCTTGGGAAAAATGCCACAGAAACAATTGTGATATTGAACATTGCTTACAAGGGCAGCACTATGGGAAAAACTCAAGTGTATAAGTGGTTTTCTCATTTCAGAAAAGGTGAAATGTCTATTGAAGACAAACCTCATTCTGGATGTCCATCAATTTCCCAAATGGACGAAAATGTTGACTTGTTGTGAATTTGGAGGTCACTCCACCAGGTTAGATTGTTAATCAAGCTTTCTATTTAGAGGTTCTGAAAATATTGCATACATGTGTGTGACAAAAAAAGGCCTAATTTGTGGCAAATTGGAGACTGGTTTTGCCACAACAATGCACCTCTCAGGGAGCCATCTCAGTGCACTGGTTTTTGGCAAAGAACAGCATGCCTCTCTTGCCCCATGCACCTAACTCACCCGACCTTGCTCATGAGACTTCTTTTTGTTTCTGTGAGTGAAGAGGGACATGAAAGGACAGTGATGATGGCATCAAAGTGAAGGAACAAAATGTGGGAGGTGCTTTCAGCCATCCAGATGAGTTTTTTGAAAAATGTTCTCAATAATGGAATTGCAGATTTGACAAATGTATTTAGTGTAATGAAAAGTACTTTGAAGGTGATAATGTTTTGTAAAAATTTTTAAATACATAATTTTGAAAAAAACAAATTCTGTTTTTTGTTGAGTACCTCCTCGTATATGCAATTGGCCAAACTAATGGGAGTATTAATGAGTCAAAAAATTTTAAGCCAGGCAACAATTTGGAAATTCTGATGATGTGAGTCACTGCTTTCAAGTTTATGGTTTATATCTATTAGTAGAATTATATATTCATTGGGTTGTTTACTGCAAGGTCAGCAGTTCAAAACCACTAGCATCTCCTAAGGAGGAAAATGGGATTTTCTACGTCCTTAAAGAATTTTAGTCTCAGGAACCCAGAAGGGCAGTTCTATGCTGTCCTACAGGTTCCCTGTGAGTCCGCATAGACTATGGCAGTGAGTTTGGAGTTTGTGGTAATTCAATGTTTAACATTAATCACAGTCACACTGTCTTCTGTCTTGGCTACACTCCTTTACAATCCCCTTAGCAATGGACAAGGGCTCTGATTGCTCAGCGTCCTTGTCAACAACTGTTGTTATTTTCATTTATTTTCCAAGCAATAATCATTCTAGTGGAGATAAATGATATTTCATTCTATTTCCATTATGAATAATAACACTGACCGTCTTTCCATGTGTTTATTGATCATTTGTACTTTTTAAGATGGTTAACCAAATATTTTCCTTTCTTTTTTACGTATAGGACTGCTTTATATATTTGGGATATAAAACCTTTATTAAATGTATAGTTCCCCCAAAGTTTTCTCTAACTTTGTAACATCTCTTGGATTTAATCATATGCTTTCTTTATTTTAAATCAGATAAAGTGTATTTTATCAATTTTCCCATTAGTGATGTTTGGTTTTGGTGTTAGATTTAAGATTCCATTGCTAAAAATTAGATTTTGAGACATTATACCAGGGCCCTATCCACTGCCATTGAGTCATTTCAGACTCAGAGTGATCCTACTCGAAGTACGAGGCGTGCTCCCTAGGACTTCAGAGGCTGAGGGCCTATCTAGTGATGAGACCAGAAATCCTCCCTTTCCTACTGAGCATCAGCTAGTGTGTTCAAATGGCTGACCCTGTAGTTAGTAGTACAATGCATAATCCTCTACCTATGTCTTTTTTTGAGTGTTTTGTCATTTTAGTTTTTACTTGTCTAAGATTGATTTGAGAGTATTTTTATAAATGGCGTTAAGGTTTAGGTAAAACCTGGTTACTTGGCAAGTGGAATCCAAGTTATTTCCACATCCTTTATTCATGAGAAGAATTCTTTTTCATGACAATGTTATAGTTTAATACAAATTCTTGAAATATGTATCTGTCAGATGCAAAATTATTGGTTAACAGTCATTTTGTTAAGCACTTTAAATGTAAAATTTAATATATAAAATATTTGAAAACCCATACATAGGAATTATTTATAACCTCTAATAACTAATATCAATGAATACCCTAAAGCTTATTTCAAATAAATAAGTAACTGTATTTAATTTAAAGCGATTACTGATAATACTAATCAATACAATGGCTAATAGATCATCCTTTTTTGAAGATATTAGCTCAAGATTAATCTTAAAAATAGAATTTTACCTTAATCTATAAAGTTCAAAATATAAGCTTTTTTGGAAATATCTTTCTCTTTACTTTAAATTTTAAGTAACTAACTCTGTGGTTTAAAGTTCCTTTGATTTTGTTTTTTCCAATACAATAAATTACTTCATTAATCTCATTGCTTAGTGTTCTGAGCCAATATTCTATTATTAGGCTTGTTTGTTTGCTATGGTGCATGGTCTAGATTGAAAATTAGTTTTTGAACAAATCCAATATATCTGGGGCATGGGGGTGGAGACACCTAAACAGCCTGAATATTGTGTTATTCTTTCAGAATTTTCTTTTCCTGTGGGAGAACTTTCACAATATCCAATGTATTTTTAAACTTCTGGGGTTCTCGTGTGGTATTCAGTGCCCATAGGCAAAAAACGATAGATCTTTAGTTACAATCACCTCATTTCCCTAACTATGTAGTCTCAGAGAAGCCATGTCACTCCTCTAAATCACAACCACTTTCTCTGTAAAAATGATAGCTCCTAGTGGCCCAAATAATATTAGAATGATAGCCTTTTCTCCTGTCCAATGTTATAGTCTCCGTGTAAAACAATGCACTACAAATGGGAAGCTAAAATTTTGGGGTTTTTTTTGGAAGAATCGCTGCACTATTATCATGATGCTGCAACTACCACTGCAAAGCAACAAACAGAGGATCAGACAGCTTCCTGAAAACAAATAAACCAATCTGTCTCTGTCATTCTAATTTCACAATTATAGTAGTGCCAATACAGAGAAGCAACCTACAAATATTTTATCTAATATTCTCCTTAACTGGAAATGTATTAATAACTCAGAGAATGCTATAAGATTTAGTTATTCCAAAATTGTACTATCTTTTCACAACTTCAGTGTCAACAAATTATGGTTTAATGCACTTAGTCTAGGATATTTTTGATTGCATAAGTAATTTTACCTATCTTTAAGTGCTTTCTATTCATAGTTTTAGTTGTCTTGAAGGATTATTCTGACATCCTTCAAGTCTAGTCTATATCTCCCGTTTCTTATTACTGCCTTTTACATAAAATTAATTTATCATAAAGAATTTTTTTCATTAACTTTTCCCTATGCATCTTTTTATAAGAACAATAGAACTCTCTCAATTAAGGAAGCATTGCAAAACACACCCTAAAGGCAACTCGAGAAAAGTCTGCAAAAAATGACAATTTTGATGTGTGAAATATTGATGTATGAATAAAATGAAGGAGACCAACACAGCAGTAATCAAAAATTATACCCTACAAGTATCAATTGGCTTCATCATCCCCTGGGTTCTAAACTACTCTGCCATAGCCACAGAACATACACTGACCCACAGCAAAGGAAATTTATAAAATCAGCCGATGCTTGGAAATTTTTATTCTGTTGCTTTGTATCTACAATAATAGTAAACTCAAATAATAATAATGATCTCAAATTCAGTATCAACAATTCTTAATATTTTACTGGAAAATTAAATTAACATCAGCAGGATTGGTTTCAATATATATGAAGCTGTAATGGTGTTAGCTATTTTCCCCCATGTTTCTTAGATTCATTACTACTTTGTGCTTTATATAAAAATTCTTTTTGTTCTATTTGTAAATGGTCTTATTCAATTATTTATTATTTTTTCTAAATGCTAAGCTTTATCTAGTTTTAATCAGGAAATTGTTAGAAAATTATGTGCTGCTGTAGATATAGCTTTGACCAATAAGCATTTTTATGCTTTTAAAAAATATATAAAGTGAAATCTGTATAGTTGCCTAACTAGCTTGTATAGAAAAAAATTGAATAATAGAATATATAAAAATGGAAGAAAAAAATAGATTTTTATAGTATCTGTGTAAATAAAACTAGAAGAGTGGATTTATGTCTATATATGCTTCTGTTTTGACAAATCTTCTGAAATTGTCTTTTTAATTAGTTACTCAATTTTTCCAGCTTGATTTTCAACCCCCCAAAATGTATAGGAAATAAAATTATTGAATGATCATTTTGACAGTCCATATATATTTTTTATATGAGTGAATGCTGCACAGTCTTCGTTGTTTGCCATTTCCAAAGACAAGATGCAGTTAATGAAATGACTAAGTAGATCTCTGTAATCCTGCCATCATTGTGTTTGTGCTTGAGGTGACAATTTGTCAGCTTTTCTCCTGTGGCTCCTTCATTGTGATAGGAAACATTTCCCTTAGCCAACCTGGCTCCATTGTGCTGCTGGAAGGGCAGGCCCCTCTGTTGATATAATGAAATCATTGCCCTCCACAACACAGCTCTGCCACTCAACATTTAAAAAGGAGAGAACAGGAAAATGATCATCTGATTAGTCAAACAGGCCCATGTTCAAAATCCTTTTCCAAAATCAAATAATACAATTGGATAGAGTTCAGAAAGGAAAAATGACTTAGGTATTAGTAGAGACACTAGGACATATTCATTGACCAGAAGAATATAGAAATGTTTAAGGTCCTGAGTCATTATTCATATTATTTACAGAAAATAATTTCCTCCAAAAAAGTAGGAAGGCTTATTTTAGGCATATTATATAGATCCTAGAAATTATATTCAAACCAAGAAAGGAAAGATCTGGAGCAAAGTCAGGATATATTTACAATAAAATGAACTTAGTTTAATTCTAATACTATAATTTAGAATAGGAATAACTTAATAAGCATAAGATTATATTGATTTTATATATCTTATTTTAATTAGTATAAATTGTTTTTATACAAATTGTATTTTTGTTTGAATTTTCTATATTTTGTTAATTTTTATTTTGAATTTGTTTTTCTTGAAGGTAGAGAGATTTGTAGTAACTATATTGAGAGTAAGTTTTATACTTTTCAGGAAGATTTTAGTACTTCTTCGCTTAATTTGGAGGCAAAGATTGGATATGGTTCTGTATTGCTTTGAATCCCTGTTGCATTGACTCCAGCAGATGCTGACTACAAACAAGGCAGAATGAAACAAGTCCCTGTCCTGTGCTATCGAGTGAGTCAATTCACCTTGATGAGTTTTTCGGTTGTTTTTGTTAGTCCTCTACTTTATCAACTCTGATCTTCTTTTCTAGTGATAGATCCTTTCTGACGACATCAATGTCCAAAGCAAGCCAATGTTACCATCATTTTTCTAAGGAACCTCTTCTTTCTATTTCTTTTAGCAATCTATAGTACATGAAATATTTTTTCACAATATGATGGTTTAAATGCATCGATTCTTCTTCTTTTTTTTTTATTATTATTGCTCTGCCTACCCATCTAGTCTACAAAGGATGTCAATCTACACCGTTAACAGTTCCATTAATTTCTAAACTCCATACATCTCCAAATTCTACGTAAAATCCACAGTCAACCTTGCTCTTCATCACGGTGCATGCTAGGCGTGTTGTTGGTAGTTGATATCAAGTCAGTTTTTTACCATGGTGATTTTTCTTTATCAGATTAAACTTTGCCCAATCTTGAGGCATCTTCGTGTCATTGGTGTTTTTGAAACTATTATTTTGACTATTTTATTTAATTCATTTCACTAAAGGTTTTTTTTATCATTTTCATTGGTGTTCTACTTTACCAAATATGATATCTTTTTCCTTTTTCCTGATCACTTGCCCAAAGTGAATCAAAGTCTTATAGTTCTTCCTTCTATGAACCATATATATATTTAAGACTGGTTTATTCTACCAGTAGTCCATTTACGAACGGTACAATTTGAATGCATCAACTCTCTATATTTCTTTTTCCATTTTCCAGTGTTAGCATGCGTATGAGTGGCATGAAAAGAAGTTGTATTGGGTAAAATATATCTTAGTGATCAGAGTGATGTTCTAATATTTGCTTTCTAAATATTTAAAGAAGTCTTTTGCAGCAGATCTTCCCAAATCCAATATACTGGTATCTTCTGCTTTCATTAACATTGACCGTTGGTTCAAGTAGCATGGAATCACTGACAACTTGGATTTTTTCTTCAATTATTGTATTGCTGCTTGTTGGCCCAATTGTGAGAATGTTCATTTTCTTCATGTATAGGCATAATTCATACTGAGGCTATAGTCTTTAACTTTCATCAATAAGTACTTCAAGTTATCTTCATCACCTAAGGTTGTGCCTTCTATGTATAATAATTCATTAACAAATCTTTATCCAATCCTGAAATTATAATGTGAATTCTGTTAAGCATAGATATTGACTAAATAATATGAAAGGGTATAACTCTGGTTCACATCTTTCCCAATGTTTGAACATATTATACCCTTGTTTTTTTGAAAAAATGAACTAGTGGTTATGCATTGAGATTCGATCCACAAGGTTGGCAGTTTGAAACCACCAGTAGCACTTCAGGAGGGACAGGGATTTTCACTCCTTAAACACTGTCTCAGAAACTCACAGTGGCGGTCTACACTATCCTATTAAGGTTGCTATGAATCAGTATTAACTCTACAGCAGTGAATTAATTTGTGTTTGATCCATCTACAGATTCTGGGTAAAGACAAGTGTTGAAATTTGCATAAAACATAATGTTAACCATACTTTTTCCTTATCTACACAATTGCATGGTTTATAAAACACAGGTAAACATCATTTTTATGTTTTCTTCTTTTAGTCAAGATCCATCTGAAATCCAGCTGAACTATGGTTAGTTTCCATCCATGTAAAATTGATATGATTTTGAAATAATCTCAACCATGATATTAATGATGTAGTTTGATAATTTCACGTTATTTTTGATCACCTGATAGCAACAGCTTTTCCTTATTATAGAACACAATAATATCAGCTTAATCACTTTATTTCATATATTGAGTGGTGGTGTCATCACTCATTAAAATTATACTACACACATAAAAGTATAAATCTGCTATTTCTCTTCATGTGTACCAGCTTGATAAAATTAGATCCATATTTTGCAGATAACATCTTTTAAATTGGAATATTTATTCTATATTTTTCTATGTGTACCTGTATTCATAATTTATTAAAGAAATATATTTTACATTTAATCAAGTAGGAATTTCATGAAATATTTGTCAATTATTTTTCCTTAAATAGCCATTCAATTACATAAAGTCTTGTTAGCATGTGTCAGGAATGTGCAATGGAAACAGTCCATTACAAGCAACAGTACAAGGTCTAAACCAAAATAGTCACCTTATAATATATAATAATTATTAGTTATTATTGTTTGTGTAATAACAGTGGGATTGTTTGATTATGATCATTTTAGCTGGAGGGAAAAATTACTTTGGCAAATAAAATGCACTAAGAATTTCCTCCTCATTAAAGACCTAAAGGAAAGGAGGAAAACAAAATGTGATATTTCTTCTTTTTTAATGAAAGATTACTTAAAGAGGGTCATCAAATTTACTTTAGAGTCCAAATGGCCTTTTCAATAGAGAAAATGAGAAATACTTACTTGAGAAAGGAGTAAATATATGGTAGACACTTCAGATCATTGTTCCTCAACTACAGCACACATGTTTCACAATCATCTTCAAACCACAATAACACTAACAATTTGAAAGAAGTAAGGGATCTCAATTAAGATTCATTAATATTCCATTCAAGTTCAATCACATTCATTTGTATGTGTTTAGTCCTTGATTCACTTCTAATGTTTCTGCATGCTCTGAAATAGGCCTACAAATAGCACAGCAGAGAACACAATTTCAGTATCTGCTACAGGAGGGAGATTAAAAAAATGTCCAATTAAATGATTATTAAATGCTTTAATTTCTCTGAAATCATTATAGTCTCCAATTCGTGTAAGATGGAGTGTGAATAATGCAGCTAGCTTAGCATTTTGACACTCTTTCTAAGCCATTAAGACATTTTTTTCTTGATCAGATTACTCCCATCACATTGGGGAAAATACTATTTGCAAATAAATAGCAAGTCCTTTAAACAGCAATTGCGGTGCAATTTAGGATGAAATATTTTTTTAAAAAACCCTTTCTTTCAAAAATATGAATGGATTTCAACTAGATCTTTTTTCAGATAAATCCACTTTGTAAGGTGTTTTCTAATTTCTCTAAGGAAAGTTAAGAAAAACTTGATTATTTTTCTTAGTGATAGTTACATCTGTCAGTCTTCTCAATGATGGTATATTTTCTGAATACTTTAAAGTATATATCAGAAGGAAAAGCACATGCAATGTCCTATTTGCAAACTGAATTTTATTTGACCAACTTATGATTCTCCTTGATGTTGTGAATTATAAAGAATACTATGAAAGCTACTAATTGGTATTTTAATGTTTGAGATGTCTTAAGAGGCTTAGAATCTTCTTTATTCCCCCCCACCCCCCCTGCATGTGTCATTGTGGCAAAAAGTGTGACATTTAGGGAAGTAACTCGTTATTCACACTACTTTTCCTAAATATGGATCAGATGCAAATATGACCATTTTTATGATTTCTATTTTTCAGGATAAACTCTAAAATTCTTAGCCACCTTTTGAATTGCTCCAGACCCAGATACAAAATGAGAGTAAGAAAGCATTAGAGAAAGGATAGATTACTGTATTTGCCATTTTAAAAAGAGAATGTTGGACTCACCCTATATATTATTTTGAATTTAAATTGATTCCTTTTGTATAAGGTCGACACTTTGATTAGTAAAATGGGCCAAAACTTAGAGCTATGCAGACCTGAATTTGCACAGTGGTGTGACCAGATGCTGCCCAAAGTAATTATCCTCTAAAAACTTAAGATTCCTCATCTACAACTCAACGATAATGATGACTTGATTACTAAATAAATAAATGATCAAAGTGGGTGTCAAGAGACTTTAAAATGTGTTCATAATAATAGATTGGCTGAAGTAAACAAATATTATCATTAATGTGCAAAGAGAAAATCAGAAAGAAGAAAATACTCAATACATTTAAACTGAATGAACTCAAGATAAAATTCAAGCCTCCAGCTGCAAAACTTAAAGATTCCATTTGCAAAACACAGAATGATGCAAGAAGCATCATAAGAAGGTGGAAAAATATAGATGTACTGTACCAAAGAGAGTAGCCAGGGTGGTATAGTGGTTTTGTGTTGGGCTGCAATCCGTATAGTCTGCAGTTCAAAACCACCAGCAACTTTGTGAGATAAAGACGTGGCTTTCTACTCCCATAAACAGTTACATACTGGAAGACCCCTTAGGGGTCATTTTGAGTCAGCACTGACTCAATGGCAGTGAATTTGGTTTGGTCTGTGGCCCAAAGGAACTAGTTGACTAGTCGATAATCCATCATTTCAGGAGGTAGCATATGAGCAATGACCAATGGTACTGAAGGAAAAGGTTCAACTCGCACTGAAAGCATTAGCTAAAAACAAAGAATGAATGGGATACCAATTGAAATGTTTCAGAAAGCTGAAGAAGCACTGGAAGCATGCACCCATCTATGCCAGGGAATTTGGAAGACAGCTATTTGGCCAACTGACTGGAAGAGATCCATATTTTTGCCCAATTCAAAGAAAGGTGACCCAACAGAATGCTCAAACTATAGAACTATATAATTGATATCACACACAAGTAAAATTTTGCTGAAGATCCAACAACAGTTGCAGCAGTACCTTGATAGAGAGTGGACAAAGGTTCAGGCTGGATTCAGAAGAGGATATCAAATAAAGGATAACATTGCTGATGTCAGATGGCTCTTGACTCAAAGCAAAGAATATCCGAACAATGTTAACTTGTGTTTCATTGATTATACCAAGGTATTCGACTGTGTGGGCTATAACAAACTATGGATAATATGGAAAAGAATGGGAATTCTAGAACACCTCATTATGCTTAAGTGGAATTAATACATGGATCAATTAACAGATATGTAAACAGAACAAGGGAATATGGCATGGTACAGATAGGAATTGAAAATACAGGGAATCCAGGGTGGATGAGCCCTACAGGACCAGAGGTGTGAGTGGTGAAACAGGGAGGGTAGAGGGAGAGTGGGTAGGAAAGAGGGAACCGATTACAAGGAACTATATGTGACCTCCTCCCTGGGGGATGGACAATAGAAAAGTGGATGAAGGGAGATGTCGGACAGGGCAAGATATGACAAAATAATTTATAAACTATCAAGGGCGCATGAGGGAGGGGGGAGTGGGGAGGGAGGAGAAAAATGAGGACCTAATGCCGGGGGTTTAAGTGGAGAGGAAATGTCTTGAGAATGATGAAGGCAATGAATGTACAAATGCACTTTACACAATTGATGTGTGTATGGATTGTGATAAGAGTTGTATGAGCCCCTAATAAAATGATTAAAAGGAAAAAAAAAGGAAGGCATAAGGAATAGTAAATACAACAAAGAGCATTAGAAGAATTTTAGCAAAGCCATGTAAAAAGTTTCATGAACATTTTTCTACTAGGATTTTTAAACTGTATATGGCATTTATATTTGTTAAAAACATAGAATTATTTTCATTGCTACATCCTAGCTATAATTTTGCTACTGTTGTAAATTGGGTGACCCCTGTGAAAGGGTCACAGCCCATAGGTTGAGAACCACTGGTCTATGACATATGATACTTGGAATTTTTGAGCTTTCTAATTCATTTATGGAAGGTCTTTATATAATTTGGATTCTATCATATGTTAATTAAAAATTTGATATTGGATGTCAAAAAAACCCAGGAAAGGTGTATGACAGGGTTGTGTTCTCTTACCACTTGTTCAATCTGTTTGGTTAGCAAATATTCATATAAATTGGATAGTATGAAGAAGAGTGCAGCATCAGGATTGGAGTAAGGCTTACTAACAATCTATGGTGTGCAGATGACAAAACTTTGCTGGCTGAAAGTGAGGAAGACTTGAAGCACTTGCTGCTGAATATGAAGGATTGTGGCCTTCAGTATGGATCACAACTCAATGTAAGGAAGGCCAACATCCTCAGAATGGAACCATTAGGTAACATGATAAATGGAGGAAAAGTTGAAGTTGGCAAGGATTTTGTCTTGCTTGGATCCACAACCAATGCTCGTGAAAGCAGTAGTCAAGAGATCAACAGACATATTAGATAAATCTGTTGCACAAGATCTCTTTAAAGTCTTGAAAAGCAAGGGCATTACTTTGAGGACTAAAGTGCACTTGACTCAAGCCAAGGTATTATCCATCACATCATGTGAAAGTTGGATAAGGAATACTGTAGAAGAAATGATGCATTTTAAGTGCGGTGCTGTAGAAGAGTATTGAAAGTACCATGGACTGCTAAAAGGACAAACTAATCAGTATTGAAAGAAGTAATGCCAGTGTGCTCCTTAGGAGCAAGGTTGGCAAGAATTTGTCTAACATACTTTAGACATATTGTTACGAGAAGGACATCATGTTTGGTAAAGTGGAGGGGTGTGAAAAAGAGGTGAGTCCTCGATGGGATGGACTGACAAAGTGGCTGCAACAATGGGTTTAGGTATAGCAACAATTGTGAGGACTAGGTAGTATTTAGTTCTGTTTTACATAGTGTCACTATGCATGGGGACCAACTCAATGGTAACTAACAACAACAACAATAACAGGTTACAAATGAGCTGTTAGCATTCATTTCAAACATTAAAAAAAGTCTGGAACGTATTAAATAGAAATGGACTTAATAAAACAAAATGTTAATGACTCAAGGCAAATTGGTTTACAAGCTATTGTCACTCTTCCCAATAATCATTATATCAATAACAATAAGTAGAAGAAATCAGTGTAAACAAAGCAGGATCAGGTACTAATGCTAATTCTTAAAACAGTCAAGTTCGTCCTTATCTAATTTATCTTAATCCTTATCTAAACTATTCTATTGATCCAAAATTTGGGATTATGCCTCTGACAGCATCAAGCCAGAGCCAGGATTTCTGTCAGTCAGTTTGACCTTTGTTCAGCCATGATTAGCTTTGAGAAATTCAAGGGGAAATTTTGTCCCCTGAGCTCAAAATATACATTAATGACATTCATTTTTGCCATTCCACACAGGAATAACCAAAACTACAACCAAACCAAACAATCAAAACTTTAACTTCACATATTATTTCCAGAAAATACGCCAGTAAATATCTGACTTCTGGCTAGCCAAAGAAGAAACACTACCATGAGGGAGAGGCCAAGCAAACAGGCACTCTCCGTTTATGATATTTTTTCTCTAGTTTCCCACTAATAAAGTATCATAATGTGTTAGTCCAGGTAGACTAGTGAAACATATTCATAGACACTTATGTGTATATAAGAAAGAGGTGTATATACAAGAGCAATTGAATATTGAGAAAATATCCCAGCCCAGTCCAGAACAAGCCCATAACTCAGATATTAGCCCATATGTCCAATGCCATTCTATAAAATCCTCTCTAGACTCACAAAACACATGCAATGACGATGAATGCAGGAAGATCACAGGCCAGTTGGTGGAAGGTCTTGTGGATCCAATGTCAATGTAAGCATCTCAGTGCTGGCAGGGTCTTCAGGTGACTCCTCCAGCTCCAGAGCTCTCGTGTAGCTCTTGTCTTGTCAACAGAAGTGTCTCACAGGGAGTGAGCTTGTGTTCTGCCTCCAGTGAGCTATTTATCTCCTTAGTGCCGCCAAAGAATTGACCAAGGTGCGAACGGATTGACAGGCTAAACTCCACCCTTTCACTCGTAATCTCAAATTGACAACAGATTATGTAACTACCACAAAATTCTTGTATTCTCTGATCTTCAAATTAATGTTTAATTTTTCCTTTCATTATTACTTGTACCCTAATTTTAATTAGACATTGTTCTTTTACTAGAATATCATTAAATTTTACAGTGAAAAATAGTTTAAAACAGCAATGAATCTTTAGTATAGAGAATAATGTGAGTGAGGACCCAAGAGAGGGCAAGAGGAAGAAAGTGAAAAGAATTAAAAGTCTATCGTCCCTAGGTAGTATTGTCTTAAATAATGACATTTGCCCAAATAGCCTGAGTAAGAAAGCTAAGGAATTTTCTAGACAGCATTATATAATACAAAATCCAATGAGGTTAGAGAATTCAAGTGCTCACTAGTTACCTGTCTAATATGTAAATGGGTAGAATCCTCCTTCACTTAGAAATATCACCTAATTATCAGTGTCCTTGAATATCAATTCATGTCTGAACCATAGAAACTGCCCTTACTCTTCAAACATATGTCAGCACCTGAGAGGCTATTCCATTTGGTGTTGTCCAGGAAACTGTAAAATCAAGGGCATCTGTGAATAAACGGCATGGTCCATAACTGTTGGTAGGGATCTATATGGTTATGTTATGTGGCTGTTGTTACAGCTATTGAGTTGATTCCCACTCACAATTAAGTTATGTTGTTGTTTTTAAGTACACTCAAGTTGATGCAATCTGTGTACAATAGAAATGAACTCTGGATTAATCGTGTTATCATACGATCATTGCTGTTTGAGCTCATACACTGTGTCAGTTCATCTCATTGAGGATGTTCCTCTTTTATTTCACGAATAGTCTACCAAGTGTGATGTCCTTTGCCAGGAACTGGGCTCCCTCCTGATGACACATACAGCACACAGATGATTAAATCTTGCAACCCTAACTTTTAGGGAGCTTCTTCTTGTTTGTATTTCAAGGCAAAAATGTTTGTTCTTCTACTCAGGGTATATTTAACATGATCTGTCAAATCCATTATTCAAGGGGGTTTTCTTCAGTCTTCCTTATTCACTGTCCAACTTTTACATTCAGATGAGGTAAAGGAACCTTCCTCCTCAAAGTGACAGCTTTGCTTTTAATATTTTTAAGAGTTTTCTGTTTTTGCAGCAGACTTGCCAGAAACAAATGTGTGTTAGTCTGGGTACATTAGAGAAACAAATCCACAGACATCCCTATGTATAAGAGAGAGTTTTATATAAAGGTTAAGTGCACATCAAGAAAATATCCCAACTCTGTGCTGCCCAAGCCCACAAGTCCAACATCAACCTATTAACCCATATGTCCAACACCAATCCACAAAGTCCTCCTCCATCTCACAAAACACATACAATGATGCCAATTGCAGGAGGAAAGTCAAATCAGTGAGCATGTAAGCATTTCAGCACTGGCAGGGGTCTCCACACAGTTGCTCCAGCATCCTGGGCTGTATCGGGGTAGGTCCATGTGACTTCTCCTAAGGGATGTCTTACAGAAAGTGAACCTTGCCAGCTGAAGCAGGGAAACTGGCTAAGGCAGCTGCACCCTGGTTCAACCATCTGAGAGCAAGAGACCCGAGATTTAGAAAGGCGAGTCTCACTGAGCCATTTATCTCTCTGCCCTTCAATTAACCCCACATGTGTTTATCAGCCAGGTTGGCATAATAAACTTTAACTATCTCAAAATGATGTCTTGATTGTTGCTTCCATGGACATGGATTGTGGATCGAAATAAAATGAAATTCTTGATAACCTTAATGTTTCTGTATTCACAATGATATTTTTATTAGTGCAGTTGTATTATTGTTTTCTTTATTTTGAAATGAAATACATACTAATGATGGCAATAGTTGATATTCATCAATATATACTTCAAGCAAGGGAAGGTGTGACTCTTCCTCTAATTTGGAGATCTGATATCTGATATTCAAATTACACAGCTTCTCAAATTATTGGATAAGCATGTAAATCAAATAAGTAAAGTAAAAGCATATAACCTTGATGCACAGTTCCCTAGCTATAAGCAACACAATATGTTTGAAAAGCTGCCTCTCAATCTAGGCACAGACTCTACATGAGCAAAATTAAATCATCTGCAATTCCCTTTGAGATATTATTCATACTTTGTTGTGAGTTACATTGTCTAATGCCATTGTATACTCAATAAAACACAGGTAAGCATCTTTCTCTTACTCTCTGCTTTAGCCAGGACCTGACATCAGCAATGCTGTTGCTCTTTACACATCCGATTCTGAAACCAGCTTGAATTTCTGGCTGCTGTCAATGTAGTAATATAACAGTTTCTGAATGGTGTTAAGCAAAATTTTACTTGCATATGATATTAATTACATGATTTATTAATTTCAATGTTCGGCTGTATCACATTGCTTTGGGATGAGCTGGGATGCATCCTTCCAATTAACTTCCAAATTTCTTGATATAGACAAAGTGAGCGCTTTCATTGCTTCATCTACTTGTTGAAGCTTATTAACTCCTACTATGTCGAAGACCCTTATCTTTCAATATTGCCTGCAGTTCAGCTTTGGCTTCTTCATTCAATATCGTTAATTCTATGTTATTTTTACAGTTTTATTGGCGCTTCTTCCACATTTCATACAATTCAATAGTTCACTTGATTCAAGAAGAGTTGTACAGTCATTACAAAATTCAATGTTAGCACATTTTCTTCTTCCTTGAAATTATTTATTTTTTAACGGTGTCAAAATATACACAATAAAACAATTTCCAATTCAGCACCTTCTACATGTATATTTCTTTGTCATTGATTATACTGTTATCCAACCATAATTGATATACTTTTCCAAATTATTCCACCACCATCGTTAACATAAACTCAATGTCCCCTAATAAAAATATTTTCTTCTTTCACCAATGGTAGCCATTGATTAAGAAACAATTAATCTTTGATCACATACTACCTCCTGAAATGATTGACTGTTGATCAATTCTTTTTGGTATAGATTGTCCGTGTATTCCTTTCATCTTCTTTTGATGCTTCCTATATCATGATTTTCTCCCCTTCAGTTCTGTCAGCTTAAGAAATACTTTCTTCTCTTTTGATTTTCTAGTGCCAGTTCTTGACAAGCATCAAAATAATACTTTACTCTGTCTTCTTGTGCTACCCTTTGAAATTTTCTGTTCAGCTCTATCATTTCATATTTATTTCCATTTAACATCAAGGATATCATTCATAAAGAAAGCTAAAGATCACTTCAAACAAGAAAGAAAGAGAAGACTAACATGAATGTCAAAAGAGACTAGTTTATCCTTGAACGTAGAGTGGCTGGAGAAAATAAGATGCACAAGAGTGATATTATAGAGAATATTATAATCTTGCATGTTAAAAATTACATTTATCAAGAAAATGCACTTATATTGAATGAGATTTGCACAAAATATTGAAATTTATATGAGGCAAAAGCTAACTCTAAAGCCCATCTGTAAACGTGGGTAGAAAACCATGGATTTTTGAAAAGAATATCAGGAAGTGGATTAGAATTCCAGTTTGAAATTTATTTTTCATTTATTTATTCATCAAACAAAGCTTCTTCCATATTTCAGACACTGGATTATATTCTTTAAACATTTATTGATAATTTATAATAGCCCCCAATCTTCACTTCATCATCCATACTATGATGTTGATAATAAATGCTGTCTTTATTCAATAATTGAAAATTTTAAGTCAGATGATATGTTGTCAACCATTTGCAAAATAGGCAATACTATAGTACAATATCAATTATTACTAGATATAAATAAACAAGCTTCTTTTTTTGGAAATTTTACAGGCATAATTAAAATAGCTGCTGTTCCTGCTTTAAACAATACACATTTATAAGCTCAATTTTGCCCTAATCTTGCACATTATTCATATTTCTTATCATAATCACCTAGAATTTAAAGGTTCTTACTACATTTTGAAAGTGAGCAAAGCAAGTTGTTTTTTTGTTGTGTTGTTATTGCTGTTGTTTTATAATTTGTTGCAATAACTGAAGTTCCTATTCTTGGTTATTGGGGAACAAATAAAGGAAGTGAAATTAAGGATTGAGGTTTGCCTGCCGCTAAACTGCAGAAACACTCCATGTACTAGAGATGAAATGATTCAATTCAATTCCACTACAGGATGATGTGAGAATGAAAATGATGGGAGAGCAAATGGGAACAGCTGTGTTTTACTGCACCACAGACAGTCAGCACATTTTGCTGCTGATTTATAATGAAAATGGGAATTGTAAGTGACAGGCTTAGGGTAGCTTATAAAGAGAAGGTTTGGAAGCCGTGGAGGTGCTATTGCTTTATTAAAGGCAACCAGTTAACCCACCTCTTCCATTATGAATGGCCCCTGAATAATCTTGCCAACATGGAGGCAGTATATTTTCATGTCAAAGAAAATTCCTCTGACTCAAATAAAACAGTCTCAGACAGTCCAAAATCAAGATTGATGATTTCTTAGATTCTAATATAGAGATTTCCTAAATTCTGATATAGAAGCTAGAAACGATTAATCAATTGCAATGATTAAGCAATTGACTGCTTACCAGGTGGTTGGCTGTTCTGACCCACTCAATGGTCCGAGAGGAGAAAGACATAGCAAGCTGCTCCGCTGAAAGATTATAACTTGAGACTGTATGGATTAGTGCTGCTTTGTCACGTTGAGTCATTATGAGTTGGAAACATTTTGACAACAACTAACAACAATGATATAGAACCACAGATTAGTGTGAAGATACCAGTTTAGAAGCTCTGAGCGCTAGATACATGGACTAGTATCTATAGAGTCTCTGGCTCACAGAACAAGAAGCCCTAAGATAAGTGGGGTGGGGGGAGGGGGGGGGGCTGTATCATTGCTCACAGGATCTGGATCATTGCCAGAAGAAGCCAGCTCCTAGCACAATCACTACGGGTTTGGTAGGCGCAATTGTACAGTGATAATAAGTAAATATTATAGTAAAGTTATAGAGAGCATGAGAGATAAAAGAGATATACATATTATGGTAGCATGCTCACCTCAGCCCCGCTTGGTGGTCCACGTGGAGGGAGTGAGAGAGAGCTTTAATGCTCCCCAAGCTTTTATACTCTCTCGGGACATTGGGGACGTGCAAGCCCCCACATTACAGGTGAAGACATATGTCACAGGAAAGGGTTGTGCTACAGGTATTACAGTGATGGGAGGGGGTGATCTAGGGACATATGCACTACAGAAGGAGGAGGGATTGGGGGTGTACATGCGGCAAGATAGGCGGATCCTAGATTTCTGGTAACAGCTTAACTTGATTTTGGGTCTTCATAGGAACCATTATCAGTTGGGTGTGAACTCCGCCCACAGGAATCAAACTAATGGCCTTTGGCTCCAGAGAGGGGTAATCTATTGTCTCCGGCAGCAGGGAGCAGGCCCAGCCCTGCTGTGGGATGAGACAGCAGTCTGGCAGCAAGGATCTGACTTCTCCCCACAGATCATGAATTAGAATCCTTCACTCCAATGTGAATTTTATTCTCATGTATTCCCATGTGCTGGCACACCTCCAAGAATTGTATCCCAATTGACTTTCCTAGATAACTGAAAAGAAGTCGAATTTGCATTGTATCAATAATCAAACAGAACCCAACTTGCTGTCGGTAAATAATATTTGTTTCATCTAAGAAAGATTATCAAATAAATTGTCTATAATGCTTTAAGTAACATTGGCATATAAATATGTCAGGACACCACCAGTTTTCTTTCAGATTGGTAACAGCATTTTCCATTCTGTGTGGGCCTCTTACTCCCAGTGAGCATAGGTAATTTAGCTCAAGCCATGGTCAAACACAACCTTAATTTCTTATTGTCAATCATTATCTCAAACATTGAGACCTACAACTGAGCATGGAATATTCATGTTTATAGATTTATACTATGATGTCTTCCAGAGATGACTTAATTTCTTCCTATCATCGTAAAATAGATAAAAGCCTTTTATATTCTAAATACACACACACCACAGGTCAGAGTGCTGTTTTGTTAGGCACCTTGAATTGGTTGTAAGTCACAGTCACACACAACAGAACTTCCCTGACTTCAGTCCTCCTAGTTGGTCCTGTGTTTGAGCCCATTGTTGCAGCCACTGTGTCTATCCATCTCTGGAAAGTTTGTTGTGACCTAGTCTTGGGAGTAATACATCATCTCTATTACCATTTTCTACTCATTAGAAGAGAGGCACGAAGTCCTGTCCACATGAAAAAGGAAGGTCATTAAACTTCACCTCTTAAAGGGAGGAGAATCAAATAATTGCTAGATAGAGGTGCATCTCCTTATTCATAGAATTTAAATCTAGAAAGCCATCAACTAACTAACGTATCCATCCTCTAATCAATAATTAAGGAGCCCTGATAGAACTACCCAGTAGGTGTTAGACTATGAAATCCAAATTCAATGGTTCAAATCCACCAGCCACTACATCAGAGAAAAATGAGGCTATCTATTCCTGTAAAGATTTACAACCTCTGAGCTATTGATGAATTGGATGCTATGAGTTGGAATTGACTCAATAGAAGTTATTGCATATCCTTATTAGATGCCACTTTCACAGTCACTTGCAGACATGGGCAGAATGGGGAGGGAGCTATCAGCTGAGGTCAAACAAAAAGAATCTCTTCTTTATTGATTCAGCACTCATCTATCGAGTGCCTTTTTGGTCTATTTAGTGATTTTTTTGTGTGTGTACTTTTTAGTGCTTTTTCTTGGTGATCTATTTTTAAATGACTCCAAAACAAAAAGCTGTCTAGAATTCCTAAATTCAAAAAGGTTACGATGTCTTTAGGGAAAAACTTTAGGGATAACTTCATTCAACCATGAGTTATGGTGCTGCTGTTAATAAATGAATATGTGCTAAATAGTGTATCTTTGAACATAAAAACATATGAAACAATTTTATGTATTAATTGGTTGGCAAAAGTCTTGTGACGAGAGGTTTGTAGGACCCTACTCGTGAACTTAAACTCCAGAAATCCTGATTTAAATTCCAGAAATCAGAAGTCAAACCCATGATCTTGATTATTAGACACTGTGGTCATGCAAGCTGCTTAAACTATGTGAGATAGTTATTGTGCCAGCCTGGCCGATAAACACAAGTGGGATTAATTGAAGGGCGAAGAGATAAATGGCTCGGTGAGCCTCACCTTTCTTGTCTCTCGCACTTTGATCATCGGACCAATGTGCAGCTGCCTTGCTTGTTCTGTGCCTCAATTTAGAGGCTACACGACCTGTGGGACGCCTAGCCTATGGACTGTGTCGCTGTAAGTTGAGGTCCCTTTAAGACCACATGATTGGAATGTACATCTCTGGAGCTGGGAACTGACAATTGGTGACCTGGCTGACAGTTAGTGACCTGCCTTGCTGTTTTGCTGCCCTGTGCTGGGATATAGCCTAGTTCTCTCTACAGAGGATGACCTGGCAGCCCTCAAGACTTGAAGGACTGCTAGTGCCTCACAATTCTCTCACAGGAGCGAGTTGCACTGAGCCATTTGTACTGCTTTATAATTTAACTGTTCATTTCTTGTATTATATATCTATCTATCTGCATATAATTTAACAGTTCATTTCTTGTGTTATATATCTATATATATCTATATCTATATATAACTTTCAGCAATCTGGTTTTATCTCTCTAGAGAATCCTGTCTAATACACTATGTGAACAAATGCACAAGTCAAATTGGAGCAAGGTGAGATATATAAAGGTATGAAACAGGAAAAATTCATGAACTTTTTCTAGAATCTTTTTGTATCTAAGAAACAAGAAAAGAGGAAGAGTTTTTTTTTCCAATTGTTTTTTAGTTAAGTGAAAACCAAATTTTAGTATAGAATCCAAAAATGTTTTTGTTTGCTTTTAATTTGGAAATCCATTGTTCTAGAATGGGAGCACTTAAAGACAAGTATATAAAACATTCATCCTGAGGTAATTTTAATGTGCTTCGTGCAGGTAGAAATTTAATTGTATTAAACAGCCATTGTCTTGTAAAAGTGATTTTTTTAAAACACGTTTTCTACCTACTTCTGTTACTACTTAAGTTGGCTAGACCAGAGAACACACATTGGTACAAATAAGAGCTCTCGGGACATATAAACCCCTCAGGAAGAGTAGTGGGAGTAGTGACATCATGAGAGTAGGAGGATGGTTGGGGTTGGGGAAGGGGAAGGGAAGGAAAGGGGGAACCCATCACAAGGTTGGATATATAGTGTCCCCCTCCCCGAAGGAGACAAATATCATAAATGTGGGTGAAGGGAGACAATGGACAGTGTAAGATATGAAATAATAATAGCAATATATAATTGATCAAGGATTCATGAGGGTGAATGAGTGAAGGGGGGAGGGGAAAAAAGAGGAACTTATACCAAGGGCTCAAGTAGAAAATATTTTGGAAATGATATGTACAAACAAATGTACAAAAAAAAGCATATGTACAAACATGCTTGATACAATTGATGTATGGAATGTTATAAGATCTAGAAGAGCCTCCCCACACTCCCCTCCAAAAAAAAAAGACTTAAAATAAAAAAAAAAAACATAAACTTGCCTACTTACATTTTGTTGCATAAATTGAGGGAAAACAATGCTAAACCAAAGAATTAGTAATGCTTTTAGGGAATTAGGGGAGCTGAGTTTCAGTAAAAGAGTGTTTCTAATTAGCCATGAGATTTTGGATGGCTCATCAAACCTCAGTGGACCTCCACTTCTCACTTCTAAAATAGATGTTTGGGACATTGAGGCTCATGTAAATATGAGTTCAAGCCAACCATTTTCAGAAGATCTTCCCTTCTGAGTCCAGAGAAAGTCTTATGATGTTTCCAAATGCCCTTTTCCAAATGCAATACTAAAACTGAAAAAAAAACCTTGGCAATTTAAAATAAAATATTTTCCATGTTTTTTGATGTATAGAATCTAAGGATTCTTCTAATTCAAAAAGTATATCTAATTCTAGTAAACTGGCTTCATATATTTACTCAAGGAAAGCCTATAGTAAATACAAGATATCCAGGAAACAAAGGCTTTAAAAAAAATGATGGATTATTCCTGGCTTCCTCTTTCAAAGAACATGCAGACTGAGGGTGACAGGCCCCAAGGGAGAGCACAAAGAAGAATGGCCATTTTGGCTTTCATAGAAGGAACCGTAATTTATATTTTACAAATGTGTATGTTTTTTTTCCTTTTCTTAAGGATTTGTTTTTCTTTTGCTTCTAATTTACAAGTGGCTATAAATGTGAACCAAATTGCCACACTCACGTTTTCTTTCTAGCATATGGTGTAACAGTTAGCAATTGCTAAAAGCATGAAATGGAAGAGTGCTTACAAGACAGATGCTAGAATTAACATCAAGTGCATGGTAGCTGGCATCTATATGACTTGTCTACTACTATGAACCCTGTCTCAAAAGTTAAGCAATGAATCACACGTCATGTAGTCAAACTAATTCCACCATGTCTATCAACATAAAACATGCAGGATTAGAAAGAATCATTAAGGTGCATCTGATAATTACTTGCTGCAAAGAATGAAGTATATTTCTAAACTAATCAAAATAGTTTGGGGACACAAGTTATTTAAATATCATTAAACACTTAACTTAGACCTCAAAGAAATAAAGATTACACATGAAAAGACATATACACACACATGTCCATTCCCTATTAACAAAAACAGGAAAACAAATTTAAAAAACCCAAATTATAGAAGAATGGATAAATCAGCTCTCTTACATTCATACAATGAAATCTTATGCATCAATTAAAAAAAACCTCTGACAACTCTCTTAAACACTGCAAGACATGGACAAAGCTAGAGAACACTGTGCTTTGTAAAAGTAGTCAATCTTAGAAAGACAAGTATTTAATAACACCATTAATATAAGGAAAAACAAAAAGAAACATGGTTCATGCACCAAAAGACAGACTTTGATGACTAGGAGGAGGCAAGGGATGGGGGCAGGAACACAGAAAGGGGAGGGAGAGAATATTGAAGAGTAAGGATAGGTACAAAGAGAGAAAAACACATCTGTGAAGGGTTTAACAGGATATTGTTGATTTTATTTCTTGAGATGTGCTGGGTAAATACATACAGTATGTTTCTATA
Organism: Echinops telfairi; assembly: GCF_000313985.2. Lineage (NCBI taxonomy): Eukaryota > Metazoa > Chordata > Mammalia > Afrosoricida > Tenrecidae > Echinops > Echinops telfairi. Next base: position 13,356,222 of record NW_022103958.1, read on the forward strand.
AAAAAATTTTTTTAAATGCTCTAGATTCCTTATCCTTCAAATCTAAGTGGTGGTCTGAGTGTATAAAAAAATAAGAGTGAAAAAAAAAGAAGGCGGAAGGTAAACCTTTAATGAACTTGGAGTCTTTAGTGACAATTTCACTTAAAAAATTTATGTTAAAACTGTGTTAAAGGTTATGTTAAAAACTATGAACTAAATACAGTTCAACAATTTATTTAAGCTTTTCAAACATTAACAATATAAACCAGATACTATCAGTGGAGTTACACCTTGACAACATATTTTTTAAATAGCATTCTTTTTCCAAAATATTTCTTCCTCTCTTCATATGCTTAGAGTCAATTGCAAAAAGTTCTTGAATTGGGTTAGGAAATACTTATATATTTTAAATCTATGCCAGTCTTAGACATCTATAACCCAATTTACACAAATTGAAATCAACAAGTTGGATTGAAATCTTCACTGCTATTTAGTTTTGTAAAGCACGGTTGTTTCTATATGTGAGCAGGGGACTGCAAGAATGACTGAACTTTCCAATTTATAATCAACTCATGTATGATGTCCTAAGTTTGCAAATCTGATACTATTTTCTTAGAGGTATGCTGGTGAGAACATAGTATCAGATATGTTATCAGAACCTGTTTCGTAGGTTCTACGAACTCTTTGAGCCTAGTGCTGCAAAAAAAGGACAAAAGAGGAATGATAAATGAAATACACTACACAGTAGCATAATAGAGTATTTTGAATTTTAGATTTTGGATTTGACATAACTTCTAACCTCTAATCTGTCACTCATTGGCAGGCGATTAAACTAATATTCAAAGAGTCCAAGGTTTAGTTTTCTTTATAATACAGACATCATTTTAATAGCCTCGTGCAGTTTTTATGAAGCTACATGGCATAATATGTAGAAATTATTTAGTGCACACTATTTATCCCCTAAACAGTTGTTAGTTTTATTTACCCTCTGAAAGAATGAGTGTATCGAAGCGCAGTGTATGCTAATGCTACTGTTGTTGTGTGCCACTGTGTGACTCTGACTCATATGCACCTGAACCCAAAAGCACTTACTGACCTCAATTCCAACTCACAGAGAGCTTATAGAACAGGGTCAAATTTCCCTTCTGGCTTCAAAAGACCATAATACTTTACTGGAGTAGAAAACCTTGTCTTCCTCCTGCATATGCATCTATTAAATATGTTAAAAGCCAGTCAAAGAGATTTGGATATAACAAAAATATTCGTTAGAGCCCATCTTCTGTGATTATCTACTTCCATCTAGTTGATTCCAGCTCATAGTGACTGTACACAGAACAGAGGGAAACTGCGTCTGAGCATTTCTGAGACAAGAAATCTTTACGCAGACAGACAGTCTCATCTTTCTTCCACGGAGCAGCTTTGGTCTCTAACTGCTGACCTTGGGATAAGCAGTTCAAAGCATAATCTGTTCTCCTACCCAGGCTCCTCTCCACTAAAGCTGTTCAAATGGATGGTTGCTTCAACTATGACAATGTTTTGGTATGTGAATAGATGCTTGGCTGTGAAATACAACGTCATGATGGGATTGTAATGCGCATGCTTTGTTGAAAACCAGTGAGAAGAGCCTGCCTTATGATAGCCAATAGGCCATCTTCACTTCAGCCTGATTCTAACCCTAACTCTAACCCTAACCCGAATTCTAACACTAAGGTGAAGGTTAGAGACATAGTTTTAAACAAAATACCTAATCATTCTGATCTTCTATATTCCTCTGTATAACAGGAATGCATGCATTTTATAAGCCAAGGTGAGCTATGCATCAATGGCTGTATCCTTTTCCACCAGTAACTCACATCAGACCAAATGGACTGCGTCTTTTCAACATCCTTTTTCATTGTGCCAAGACTTGATGTGGATTCTTGGATTTACATTCTGATTAATTAGTCATTTCAGCACATGGAGAGTGCTAATGAGTTAAAAGGACAATATCAGCATTGTCACTCATCTAGCAGCTGGTATCTTGCAATTCTACAAAAAATAAAATAAGATTTACTTTTGCTAGGCCCTCTAGAAAATTTTTAAAATCCAGTCTGGTTTTCCTCTTGTTGACATTTCCTTTCCCAATGAATGAAAGATTGCTAATGCAAAATACTTCTTGAGTATAAAAATGAGGTTACTGAAGCTTTTACATTAACTTTAATACAGATAAAAAAGGCTAAACATGTTATCATGTCCCTCACACCCGCAAAAAATAGAGACAGAGGAAACCATTCATTTCTCTTTGTGACAAGGATAACCAGACATATCTTTAAACATTTTCAGCATATACAAGCATATGTATATATACATACATGTATTTGCTACTTTATAAGCATATAAATTAGCATCCTTTTGATCATTGTCCTTGATCTAGACCACTGGCTACATGTCCATGCTGGACCAGGAGAGGAAAGCAGCTGCGGTAAATGACTCTCTATTTCTTTCTTATTTTAAAGTTACTGATTCAGCCAACCGCACTGTGTGATTTAAAAAAGAAAAATACCCTATGATGGGTCTGAGAGTGCTTAACAAACATCATTGCAATTCTGAAAATGCTTTTACAGTCTCATATCAGACTCTGCCAAGAAGACCTTTGGAGCAGGTTTAATACGTTATTTTATAATCTAAAACCTGAACACAATGGGAGAGAAACACTACAGCTTAATATTGAATGAAGCAATATTGGATTATTTTAGCTATTATGATACACTTTTCTATCTGATACATGTCTCATAAGTTTTATTTCATATTTTCTCCTTTAACAAAAAGAGATTGTGATTTTTTTCTACCCTTATTGTTCAGCTGAATTAGTCCCTCTACTCTTTTAGCAAGTGATAGAAAATGCTCACTCAAAAAATAGGAACTGTCAGAGGAGCGAACAGAAAATTCAAGAAAAAAGTTAATAACTGAGGTTAGGAATATCCTCATAAAAACCATAGTAGTGTTTGCTTTAGAAATAAGTTCTACTCCCAAAGATCATTAGGCATTGCATTTTGTGCAGAAAAACCTATGGTGTTTTAAAGCTTCACTGGTTATGCAAATTATGACATTTAGAAGGTAATATAACTCTGATATAAATATGAAAGTTATTCTAGATATAGATGATCATTTTTACTGCTTAGTTTGTCAACCTAAAATTACTTTATTAATTCACTCATGTGCTCATTTAACAGTTAGTTATTGAGGGTCCATTATGTGCAATTTACTGTATAAGATCCAGGACATAGATAGTATACAATAAATGAAATGTTGATTTTATTTTCCTTGGTCATATTTTTGGAAAGGATCAAAATATTAGCTAATTATTTCAGATATATGCATGTACAAATTATATAAAGTATTAAGATAGAATCATAGTCATTTTCACGATATGCAAAGGATGCTGACCAAGACTCTAAAACGTTACTTCAGAAGACAGATAAAGAAATCAAAGGGTAACGGGTGGAATCCAGACAATGGACAAGAGTGCATTCTAAATAGAAATGTAGATTTGCATTTATAAAAGCCGGTAGAGAGTTCTTGATAGGTGTAAAATCAATTGCGCAATGAATTACTTTACAGAAAACTCCATAGAATTAGTGCCGAGTCATCCCTAAGCTGTCCATACTTCTCAACAACTGGCTGCAACAGCAAAGGTTTCTACTACCCCTCGGAACTCCCACCACAAACTCAGTATTCTTCTGACAGCCTAACCATTTGGCTAGAGTGTGAGGATTTCTACTATCTCAGTTGCTTGATAATCCACAAGAATGACACCCAAAACTCATGAAAGCACTATGCTTATGATGCTTATACTATCATTCGATTGTTTTAATACAGAGAGTGAAACAACGAAGAACCACCGAAAACAGGAGGGACATAAAGGAGAAATCTGGAAGAATCCTGAATACAAAGCCTACATGCCCACTTCCCTGTAGACTCAAGATGTGGCCCTCTCTGGCACATTGGTATATAAATATATTGTCAATTTTGAAAGTTCACTGAGGGAGTGTCCAGGATTTTTATGGGACTTTTATTATGTTGTAAGTTTAAATAAATTAATAGCTACATTGCTAATTGCAGTTTTAAATAAAGATATGTGTTTACTTGATCGCGACTGTCTAGTTGCTTACAAGAAAAATTATCAAATTGAGTTCAACATCCTATGTGATGAAGGAAGTGGAAGAAGAAGTGGAAGAAGAAAGTGCTGAGATCAGCTGGCTGCCTTCAACTCTCTATAGATGTGCTGAGTGCTCGTTATTTCCACACCAGCTTCAGTGCTGTCCCCAGCACTAACTGCAGAGAACATGAGAAATTGCTAGGATTGTCCAAACAGATGTTTATGGCAATTATGACTATGCTGCTGGAATTATATGTGCCTTACTTAAACAAATTCGGCAGACGTTAGCAAGAGTCAAGTAATAGAGGTCCCAGGCATCAAAGTCTAGCCTACTTATCCTGGGTTTCATGAACTTCTTGCACACAAAGGATTGGCACAGAATGTTCTGGTTGCATCTCTTAGCTTTTCCTCTAGGAAGGTGACAGTTGTCAAGGCCCCATGGTCTTCCTTTCTCAAGACCTGCAATATGTCAATCACAATCTTGGGTATAGGGAAGGAAATAGGCCTGGCTGTTAGATGAGTAGATAGTGTCTACAGAGGGCTTTGGAGCCAAGGAACAGGCAGTGTTTAAGCCAGCTGAGTCTGGAAGAGTCTTCTCCACCTGCACCACTTCACACTGACGCCAGAGTTGAACTATGTCTCTTTGGAAACATGGACATCCTTAAAGCTCTCTTTTGAAACTGCTGAAATGGAGCTAGGGATTCAGAAACTCACTAGACATCAAGGTGGTAGCACATTGTGGGACTTTCTGATTTGAGTAGCACCATCGTGCATTACCTTATTAGCATAAACTACCAGCTGTGGCCATTGATCCTTCTGTGAGTAATATAGATATGTCAGTCACCCAGCAACTTCCAAAAGCTTAGATACTACATCCAGAAAAATGGGCAAAAAGACTAAACATTTAATGTAAAAATAATAATTCATTCCACAGTAGGTTCGAGAGAAAACGTGATGAAAGAAGATGTTTATGTAAGATATGAGTCAGAGGTTAGCAGGAAGCCAGTCAGATAAGACTTGGTAGGCCATGGTGGAGTTTGTTTCTATCTGAGAAGCAGTGATAAGCCATTGGTAGATTTTAATCAGAGGCCCTGAATTTAAGATTAGTTGTGTGTACTTGTGCATCTCTATGTGTCCACAATAACCATCACTTTAAAGAACATTTTATTTCAATATGGAAATATATTCCTCCCTTAAAAATCCATCGAAAGTCATGTTTATTTTCTGTTCTCATTTTAAAACTCTACGGGAGGCTTAAAGTAGTTTGTGAAATTTTCCATGATCTTTTAATTCAATTTTTCCCCAAACATTTTTTAAGTCATTTAATATTGGCTCCCTATAGAAGAGATTCTTAAAATAAAATTATCAAAAACTCAAACACACAACCATTAAGGTAACGGTGACTCATAGTGATCCAAGGGACAGGGCAGAAGTGCCCATGTGAGTTTATGAGATTGTAACGCCTTACAGAAGTATAAAGCCAAGTCTTTTGTCTGCAGAAAGTCTGGTGGTTTCAAACTGCTAACCTTGCATTTAGTAGCCTAATAAATAACTCCTCTGACACCAGAGCTCCTAAGATATCATGGTGTACTTTTAGAAATATGAAAATATAGAGAGCAAATTTTACCCCAAACTAAGTCTGCTACTAACAATAATTTAGCTCTGTTTCAAAATGGGAGTAGAAAACTTTCTTTTAAATGTAAAATTCAAATAATTTAGTAACAATATATTGAAGTTAAAGTTGTCTAAAACATGTAAATATATGACCTACACAGAATCAACATGGGAAGAACCAGCGGCAAATATCCATTGATAATCAGAACCTGGAATGTATGCATGAATATATGAATCTAGGAACAACTAGAAATTGTCTACCTGAAATGGAATGCATAAAGATAAATACACTAGGCATTAGTGAGCCAAAGTGGACTGGCATTGGTCACTGTGCATTGGCCGATTATATGGTTTACTAAGACAGGAATGGAAATACCAAAGGAATGGTGTCACAATCACTGTCAACAAGAAGACTTAGAGATTTAGCTTGAAGCACAATGCTGCTTGTGAGAGGATGATATCTAGATGCCTACAAGGAAATCAGTTCATACCACGATTATTTCAATGTGTGGACCAACCTCTAAAGCTAGTGATGAATAAATTGAAGATTTGTACCAAATCCTTTAGTCTAAAATTGCTCAGGCAAAAAATCAAGATGCATGAAAATTACTGGCATTTGAAATGGCAGACTTTCAACAAAGGAGAAAGTTTAGTAGCTGAAAAGTGTGGCCTTGGTGATAGAAACTAAGCTGGAAATCATATACTGGAATTTTGCAAGATTCATTAATTCATTGCAAATAACCTTTTCCCCCATGATATAAGCAGTGACTACACATGTGGGTCTTGCATGAGGGACTGGAGAGATATCAGATTGACTACATCTGTGGAGAGAGAACATGAAGAAGCTCCATCTCAGCGGTCACAAAAAGTATAGATGTCGCCTCAGGACCATACCAAGAATGGATCAGATGCAAGTTCTGGCTGAACTTGAAGAAAATCAAACAAGCCGTGACAGCCAAAATACAAACCTTGAATATATTCCACATGAATTTAGAGAACATCACAAGAATAGATTTGACACATTGAACAATAATCATCGAAGACTAGACACTGTGACATATGACATAATGCATGAAAAAAGCAAGAGGTCATTATAAAAGACAGGGAATAAAATACCTAAGTGGATGTCAGAGGAGACTTGCTTTTCAATATAGGGTAGCTGTAGCCAAAGGAATAAATTCTGAAGCAGAAGCCCTGAACATAAAATTTCAAAGAGCAGCTTGAGAAGACATGAAAAATATTAAAAGGAAATGTGCAAAGACATGAGGTTAGAAAACTATAATGGAAGAACTCACTCAGCATATCTCAAGCTGAAGAATTGAAGAAAAATTCAAGATTCGTGTAAAAATATTGAAAGATTCCATGGGCAAAATATGAACAATTTAGGAAGCATCAAAAGAAGATATAAGGAATATAGAGTTACTTCACCAAAAAGAATTGGTAAACATTCAATTATTTCAAAAGGCAGCATATGATTAAGGGTCAGTGCTATTTAAGGAAGAAGTCCAATCTGCATTAAAGGAATTGGCAAAATTCAAGACTCTAGGGATTGACAGGATAATAACTAAAATGTTTTAATCAGCTGATGAAGCAATACAAGCACTCATTTATGTACCTGACTAACTGACTGGGAGAAATTCCTTTCTTCACCCATTCAAAAAAAGGTGACCCCAGCAAATGTGGATATTATCTAACAAAATCATTACTATCACATCCAAGGAGAATTTTGCTGAAAAAATTTAAAAACAATAAACCAATACATTGACACGGCGTTGTCATAAGTTCAAGCTGGATTCAGAGTAGAACTCTGCAAGAATGATTTTGGTACTGACACCAGATGGATCTTGGCTAAAATAAGAGAATACCAGAAAGATGTTTACTTCATTTTTATTGACTATAAAAAATATTTAACTAACTCTGCAAAACCTTGAAAAGAACAGGAATCTCAGAACACATTCTTGTGTTCATGCAGACCTGTGCATGGATCAAGAATATGCAGTTATTCAAACAGAACCTGGGAATATTCTGTGGTTTAAAATCAAGAAAACTGTCCTTTGCTGTATCTTTTCTTCATATGTATTCAAATAGTATGCTGAGAAAATAATCAGAGAAAATTAACTATATGAAAGATGTGGCATTAAGATTGGAAGAAGTCTTATTAACAATCGGTGATATGCAGATGGAAAAATCTTGCTGGCTGAAAATGAATACTGGAAACCCTTGCTGATGAAGATCATGGACTACAGACTTCCACATGGATTGCCATCCAATGAAAAGTAAACCAAAATCCTCACAAATGGACCCATAGACATCAGCATCATAAAGAGAGAAAATATTAATGTTGTCGATGATTTTGTTTTGCATGGGTCCAAAATCAATGCTCTTGGGAACAGTAGTCAAGAAATCAAAGGACTTATTTCTTTTTTAAAAAAAGCTGATACATAAGACCTCTTTAATAGGCTCAAACATAACAATTTCGAGGAGAGTACAGGGCAGGGCAGTCTTTTGTTCTGTTGCACGAAGAGCTACTATGAATTGGGATCAGCATGACAGCACCTCACAATGATAATATGTGGTGAAGACAGGTATAATCGCTGACCAAGACATCTCATGCATAGTAACCACGCAAGTTTTCAATGAAGATGTGTGTATTATGATAGCAAATTCTTTTCTGTAGAATTTCAAGACAAAGACAGTCTAGAAAGAAAGGTCTGTCTATTTCAGAAAAATCAGTCCATGAAAACCACCTATCCCACAATGATCTGATCCCGACCAATCATCATGAGGGCACAAACCCTGGCAGGGTTGCCTGGAGTTGGTATGACTCCATTGGCGCTAGTAACATCAGCGTTACCTTAAAGAGTTAAAAAGAAATTATATATCTACAAAGCACTTGCACGTCTTGGTTCCTAGCACTGCTCCTAAGTATACTATCATGCTCAGCAGTTATCTCTCTTACAATTTGTCTCTTACTTTGGGCATGTCCATTCGAACGCTTAACAACCCTACCTACAGCAGCAATAAAGACTGCCCAGCCCTGCAGTGTCCTCACAGTTGTTACGCTTGAGCCCATTTTTGCAGCCACTGTGTCTGTCTATCTTGCTTAAGGTCTTTCTCTTTATTGCTGAACGTCTATTTTACCAATCATAAAGTCTATTTTTCAGGGGCTGGTCTCTGCTGATTACATGCCCAAAGAACGACACAGATGCACTCAGTCGCTATATAGCTGCACTTCCTTGAGGTTAAAACAGATCCGAAACACTAATGACGGAATGGAAATAGTGGCTGCAACCACTTCTTCTGCATGACATGCATCTCATGTGTCTTATATGCAGAGTTCTTTATCTGCTAGTCATGTAAGGGTACAAAGCACACACAACCTCTAGATAGTCATCAAAATGTCTATCCTATTAGCCTCTGTATATATTGTACTGTGCCTTCTATCTAAAACCTCTACTGTATTTTGTATGCCTTGACTCATAGGAAGCCTCTTCCAAGATTATATACTGTATATCTCTCAGAGTGCTCTATTGCTAGCCTTCTATTTACTTACCTTTCAAAAAATCTCCATGAAGTACATCATGGCTCCCTTGGGCAATTAAACAGTGTGGGTGCCGAAAATAGCAAGATGCAAAGGAGAATTATCAATTTGGAAGTTAAGCAAAAGTATACTAAACAACAGAAAATGGAAAATTCATAATTTCTAATGTGGGAAATTAGGCATTTCACAGTCAACAATCACAATTTTTTTTCAAAATTAAAGAAAGAAGTTGCTATATTGTTAAGGGATTGTTTAAGCTAGATTCTCCAAAGAAGCTATACCAGGGACACTTTTATGTGTATGTCTATGGGCCAGATGTAAGCTGGAGGCTTCTCATGACGCCTATAGATAGATGCATGGCTGATGAACAGAAAGCAAGAAGATGAAGTGGGAAAGCCACAGGTTACCCAGATGAATGAATTAAATATTGACTGAATGAAGCCAAGGTCAATCACCAACTGATGGCTCTTGAGATTGGCACATAGTATAACAGGAGGTCAAGGAATTAGATGCAACATCCAAACCCAGCAGTAAAAAACAGCCAGATCCCATATACTATCAATTTATACTGAGATTAGGGCACACCATGAATAAAATATCCCTCGATCTTATGAAGGTTGTAACCAAATTACAGAGATCTTAATCTTAGAAAAAGTACAACCAGCATGCCCCTTCGGCAAGGATGGGGAGACTCAGTCTCACATATTGGAAAGGACATCATTCTAGGTATAGTAAAGAGCTGTCAAAAGGAAGAACCTCCTCTACCAGATAGATTTACACATTCACTACAACCATGAACTAAAATATTAGAACAGTGGTGAGGATGGCATAAGACTAGGCAGGCTTTCATTCTGTTGTACACAGGGTTGTTATGACTCAGAGCTGATTCAAAGGCTCCTAATTAGCAGCAGCATTCTCCCCAGAACTGCTTGGCTGCTTCACAGAACACCCATCATGGAGCGGTCTATGTAATCATAACTTGGGAGAATTCAAGCCCACAGAGGTTGGCATAAAACCTAACTATTATAAGGATCAATTTCACGGAAAACTTTAAGGTTTATGAAATGCAAAAGGGAGAAATATCAGATGTTGAAAATTGCCATGACCTTGATTTAGGACCAAGTATAAAAGAAATTCCCACTCAGCACATTGACTGGCATTGCTTAGTTATAAAGTCTGTGAGAGATGTTTAAATAAAACGCAAGGCCAGACCATATATAGTGTCCACACAATCTCCGAATCACGTAACATCCTATTTCATGGGACGCATTATGGACATGAAGTGATGCAGGAATGTATTAAAAAGAACCCAGTGATACAAAAAGTGAGAGCTAAAGGTTGAGAGATTGAACCTACCTAGTAGCTCTGTAGGAACCCTGGTGATGTAGTGATTACATGTTGGGCTGCTGGCCACAAAGTCAGCAGTTCAGAACCACCCACTGCTCTAAGGGAGAAAGATGGCACTTTCTACTCCTGGAAAGAGTTACAGTCTTGGAAACACACAGGGGCAGTTCTAGCCTGTCCCATAGGGTCACTATGAGTCAGCGTGGGCTCAATGGCAGTGAGAGCTTTTTTAGTGCTTTTGTTTTGTGAGTCTGTAGGAGTAACCCCTGGTGATCTATCCCCAAAAAGGCAACAGCCTAGGCTATCCCTTGTGGCAATTCTACTGTATTACACAGGATCACTGTGAGCTGAAAGCAACCTGCTGGTACCTAACAACAACAATAAGTATGTTACGAGAGACAAGTGCTTTGAAAAAAACCAGCCTGCTTGGTAAATTAGAAAGGAAGTGAAAAGAAGACAAGATGGATTGACACAGTGGCTGCCAAAATGAGCTTAAACATAGCAACAATTGTGAGAATGGCACAGGCCTGGGCACTGTTTGCTTCCGTTACACGTACGGTCATTGGGAATCGGACCTGACTCAACGGCACCTAACAAGAACACGAACAAAAATCATACCAAGACACAACCACAAACCTGCACATACATTAAGAGATAATAAAGTTACCTTTTATTTTTCAAAATTTCAACTGTCGGTTTAAGGAGAAAACACAACCCTAATCTGAAATGGGAATCAGAAAAGTACGAAGGTGCTGGTGGCCAGGCGGCCAGCTCTCAGTTGTTTGCAATCAGCTGTGGCAGGAGATTGAGCAGTGGATGCTCTGAGAGTGTGAAGCACCTCCTGCGCGCTCACTAGCAGAATGTGAAATGAACTCCGGCCATCCTTCGACTCTCAGTGACTTCGAGGAGTCGCGAGGGGCAAGCGCTGGGGATGACTGAAAGGAGGAGGGGAGGCTCTGGCTGGGAGTGGTCAAGCACTTTCATTTCCTGGGAACAGTGTAAAAGATTTTGCAATCTAGATAAGCCTCTTTTCATAGATTGAATCCTCTCCAAAGGGCGTGTGAACTGTTGATAGCCATCATCGCTTCCAGTTTATTTTCGAAATCCCAATGCAGAGCGCGTCTCATATCCACTTTCATGTTCCACACTGAGTGGAAATAATGTTGACATCGTTCTGCTGTTCGTAAAGATGTGTAAATGGAAATGTACGAGGAAATTTGTTCTGACACTACCAATGGTAAATAACTGTGGTCTGTTTACACTGATGACAAAACTGATGTGTCTTCTTTGTCAATCCGCCCCCTACTGTTATTACCGGCATCCCATTTTGAAAGCGTGGCATGTGAAAAAGGATCGCAGGTGCTGGCACTTTTTTTTCAATTGTTTTATTAGGGACTCATACGACTCTTATCACATCCATACATACATTAACTGTGTAAAGCACATTTGTCCATCCATTGCCCTCATCATTCTCAAAACATTTGCTCTCCAGTTAAGCCGCCCGCATCAGGTCCTCATTTTTTCCCTTCCCTCCCCCCACCCCTC
>NW_022103958.1:13369554-13400979 GCF_000313985.2 Echinops telfairi
CTCCTGTCCCACTATCATGCTCAGTCCCCACCAGGGTTTCAGCAATTCCTTTTTGTTACATTACCCTTGATCATGCCCTACCAGGCCTCCCACACCCACCTCACCACCAATTTGGATCGCTTGTTGTTCCCTTGTCCTTGGGTTTGTTAACACCACTTCCTTTCCCCCCACCTCCCTGTCTCCCATGTCCCCCCAGAACTGTCGGTCCTGTTTTCTCCTCCAGATTGTTCATCCAGATCTATCTTATTTAGACAGACCTGCGGATATACTAACATGCACAAAAACAAGATAGAGCAAAACCAAGCAACAATATACAACAAAACAACAAACCACTGACAAAGAACAAATTAAAACACAACAAGAAAGAAAAGCTTGTAGTTAGTTCAAGGATCATTGGCCTTTAGGAGTGTTTTCCAGTCCAGTCTTTTGGGGTACCACATCCTGGCCCCATAGTCTGCCTTCAGCATTCCCTGGGGACCTTGCTGCTCCATTCTCTTGCTGTTCCGCTGAACTCCCCCAGTGCTTTGCCTCGGTGTGGTGGGATCAGGTCAGATGCAATTCCCACACTGTGTCTCTGGTGCTGTCCCCGGCAAGGCCATGGGTCAGTGAGGGGCATCATGTCTCATAGTGGGGCTGGCCATGTGGTCTTCTCTGTGGACTGGCTGCACTAATTGTGGTCATCATCCTCAAGGCCTGGTGGGCCAGGATGTGCTCCAGTCTCTCTTCCTTCCATCATCTGCTCCTGTGTGCTCTGATCAGATATGTCCCTCTTCCGGAGCTGCAGATTCAGTGCCTTCCTTTGAAATAAATTCTTCAGGGGGGAGGTGCAGGCATCCACTTAGTATTTGGGACTGGGGCCAACCCCCAGACCTCTCCACTGGTTCCCTACTCCACGCTGGCATGTTGCATTCACACCTTGGAGCATTGGTATTGTAAGTTGCCTTCTTTATGCTTGCTTCCTGGGATATGGAAATTTTGTCATTTGTAAATCAAATTGTGTATTTCATCTCGCACCCTATTCCATGCAAGCTCCTCTCCTCACTCTTCCCCTGCCTCCACATATGCAGATACAAATATCACAAGAAGGTCACTAGAGAAAGTGCAGTCCAATACACTTTGTGGCATCCATTTGTCATTCACTATTCAGAAGAAGTTAATTGTTCACATAAGACCCACCAGGAAATGTGTTCTACTGAGAAGTACAACAATGTATAAACCCACATTGTAACTTAAACACAGAAATGAGTTGCCATTGAGGTCATTCTGACTTGCAGAATAGAATTCCATTCACTATGATGCTCAAGGCTATCAACTTTCATTAGCAGATCATTAGGCTGATCTTTCAAAGCACTTTTGGATGGCTTCCAACCACAACCTTTGAGTTAGTAGGGGGCATTTACCCTATTGTGCAACCCATAGTGACTCCACTCACCATGATTTGATAGGACAGAGGAAACTGCCCTTTTGGGAGTAATCGGATATCATGTAATTATACAGAATTTGCATTCGATTGCAGAAGATAGACGATAAATAAAAAGATGATTAATACAATAGCATAGTTTTAGAAAAGGAAAGAGCAATCCAATGGGCTACAATCAAGAATAACAGCGTGAAGTGTTCAAGACTTACTTTGGGCATGACTGCCTAAATGTCTATATGCGGATGTGACATTGAGTCTGAACCATAAGTAAGAGAAAAATAACCAGAGGAAAATTCAAAGCCAAGGTTAAAAGAAGATGTATTAGGCTAGATTGTTTAGAGAAACAAACCTGTGACATTCTATGCATAAGAATAATTTTCTATGAAGATGTAACTCCATGTGAAGAAGGCATCCCAGACCAGTTCACTCAAGTCCATAAATCAGACTCTTATTATTGCAGGGTGATGACACAGAATTACCAAGAGAAGTGCAAGAAGATCACAGGCTGGTAAGTGCCAAGTCTCATGGATCCAAGGTGAGTGGAATCATGGTCAAGTGCCGACAGCTCTCAGGGTCTGCCACCCCACTGGGGGCTGCGAGTAGTGGTAGCCACAGAGTTCCAGCAAGCTGGAAGGTGGAGGGTCAGAGGGAAAGAAGCAAGCTTTCGATTTCTTCCTTATAAAAAGCTACACCCCAAGGAGGAATTGTCAGGCTGTGGCTCTGTTCATAGATTATACTCAGAGTAACATAATACCTAACAACCACAGCATGTAAACAAGTTCTAAGCCAGGAAAATTTTATTATGTTTCAAAAGCTAAATGGAGTAAGATTGGAGAGCCTAAAGTTCTGAGTTGGAGGGGACAGTAGGTAAGATAATATTGAAAAATTAGTGCCTCAACTCTGAAGCATCTTCTCAAAAATTAAGAGGCCAAGTCCCATGTCACTGTTGTTAGGGACTGTCAAGCCTGTTCCCACCCACTGTGGCCCTATGTACAACAGAACAGAGCACCTCAATGCCACCAGTGCTCCCTCACCATAAAAAAGCAGAAAGAGAGCGAAAAACAAGATTAGGTGCTGAGCGATCAATGTTAAGGGTTTGAAAGTTCTTGAAGTTCTATACCTTCTTAGTTGTATCCAGGTACACGGCACAGAAGATGTACTTGTGTCTGCATTAGGACCAAGCACGCTTGAGGTCTGCTTTTGTTTGTCTTTCCTTACTAGTAACATGCTTAGGCAGATAAATTCCTAAGTATAAATTCATGTTTCTCTAAGGGGCAAAAAGGTAAATGATGAAATCTTAGGGCTGTCCATATTTTCTGTTCAACACTTGCATTTTCACTGAATAATTGCACAATGTTTAGTTTCCTTTGGGTAGTGGAGGCAAAAATTGACATTTTAAAAGCTAGGACATAGGGGAAGAGAAGTGCTCTTTTTCCAGCAAAATATGCACAAACCTAATTTTCCTTTGCAATTTCTATTTGCCTCTGCCAAAGGCACACTTCTCGGGAATAATACTGTTTATAAATCCCTTTCTAAGGCTGGTGCTTGAGGTAAGGATGTTCCAGCTCGATAAGCAGCAGAAGCCAACCTTGTTGGAAGATCACGGTGTTATAGCAGATCTTGACTGAATACAGTTGCTGTATTAGGGGGAAAAGAGCACAAGAGTGTTTGTCAAGATAACAGGAACACTGTAGACTATCTGGTCTCAATTTTACCAAAGAAATGATGGATAAGTTCATGATGGATAAGTCAGTTTCTCAAGGTGACACAATCAATTAGTGGCAAACATAGGCCTTGACCTTCAGTTTACAGATAGTGGAAAGTAGAAGGTGCATGCTGAATTGAATTGTTCCCTATGAATCTGTAGTATCAGTAATTTAATCATTGAGATTTTACCCTCTCTGTCTGACTACTGGCAATGTAACTTTGTAACTATTTCATTTGTGTGCCCCCAAAAGACACATTAAAGTCCTTAGCCCCTAGTAACAGTGAATGTGATTTTATTTGAAAATATTATCTTTACAAATGTAATTTGCAAATTAGCGTGAGTTAAAATACTCTTAGGTAGCCTCTTATCCAGTGTGACTAGTATCATTCTAAGAAGAAGAGAAGAGACAAAGACAGGTACCCAGGAAATAATATCAGGTGGTGGTATAGGCAGGGATTCAAATGATAAGTCACTAGACGAAGATTACCCATAGGAGAGAGATAGGGCAGTCTTTCCCTCAGAACCCTCTAGAACAGCAGTTCTCAACCTGTGGGTCGCAACCCACATGGGGGTCGAACGACCATTTCACAGGGGTTGCCTAAAACCATCAGAAAACACATATTTCCAGTGGTCTTAAGAACCAAGACACTGCACCTCTATCCATTTCCAGTGGGTCTGCCCATATGCAGCTATGCCCAACTATGAGTATTCGACGTGATGACATCATCATGCCAACCCCATGACATACACCCTGTACAAATACAGGTGCAGCTACTGTGTTGAAAGCAGCAGTATTGGAGACAAAACAATACTTCATGAATTATAATTACTGGGTAAGTGTAAAATCATGTACTGTAAAATCATCAACTACTGCAATATTATATATATATATACACACACATCTGTCCATGGGAACTTAATCTGGATGCCCATCAGTCTTTTTATATTCAGCTGTGATTGATGTGAATACTGCCCCCTTGTGATAGTGACAGGTATCTAAAAACAACAGAGAATGGTAAATCATAGGAAACTTTAATGAACTGTATTGACTGAACTCTGCCATGTATCACCTTTTGTGTTATTAAAGCCATTGTTATATATTATTTTCATTAGCAAACAGCCCATAACAATGGATCAGGTAGAAAAGAATGATAAGAAAATATGGTGAGGATTTTTTACAGTAAGGTTTTACCTCAATAATTACAACAGGAATTGAGAAAGTGCAATGTGTTATTTGTTGTGAAGTTCTATCAGCCGAATCTATGAAGCTGAACAAGCTAAAATGCCATATTGATAGCAAGCATCCAAGGTTTGCCAGCAAGGATACCAACTACTTTAGAAGCAAAGCTGATGGACTCAAGAAAGCCAGACTTGACCCTGGTAGCAAGCACCACAAACAAAACGTAGCAGCTGTTGAAGCTTCTTACTTGGTGGCACTCAGAATCGCCAGAGCTATGAAACCTCACACCATTGCTGAGAATTTACTGTTGCCAGCGCCAAAGATATTGTTTGAGTTATGATCAGAGACAAATTTGTTACGAAATTGAGTGCAATCTCCTTATCTAACGACACTGTCCGCAGAAGAATAGATGATATGTCTGCTCATATTCTTGATCAGGTAATCCAGGAAATTAAATCTGCTTCATTTCCAATATTTAGTATCCAGCTTTATGTATCTACAGACATTGTAAGCTGTTCACAGTTACTAGTTTACATGAGGTATATTAATGATGGTGATTTTAAAGATGAGTTTAAAGATGAGTTGTTGTTTTTTTCAAACCTCTTGAAATGACTGCATGTTATGTATTTGACACAGTTGGCTCATTTCTGAAAGAGCATAAGATCTCTTTGGAAAATGTTTGTGGTGTTTGCACAGATGGTGCTCCAGCTATGCTAGGATGTCAATGTGGATTTCAACGTTGAGTACTGAATGAGTCATCAAAAGTCATCAGAACTCACTGTATGATTCATCGGCAAATATTAGCAATGAAGACGCTGCCACAAGAAGTAATGAAAAGCATCATAATTTCTGTCAATTTTGAAAAGGCGAGCACTTTAAACAGTTGACTGTTTCTGCAACTGTGCAATGAGTTGAATGCGCTGAATAATGCTCTGCTATTTCACACTGAAGCGAGATGGTTGTTGAGAGCAAAAATTTTAAAACATGTTTTTGAGCTTCGTGATGAACTCAAAATATTTCTTCATCAGAAAGAAAGACAGCAGTTTGAAGCACTTTTCAGTGATAAAAGTGAACTGCAGAGCATAGCTTACGAGGTTGCCATCTTTGCCATCTTAAATGAGTTAAATTTATCACTGCAAGGATTAAATGCAACATGCCTTGATTTACCTGAAAAATATCCAATCATTCCAAATGAAACTTCAGCTTTGGCCAAAAAAAAAAAATTGGCTGAAAATAAAATGTCCTTGTTTCTTGCTTTCTTTGAGGATCATGACATTGAACCAGACAAAAGGATTATGATGATAATTTCCGTGAAAGAACACTTGCACATGCTTATAGACGAAATTTCATCGTACTTTCCAAATCTACCTGACACCGCATTTGCACTTGCCAGAAGCCCAAGTCAAAGTTGAAGATGTTTCTGAGACAGCACAAAAAGAATTCATTGAACTTATTAATAGCCATGCAGTGAGAACTGATTTCTCTACAATACCAGTTACAAAATTCTGGATCAAGTGTTTGCAGTCATATCCTGTTTTGTCTGAGACTGTGTTATGCCTTCTTCTTCCATTTCCAAAAACATGTCTTTGTGAAACACGGTTTTCCAGCTTGTTGGTTGTTTATCAAGTCTAAATACAGAAGTAGACTTGTTGTGGAAGATAATATTCATCATTTTCTTGCAAGGACTTCCCTGATAATTTCTGATATGGTGAGAAAGAAGCTATCTCAACCTTCACACTGACGTTGGCTTTTTATGCATACCATCGCAAAATGTAGCAATGTAGTTTACTATTGATATACTAAGACTGTTTCCCATGCTACACCATGCTTCAAGACAAAATTTCATGTATTTTCAATTAGAAATAAGTATTTCACAATATATAATTACATATTTTTGTGATTAATCACTGTGCTTTAATTATGTTCCATTTGTAACAATGAAAATACATCCTGCGTATCAGATATTTATATTAAAATTCATAATAGTAGCAAATTACAGTTATGAAGTACAGTGAAAATAATGTTATGGTTGGGGGTCACCACAACATGTGGAATTATACAAAGGGTCACAGCATTAGGAAGGTTGAGAACCAGTGCTCCAGAAGATCCAATCTAGCCACCGTCTTGATTTTCAACTTCTGGGTTCTAGAATTATGAGAGAATAAATAACTGTTTTATTTTAATCACTTGGAAATTAATACAATATTACAGAAGAAGAAACTGAAGCTCCTGAAGATTCATTTGTTTTTCCAAGGTCACAACTAATTAATGATATATGTGAAATTGGTGATTACTGTTATGTGTAACTTGTTTTGGCATAGTATGCATATGCATCAGTGGGGCCAGTCATTTTTCAAAGTACCAGCCACGCAGACTTAACTGGTCTGATTTTTAGTTTAGTTGGGACAGAATCCTTGCCATAAAGCAAAATATCACTTACAGGGTAGGTAGGACTTGGAAGTTATGGATATCAAAATTTCTCTTTTAATAATACTGTATACTGAAATGATAAATTTTCAGATTTGGTAAATTGGTCAGCTTAAGCTTTTTTTAATGCCCAGGATTCATTCAAGATATTCAATTTTATTTTGCTGCCATGTCACTGTTGGTCCTTCCTGACTGATACTTTCATATTTTTCTTATTTTGTTGCCAGTTTTGAGGAGTACTGATCATATATTGTGCAAAATATCTCCCAATTGCTGCTGATTTCCTCATGATTAGACTGGGATTGTGGAGTTTGAAGGGGAATACCACACATTTGCACACTTACGTATAGTTATTCTAAATAGCTTCTTTATATTTCCATGAGTAGGTACACAATCCTAAATATGATTTATATTGTTATTACTCATTCTAACTGAAGGTATAGTGAATTGTGCAAAGTTACACAATTATGTACAACCCAGAAACATAAATAATATATTTTAATTAATTTTGGTCATTGTTGAGTCTTTCATATAAGATTTTTTATTTTTCTTTGTAAGAAAATTGCTATGTAAACATTTAAAATTTTTACATGCTAATGATTAAAATATATTTCTAAAATGCATAGAAAATATAAATCAGTTGTAATATGGAGGATTGATCTTGCCTTCAAAATACATATGAAAGATGAATCCGTTCAGCTTATTTTGTATTTTCAAAATCATTCTAGAAAGAGATGAATCTTAATTTCATGCAATAAACTCTTGGATTCCTTTCTCATCTAGAATTTTATAACACTTTCCACTGCCTTGGGGGTTTTATGCCAGAAAAAACAAGGGGACTGGGAAAAGAAGAAAGGCTTTTAAAAAGTGCCTGTTATATTTCAGACACATGACCTTAATTCTCCAGAGCCAGAGTTTCTGAGAAGACTTAAAATACACTTTCTTTGAGTGCAGTGGTATTAACTTATTGAGATTTTTCAGGTTACTTCATCGTGGCCTTCTACATTCCCTGCAAACCTGTATGTCATGGCAAAGTCAGGGATGATGAATCATAACCAACCACTTACTTATGATAATTCCTTTATTGCTCAACCCCCCACCAACCCACAATATTTTGGGTATGCTATTGCATTACATTTGTGTGTGAGAGAGAGCTGTAGTAAATAATGTGCAAATTTTAGATTTCACACTTACCATTGTAAGTGGTACCATTATCATTACAAGTGGTACACTTACAGTTGCACTATTTTCATGTAAACCTACATCTGCAAACCCATGTACAGTCTACCAAACTACATTTTCCATAAAGGTAATTCATCACTTCAGAGACAGTGGGGAGAATTTTGTCTTGGGAAAGTTAATTGTAATACACCAATATGGGTCATTCGTGGAATCTAGATGCACTATTTTCTTTGAAACATTTAAGGAAGAAATACCCTATATTTTGGGTTTCCACCCTGGATGGGTTGAATTGACCCCTCCAAAATATTTGACCAAACCTTGAATCCTGATAACTCCAAATTTGTCCTTATTTGAAAATAGAAGAAAAAAAAAAAATAGGTCTTTGGATATAAAACAAATTTAAACATCTCAAGATAAAACAATTTTTGATTATGTAGGAACTAAATCTAAGGACCGGTGGGTTTATAAAAGAGAGGAGAAGGTGATTTGACAGATAGTGAAAAAGAGCATGTGGGATGGAAGCAGAGATTAGAGTTAGCTGCCACAGCCAAGGAATGCCTGGAGCCAACAGAACCTGGAAAAGACAAAGACTCTTCCCTAGGGAATGGAAGGAAAATGTCCCTTCTAACTTCTTTAGTTGAAATGTATACATTACAGAACTCAAAAAGCATCGAGTTCTTTGTTGTAAGACACCAATTCAAGGGTGACTAGTTGTGATAATGCTCACAAACAAATGTATGACCTTAGAAAATTCCTCCAGAAAGTGAAGAAAGCAGGAATCATTGGCAAATTACTTGAGATTTGCCAAAATGTCTTAGCATATATAACAATGTTTACTATCCAAGAAAAGAAAAAAAAAGTGATATTACATTAGCTTAAAAAATGTAATGCCTACTGATCTTGGCCCTATAGGACAGGGTAGAACTGCCTGAGTTTGCCAGACTGTAACTGTTTGAGGGAGTAGCCTGTCTTTATCCACCATTATGTGCTAGTACTGTATTATTCTGAAACAACTAGAATTTGAGAGGTAGGCATCTTAGAATGAATGGTTTGATCAAGAAATATACATGCTTGGCATCAATCATACAGGTAAGAGATAGTAGATGCAATGACTTCCAGAAAGGGATGCCTTCAAATTTAACATTAGCATATATTAGAAATGTTATAGAATCATGGCAAGAATGATAATTTGTCAGAAGTCTTTCAAAGAGGATAGGTATATTTGAAATTGGAATATGTGATCCTTACCCCAATGCTGTGAGACCATGGTACGCTTTTAGGATTTCAGTTTTCAGATGAAGAATATTCAGCCAGAAATGCTACATGAAAGAATCTACACTTGAATCTACGCCGTTTATCTCAGCCCTTATTTCTGCCACATCCTATTCCTTTATAGTACATAGGAACTGAAGTTTTCATTTGATCACTTATATTAAGTACACAGTAAATTATTTATTTGTATTATTGTATAAACATGCATATGTGCTCAGTCTTTTATATTTTCAATTAAACTAATTTTTGAAATATAGCAAAGATTTTTAAAGTGAAAATAATATAAAATTGCTTCAAAATATGATGAGAAAAAAATATTTCTAATTTCATCCTCAGGGGCAAGGTTTTTTAACATTTGAACATATATTCTTTCTCAGGTCATTTTGACTAGCATTTGATTGAATCATTGCCTTCTTGATTTTTTAAAAAACTACATCTATTTCAAAACATGGACAAATATAGCCATATGTTAAAAACAGGGTACTTGGGTTTTCAACAAGGCACATTTCCTCAGAGTGGCCTAAACAATTCCAAAGGTTTTTCCTTTAGTGAGGAAAACCTCAGTTACTTAAGTGAATTCATTTCTAATTATCTCGCTGTCTCAGTGTTTCTTCTTAGTTTGACTGTAAGTGTAAGATTGGTAAGACACAATGCTCTTGACATAATAACTTCACAGCGACAGCTCTTTTTAGCATCATGCTCCACCTATCTGGAAGACATTTCATAGTTAAATAGAGTTTTTTAAATGATAAATAAAGAGAAGAGATGAAGAGAATTGTGTCATCTTTTTTTTAGGAAACTTGTTGGAAACTACAAACAGCATTTATATTTTATCAGCCAGAATGTAATCTCTTTGTCAAACCTAGCTTCAAGAGAGGAAATCAATATGGCATGCTAAAATATTGAACCAGTTCATATAATTACTACAGTTGACAAATTTGGAAATTTGTGTAAATATTGTGCATGTTTCTGTGTGTGTCATATACACATACATTTCAAAATAAAAAATAAATGACAAGATAACTAATATTTTGCATATTTTTATGAATATCACAAGCATCACTGTATCTGTAGAAATTATTCCTTTCCAGGTCAAATGGTATAATCTGAAGCAAATAATCAATGAACATTTTCAAGTACTTCAGATTTTCTACCTATAGATTATACTCTTTTTAAGTGAATTAAAACTGTGGTCTTAATCGAGCTTATGAAACATACTGTGTATAGAATAGGGGGAAATGCCTGTCATACTAGAAGATGCAGTCAGAGTTTGAAACAGCCACACACCTCTTTGTAATTATAAGAGTGATCATAAGAATAATTATTTTGGGGAAGGGAGAAAAATGAGGAGCTGATATCAAGGGCTGAAGTAGGAAGATCATGTTTTGAAAATTATGATGGCAACATATGTACAAATGTGCTTAACACAATGGATGTCTGTATGAGCCCCCAATAAAATAATAAAAAAAGAAAGATAGAAAGAAAACTGTATAAATGTGCTTGACACAATGGATGTATGTACGGATTGTGATAAGAGCTATAAAAGTCACCAATAAAATGATTTTTTAAATTATAATTGTCTTAGAATGTATAACATCCAGGTTATCACTAATTTATCTTTAATATATGGATTCAAATGTTTCATCATATATATTTTAACATAATCTTAAAAAATGTTCTACTACATAAACATTTTTATGAAATAATCAGTTAGTAAATAAACTCATATAGTTTTAAAACTACACACTTTAATTTAATTTTAAGAATATAACCTTTCACATATAGAAAAAATTGGCTTAGTCCATAAGTATATTTCTGATTTACTACCTACCAGTCACTGAAAGTATCTAGTCACATTTTCTATTGCACCCATTATGATGTATACTTATGTAATGAAATTAAATACCATTATAGTTTATTCTGATAATGAGCTTTAAAAAAAATTCTGCTTAGTTTACCTTCTACCAGGGAAACAAGTAAATCCCCTGCAACATAAAACAGAACAAAATTTCTTATACTTCACCAATATACCTTGTTAAATATTTGCCCTGCCCATTAAATTATTAAAATACAAATTACCAAATGATATATATGCCAAGTATTGTAGATTGTAAACACACACACACAACTCAAGGACAAAAATAATAATAATGCCACACACACAGGCAAGTTACTTCTCAAACAAAAGTCACTACACTGCTAGTTTGTTTAGAATGTATTTAACTTTCTATCTGAAATGAATTGGGTTAGTAGACGGAGGTGTGTAAGAGGAAAATAATAACCTAGATATGAATCAAAGGAAACATTGCATGTGTATGCTCAGATGTGATTTGAAGAAACAAGATGGAATTAGGAGTCAGTCATGATTTATTTCTATTACTTCTACTGAATTTGTAACTATCAGTTCTTTAAATGGGAAGGCAGTCATTTTCATCTTCTTAATAGACATATGCTGGAAAGACCCACTAATGGAGAAAAAAAGATAAAGGTGCCAAAGAAATGTCCATAATTTGGAAGTTTCCGCATTTCCTATTCAGTAATTGTATCTTACTTGATAGTGTGTATGTTTCTTCTACAGTTGGGTCCCGATTGCGAAATACTCAAAATAAAACTCATTTAAGTTGAATTTTACTAATGTTTCCATTTTAATTTCCTCCAAAGTATATTTAACTTTAAACCAAACTCAATGTCATTGAGTCAATTCCAACTCAGAGGACGCTAATGGACAGGCTACAACTCCTGTGTGTGTGTTTCCAAGACTGCAACTCTCTGAGTAGAAAGCCTCATCTTTCTCGCAAAG
The DNA here is from genome assembly GCF_000313985.2 of Echinops telfairi. Classification (NCBI taxonomy): domain Eukaryota; kingdom Metazoa; phylum Chordata; class Mammalia; order Afrosoricida; family Tenrecidae; genus Echinops; species Echinops telfairi. The sequence continues at coordinate 13,381,544 of NW_022103958.1, forward strand.
AGTGCTGGGGGTTTCAAACTGCTGACTGTGTGGCTAACAGCCCAATTTGTAATGCCTCTGTGACAAGGCCCTAATAAGGTACATTTAGGACTTGAAACTTTCTTTCTGAAAGAAAGGAACAACATGCAATGGCATTTTCACTTCGCACAACCATCTTGTAATATTGACCTCAACTAGGTTGCTACAAATATATAAATATGAATACCTAAAAACACTGACCCTATTGGAAAACTGTGACAAGGACTAAAATATTGAGAAAACCAAGGTGAAAAGTAGCTTTAGTATTAACTACTGTATAATCTTGGTCATTATATTTCACTTTTCTGAATTTCAATTTTTCCCCTAAGACAAAGCAAAAAAAATTATGACTGCTTTTTCATAGACTTCTCCGGATTCATTAAGTTTTGCTTGTATATTTATTGAGGTAAAACTGAGTAAATATGAAAATGAAATATTATAATAGATTTAAAGAATGAAGTAGACATAAAAATAAAAGTGTTTCACAAATAAAAAAAAATCCCATAAATGTACCTGGTTTTTTTTTCCTACTTAAGCAGTACTACTTTGAGCATATCATTGTTTTAGAGAACATATGTGCAAAAAATTTCCCTTGGGGAAGTATAAACATAGTTGTGTGTGTGTGTGTGTGTGGTGTGTGTGTGTGTGTGTGTGTAGAGTGGAGAGAAAGGATCCTGAAGAAGCACTTGTTAAGAGATTGACTGCTAACTGAAGGAGAGGTGGCTCAAATTCACCAGTGACTTTTACAGAAGACAAATGTGCCAGCCAGCTTCCTTAAACTTTGTAGCCTAGGCAATCCCATATGGCAGCTCTGCTCAATCTTATAGAGTCACAGTTAATTGGAAACACTATAATTCACAGTTGACCCTTCAACAATATAAGCTTGAACTGTCCTTGTCCATTTAATGTGATTTTTGTCTTTCCTGCTACAGTTGTGGTAAGTGAAAGGGTTGTGAGCATCTATTTAATGTGTGTAAGCCTAATCAGTGTCTCTCCAGTTACATGTCACAACAAGATAATTGGTATCACAAGATGTTTCAAGAGGATATGTTCAACACTTCAACTCACCACAATAGCTACAGGATAACACACACACCAAAAACCCTGAATATGAGTACGAAACACAATGAAAAATCATTGTTCAAAGGTCTACTGTAATTATATGAAGAATGTTGTTTGAGCAAGAGGTCAATGCCTCTAATCCCCTCTGTTTAAGAGCCAAATTTTAAAAATAAATTTATGTATATAATATATGTATGTTAATCTTTATATTTATTTACATTAATATATTGTATTTTAATCCAATATTGTTCAATTGTGTACATCATAACAAACTATAGATAACATTTCAAACAACAAGAATTCCAGAGCACTTAATTGTACGCACATGAAATCTGTCTAGAGAGCAAGAAGCATTTTAAACCGAATAATGGAATACTAAATGCTTTAAATTGGGAAAGGAGTACATCAGGGTTGTGTCCTCTCAACATATGCATTTGATTTACATACTAAAGCAAAATAATTGGAACAGCTGGGCTACATGAAAAAGACTACAGCATCAGGATTACAGGACAATTCATTAACAATCTGTGAATTGCAGATGGCAGATTTTGCTTGCTGGAACCAATGAGACCATGAAGTAATCAATTATGGATGAAGGCCAAAGACTACAGTCTTTAGTATGAATTACACACCTCAACATAAAGGTAACAAAAATCCTAAATTTGAACCATGAACAATAAAATGATAAAGGGTAAAAAGATGGATATTACTTTACCTTATTCACAAATGATGGTCATGAAAGCAGGAGCCAAAAAAAAAAAAAATCAATTGATGCATTATGTTGGAAATAAGATGCATAAGATGTCTTTAAAGTATTAAAGAGCAAGATATCACTGAGCACTAAGGTATGCCCGACACAGCCATGTATCATAGTTAAGCCTTTGTGTCATCTTGACTGGAGCAGGATGATCAGTGGTTTAGTAATTAAGACCCAGTGATTCCCCATGATGAAATCTCCTTATTTTTGTCCTACTTCCTATATAAGTAGAAAATGGATCCTGCATCTGGCTCATCACCCTCCAGTTCTCTGGACTTTTTTCAGTATTCTGCCACATTGCCTGGTGATCTGTGAGAGATCAGCATACTGCAGCCAAAAAGCCTGTTACCTGACTCACTGATCTCGAGTTCATCAGCCACTGTAGCTACTGGGGTCAGGAGAAGCATCAGATCCATGGATTTGTAAATTACTTATCTCTACAACTCTGTGATTCATTTCCGTGATATAAAACTCTGAATATATATCTGAAGCATATATATATATGCTTCAATGGTTTCGATCCTCAAAATAGCCTAGCATAATAAACTATGATACTATCACCTCATATGCATGTAAAAGCGACATAATAAATAAAGAATACCAGTAAATAATCTATGGCTTTGAATTATGATAGTGATGAAGAATATTGAATATAGCATGGACTGCATAAGATTATAATGATTCAGAATTTATTTGGGAACACTTATCAATATATTAATATCAAAGTAACTATCTAGAAAAATGACTCAGAATAAAGACCTCAATTTCTTCTGAAAAATATCTTTAATTTACTTTTATTTGCTAGAAAAAAATTAAAGACAAGTAGAATCCCAGAGTTATCAAACTGTATATGTGATTGTGAATTTATAAAAATTTTAAAATTAATATTTAAAAATAAAAATACTTCCAGGAAGATAGCACGGAAGTAAAATACCCTGCCTAGATCTCTCTTGGTGGGAATCAAAGAATAACTGGTAAGGATGTCAAATGAGGGACCCAAACACAGGGTCTCCATTTTTTGGTATGCTGCGATTTGACCCAAACTCCTCATTCCTATCCCACCCAAAGTATTCACAGCAGAACTGTCCTGAGTTCTTCCTTTCCCTGAACCATTGTGGCTCCTTCTCCATCTCTGGTTGGAGCTCCTCCCCTCCACTGAAGCAAGCAAATTCAGGGAACTTAGAGGCCAGACTCAGACGTGGGGCACTGCAGGGAAAATTTAGACTTCCCACCCAGATTCTCACCCACGGAGGACACAGCGCAATCATGCTGAAGTCCCCTTCCCTTGCACCATTGAAATTCTTTCTTTAGCTCTGACTAAAGCTCCAGCACCCCTTACTGAAACAGGCATACTCAGGGAATTTAAAATTGGGACACAGAATCAGGGAACCACAGGAGCTATTAACATACCCCCCAGATTCTAGCCTACTAGGACTGCAGTGGAAAGTCGCTGAGATTCCCCTTCTCCCAGCCTGCCCAGTGGCTTACTCACTACTCAGGCCCAGACTGGATCTGCAACTATTGACCGGCGCCTGTGGCCTGTCCACACACAGGTCTCCTGAGTAGCTCTCCACATCCACCCCTGAGCCACAACACTGCCCTCAAAATAGATAACTGGCTATATAGGGAGAGTGTCAAGCCCTGTGAAAAAGAGACACAGCTTAAACAGAATGCAGCTGGCTCCAGGTAGTCCTTAGAAGCATTCCTACTACTCCCTGAGAAAGAAGTTACAGGGCTCCTGAATTCCCAGGAAAAAGGTGTTGAGCACCACCAAAACAACACATAAACAACAATTCACATTAACAGCCACTACAAGAAATCAAGGGAAACCAAATATAATTTCTAAAGAGAATCTGAACCTAGTGACATACATAGAAGAAGACTTTGAATGGTCACAGAAATAAATCTTCAGTATGCTGCTTATAGTCATACAGGGTATGAAGAATTAATACAGGAAAGCATTGAAAAATAGAGAGGATAGGGTCATCTTACAAAAGGGAAATACAAGAGTTAATGGAAAATGCAGCAGAAGCAAAGCAAGATATAAAAGACCTTACCACTAGGCTGAAAGAGGTAGAGAATTGTGTTGGCAACCTTGAAGATCACCACATAGAATTCAGTAAATGTGGAAAGCAATCAAACAAGATAATCAAAGAAGCTGAAGAAAACCTAAGAATAATGAATGATCTTATAAAGAAAACAATATTCAAATAATTAGACATAAGGGAAAAAACAACAGCTAAGGAATTCCAGGGAAAAAAATTTAATGAAGGAGAATCAGACAATCATCCAGAAAGCAGAGAGGTCACCAATTAGACTGAACTCCAAGAATAACACACCAAGGAATAGAGCAGTGAAATTATCCAACTTTGAGCAAAAAGAGAAAATCATAAGAACAGCTAGAGGAAAAAAACGGCAGTCACCTATAAGGGTAATCAGATAATAATATAATCAGACTTATCAGCAGAAACCATGAATAAGAGAAGAGAATGGAATGCCATCATTCAATAGTTGAAGAATCATAGTAACCCAAATATCCTCCATCCTACCAAACTCTCCATCAAAATTGAAGGAAAGTAAGTGTTTTCCCACCTCAGGCAAAATTAGCGAATAGGTCAAAACAACAACAGCAAAAAACCCAGTACTACAAAAATTATTTTCCAACTCACTTTGGGTAGAAGACCAACTTCCACAGAAGTCAGAACACTGAAAGCAATGCCCAAGACATCTTTGACCCTACAATGAAAAGAAGGCAAGAATGAATCCTCACACACATACATACACTGCTAAAAAGGTAGGGAGGAAAATTTTTTTCACAAAGGTTATAAGATTACAGCAAAGAATCCACAGATGGATATAACTTTGAGCATCCGTCAATGGGCTGTATTCTCCCATCAAATGTCAAAGGCTAGCAGATTGGCTTAAGAAATAAACCCCAGGAATCTGTTATCTGCAAGAAACACGTTTCAAATTCACAGGCAAAAACCACATTTGAGGATCAAAAATTGGCAGAAGGTATCAAGCTAATGATAATCCTAAAAAAGCAGAAGTCACAATTCTAATCTCTGAAAAATCTACTTCAAGGTACAGGACATAAAAGACATATGAATGGGCATTATATACTGTACTCCAGTATAAGCCGACCTGAATATCCACTGAGGCACCTAATTTTACCACAAAAACTGCATTAAAATATGTGCTGAGGAGGGGAAAAGGGGGGTGGGATAAATGGGTAGTGGCGGAACAGGGCACTAACCCACCCAAGGGGAGGGTATTGTTTATATCTCCACAGGGAAAGAGGGACCAGACTTCAACCTGGTGCCCCAAAATGTGAATGCAGCATACAGGCATGGAGTAGGGAAACAGTGGAGAGGTCTGAGGGGCCAGCCCCATTCCCAACTATGTGGACACCTGCCACTCCCCCCAGAAGAATTTATTTCAGAAGACAGCACTGAAGTTGCAGCTCAGAGAGAGGGACATCGCTGATCAGAGCACACAGGAACAAATGAAGGGAGAGGAAGAGAGAGTGGAGCACATCTTAGCCTACCAAGCCTTGAAGATGATATCCCCACTCAGAGCAGCCAGTGCACAGAGAAGACCATATGGCCAGCCCCACTATGAGACACAACATCCTTCACTGACCTATAGCCCTACAGGGGACAACACTGGAGACACAGTGTGGGAATTGCGCCCTATCTGATCCCACCACAGCGAGGCCAAGCACTAAGGGCGTGCAGCAGAACAGCAAGGGGAACAGAACAACGAAGTCCCCGGGGAATACCAAAAATAGACTTTAGGGCCAAGACTTGGCACCCCATCATATTCAACCAGAAAACACTCCTAAAGGCCAACAGACAGTCTTTGAACTAACTAGAGGCTTTTCTTCTTTGCTGTTGTTGGGGGTTTTGTTTTTGTTTTTGTCATTGGCTTTTTGTTGTTGTTTTGTTTTGTTGCTTTGTTTTGCTCTGTCTTGTTTTTGTGTATGTTATTATCTCCACAGGTCTATCTAAATAAGATAGACTGGATGAACAATCTAGAGGAGAAAACAATGGGACCGATGGTTCCAGGGGAACATGGGAAAGGGAGAGGCTGGGGAAAGGAAGTGGTGTTAGCAAACCCAGGGGCAAGGGAACAGCAAGTAATCAAAATTGGTGGTGAAGAGGGTGCAAGAGGCCTGGTAGGGCGTGATCAAGGGTAATGTAACCGAAAGGAATTATTGAAACCCAAATGAAGTTTGAGCATGATACTGGGACAAGAGGAAAGTAAAAGGAAATAAAGGAAAGAGCTAGGAGGCAAAGGGCATTTATAAAGGTCTAAAAAAAGACATGTACATATGTAAATATATTTATATATGAGGATGGAAAAATAAATCTATGCACATATATTTATAAGTTTAGTATTAAGGTAGCAGATGTACATTGGACCTCCACTCAAGTACTCCCTCATTGTAAGAATACTTTGTTCTATTAAACTGGCATTCCATGATGCTCACCTTTTGAACACAATCACTGAAGACAAATGTGGTGAAGACAGCTAATGAAACCCGGCTATAAAAAATTATAGCGTCTGAGGTCTTAAAGGATTGAAGGTAAGCAAGCGGCCATCTAGCTCAGAAGTAACAGAGCCCACATGGAAGAAGCACATCTGCACCCAATGAGAGACCTTCGAAATATGTCAATCAAATCCTTAAAAAGATGAAAACAGAAATCATGAGATCAGTAATCTTAGTAAGAGACTTCAAGACACTGCTTTCTGAGGAGACTAGATCAGTGGGAGAAAAGCTCAACAAGGAGGGAAAAAACTAAAGCCTACAAGTAGACTACTCCACCTGATAGACATACTCAGAGTTCTCCACCCAACTGAAAAACTATTCACATTCTTTTGAAGTTCATATGTTGGACAATAGACGACATCCTGGACACAAGTCAAGTTTGAGCAAATTCAAACATAAAAACCTCCTTCTGTGACCACTATGCCATAAAGCTGGAAATCAACAAAAGAAAGATCTAAAAAACAAGGGAAATTACTTGGAAGATGAATAACTTATTCTTCAAAAGGAGTGTGTGTTGGTCAAAATTAGAGATGAAATTAAGAAGTTTCTAGAAACCAATGTGCGTATGAAGAATGAAGAGAGACTTATGGTGGATACCCTCTCACAAAACCTTCAGCAGTTGGAACAGAGTCAACAGAATAATCCTTCTAATAGCAAAGAATATGAATTATAAAAATCAGGGTGGAGATAAACAAGTGGGAAAACAAAAAACTATGGAAAAAATTAACTCAGTACAAACCTGCTTTTTCAAAAGGATTAACAGAATCAGCAAATCATTGGTAAACCTAACAAAAGATAAGTAGAAGCAGATGTCAATATCCAGGTTGAGGGATGAAACAGGGTTTCAATGAACCTCAATGAAATTAAAAGACTAAATAGATAATACTATGAAGGACTGTACTCCAAGGAATACAACTTGGAAAACATGTACAAATACCTGGAGAAACAAACCCTTTCCAAATTATCTCATATACACATCAAAACAGATCCATAACAAAAGAAGATACAGATAAGGTTATTAAGGAACTGCCAACTAAAAAAAACCCTGGCCCAGAGGGCCTCACAGGAGATTTCTACCAAGCAGTCAGGGAAGAGCTGACACCAATTCTAAACAAGGTCTAGCAGAACAGAGAAAAGGACAGTAAACTCCCAAACATATTTTATGACGCTAGAATAACACTGATACCAAAACACCTACAAGGATAGAGAACTACACTCCGGTATCTCTAATAAACATAAACACAAAAATCCTTAACCAAATCTTGGCCAATAAAATACAAAAGTATATAAAAAGAACAATTCATCATGACAAAGAAAAATCATTATTCATACCAGGATGCAGGGATGGTTCAAAATTTGAAAAATCCATCAACATTATCCACCACATTAAGAAGTAAAAGGACAAGAACCCCATGATAATATTAATAGATGCAGAAAAAGCATTCAACACAATTCAACATCTTAAAAGGTTAGTTATCACCTTAAACTAGCTTTATCCTAGCTAGCAACTTTGATTTCCACATTTGAAGATTAGCTAATGAACTTCATCATAATATTATACAGGACCTGGTAACAAACAAAGTTAAGTTCAGATCATTCAAATCAACAGATTTTTAAATCAAAGATAACTTACAGAGAATGGGCAGGAGTAGAGAATCAGGGATATGGAAACACTTAGAGACTAGCAAAGTGAGAAGCTTCTGATCACCCTGAGGGATAAATAGAAGACTAAAGATTGGTGGGTGCTTCCCAAGCAGCAATGCTATGGAAGAAATTCTTGGCAATCTGTCTCCCTAACAGTGGAAGCCAAGAAAATCTTATAGAGCACTTCTAATCTTTAATGCTTGGAGTCATCAACTCCACGGTAGCAAGTATGGCATAAGAGCAGGGAATCCTTGAGAAACACAGTTAAGCACTTGACCACCAACTGAAAAGTTGACTATTTGAACCCTGCTAAAGTACCTTCCAAAAGATCACAATCTTAAAAACCTTATGGATGCGAAGAGCCTTGCTATCACACAGAATGCATCGGACAGTGGATTATGACACATATAACTCGGTTACAATCTAACACCTTATCATTTGATCTCCCTTTTGATCAATTTTTAAGCTGTTCTACTTTTTAATAGTTTCTGTTTTCTTTCAACTGGGATGTCTTCTTTTTTTATCGTTGCTATTTATTTTTGACTCTTTGTTTTGTATTTTTGTATGTTTTTCAGTTTATGAAATCCCAGGTAGGTAAATCCATGGAAACAGTAACTGGATCAGTGTCCCACAGATCCTTGTGGATATGGCAGGGAAGGTTGGGGGGAAATGGGGAGCTAATAACAAGAAGTACAAGAAAAGAGTACATGTCCTAAATCTGATTATAGTAATGACTGCATTATTGTAAAACACTTCTTGATAAGATTAAACTATTGAATTGTATGTATTTGGATTGTGTCCTAATAAAACTGTTTATTAAAGGTAGATAAAGTAAAATGACAATCCCTGAAGTGGAATACAATTTGAAATGTAGCTTCCTTTCTCTGTCTTGGTCTCTCAGTACCTGGGAGGAAGCGTTCAACTTGTCTGATGGTATTGCTGGTGGTGAGACAGAGAGAGAGAGGAGGAAAAGCAAAGGCTTCTGGGTCTGCCCATCTGCACTAGCTTTGCTATGCCAACTGCAAGGGAAGGGGAAAAATTTACAACAAATTTGTTTTGGTTGGTAAAGTCAGCATATGTGACTTAAAGACAAATAGGGAACAGATGTGATGAGTTGGATAGTTTGCTTTTACATAGATAAATGTGGCCATAGCCATCGTAATTGGGAAATGCTTCCACTGCAAAATCCGCCCTGTGTCATAACTGCCAAGCTTGTTTCTTACCCTCTTGGCAGCTCTAAAGAAAACATAGGAAATACATCAAAAATGTCTTGAAACTATCATCTAATGGTTTTAACTTACATAAAATTAAGAAAAAAGTTGGTTGAACAAATGGTACTTTATACTTGCATTATGAGTAAATGTACACTTTTTGAATTTCCATCTTTTTTTTAAAGAGAAGAAAGGAAAAGTAGAGATGTAAAGGGAAAAAAGAGCCACATTTTCCAGAATTGGCATGAAAAATCATTAGGGATATAGCAGTTTTGCTGATTGAGTTGGGAGAAAGGTGATTTGAAAGGAGAAAAAGAAAGCTTGTCATTAGATTTAGTGGGACAATTCTGAAGGTCATATCTATTTCTTTGGAAAAGTCTTATATGCTCAGTTATTGAATTTTCAAATTTTCCTTCCAAACACTGCAGGGAATTGTAGATCAACCATATCTCTGCTGCTTTGGATGCTTAGCTGCATCTTTTTAAAGCAAAGAAAAGCAAAGCTGTAGGCCTACAATACTGGCTGCTGTCTATCTTCCGAAATCGCAGAATCAAGTGAAAAAATCATTTTGTAGGAGGGATATACCAGACCAATAAGAAAGCTAATACCAAAACATTCAGTTTGTTCTCATAATTTCTTTCTTTAAAAAACCATATGCTACATGTCACATAATTAAACAATCATTTTGTTTGTCTTTGTACTTAACAGATGTGTTCTGTTATTTTGTGGGGCTGTGTGAACTTCGGTCCCTCTGATCTTATAAATCATCCTTGTAATCAATTTTCCTCTTATAAGCCTCTAATAAAGCAACCCCTTCATGTCATTTACCTTCCATATACACCGTCAGGCTCTGAAGACGCATGGCAGCTAGAACACAAAATAGACTTACTAGGAATAAAAGACAATATTTTCTAAACAGATTCCACTTGCAAATGAGAAAGATGTGATAGAGCAGTTTCTTGATAGATGACTTAATTTAATTTTTGCGAATGATATCACAATATAAAAGTATCATGACATTCTTTACTCCATAAAAGGTAACAGATATGATACCTTCTGTGGGTCTTGAATTCTAACTTAATCTGATATAGGTTTGGGGGGGTTATAATCCTCCAGAGGAAAAAATTAAATCTCTTGTATGTTTTTCTTAGGGAATTGGAGAACATTAAACCATGGCTTATTTTTTCGAGAGGCCTGGTTTGGGTGGGAACTAGTATACAGAAGTTCTCAGTATAGCTCAATGGAGAGTAGTGCTAAGTCATGGATCTACTACTTAGGAGTTGTGTGATTAGAACTGTAGAACTGTGTTCATGAACTTTCTAAGCTTCAGTTTTCTCACTAGGGAGTGAATAACTGAAAATTAAAATGCTGAGGATGTTTATAAATGAGATGATCATTTACAACACCATGATTTAAAAGTGTGCCTGGCACAAGGTAAAGGCTCAATAAACAGTAGCAGTTATGATCATCAAAAAATCTTGTCTCATGTACATATGCAAATGTATTTATATGAGGATGGGGAAATAGATCTATGTGCCTATATTTATAGGTTTAGTATTAAGGTAGTAGAGGGACATTGGGCCTCCACTCAAATACTCCCTCAATGCAAGAATACTTTCTTATATTAAATTGGCATTCTATGATGCTCACCTTCCCAACACAACTGCTGAAGACAAAGTGGGTGAATAAGCAATGGTGAAGAAAGCTGATGGTGCCTGGCTATCAAAAGATATAGCGTCTGGGGTCTTAAAAGCTTGAAGATAAACAAGCGGCCATCTAGCTCAGAAGCAACAAAGCCCACATGGAACAACATATCAGCCTGTGTGATCATGAGGTGTCGAAGGGATCACTGAAGACAAATGCGTGCATAAACAAATGGGGCGAAGAAAGCTGATGGTGCCCGGCATCAAAAGATATAGCATCTGGGGTCTTAAAAGCTTGAAGGCAAACAAGTGGCCATCTAGCTCAGAAGCAACAAAGCCCGCATGGAAGAAGCAAACCAGCCTATGCGATCACTAGGTGTCGAAGGGATCAGATATAAGGCTTCATGAGAACAAAAATCTTACCATAGTGAGTGATGGGGGGAGTGTAGAATGGAGAGCCAAAGCCCATTTGTAGGTCACTGGAGATCCCCGTGGAGAGGGTTCTCGGGGAGGAGACAAGCCAGTCAGGGTGTGATGTAGCAACATTGAAATATACAACTTTCCTCTAGTTCCTAAAGGCTTCCTCCCCACCCCCACTATCATGATCTGAATTCTACCTTGCAAGTCTGGCTAGACCAGAGGATGTACACTGGTACAGATAGGAACTGGAAATACAGGTAATCCAGGGCAGATGATCCCTTCAGGACCAATGATGTGAGTGGGGATACTGGGAGAGGAGAGGGAGAGTGGGTTGGAAAGAGGGAACCGATTACAAGGAACTATATGTGACCTCCTCCCTGGGGGACGGACAACAGAAAAGGGGATGAAGGCAGACGTCAGACAAAGCAAGATATGACAAAATAATAATTGATAAATGATCAAGGGTTCATTAGGGAGGGGGAAGCGGGGAGGGAGGGGAAAAAGAAAAGAAGAAAAAAAGAGAAAAATAAAAAAGACCCGTTATTCAATTAAAACTTCAAATCATCAAAAAAAATCCTAAGTCTCCCTATAACTTAATTATCTTTATTATTTTCTTGCAGGAGATAATGAGTTGAAGTGGTGCCCTGGACTGTTGACCACAAGACCAGCATTTCAAACCTCCCAAGGTTTTGCGTGGGAAAGAGGAGTCTCTGTGCTCCTGTAAAGACTTGTTTGGTGCCGTGGAATCGGTGCCTACTCCCCCTCTGTGCGATAGAAGGAAACCCCGCCTTGTCCTGCACCAGCCTGACAATGATTGCTATGTGTGAGCGCATTGTTGCAGCCACTACAGCAATCCATTTTGTGAGAGTCTTCCTCTTTTGCACTGCACTGGTGGCTTAGAGGCTACTCTTGGTCTGCTAGCTACTAGGTCAACAAGCAGCCACACTGCTAAAGAAAGGGGATGCTTTCTATTTCCATGAGGGGTTAGAATCTCAGAAATCCTCAGGGGCATTTCTAACTTATCCTATAGGGTTGATATGAATTGGAATCAATTTGATGGCAATGCATTTGGTTTGCTGCAATCTTCATGGATGCAAACCACCTGGGTTTCCTCAGGAGGAAGTGATTGGATGAATTTAGACAACCATCACTGGTTAGCAGCTGAGTGTAAAGACTTACAGCCTTGGAACCCTGTAGGGTTACTCTGCGTCAGATTCCATTTAATAAGTTTTTTGAACTTTACACACTGTGTCCCTTCTAAGGGGCTCAGGACACTCTCTTTCTCTTTTTATTTATATGTATTTGCTTTCTAGAAAGTACATGTGATAGGGTGCTGAACACTTCTGATATCTATTTTTAGTGTAGTGGTTATATGTTGGGCTGCAATCCGAAAGGTCAGCAGTTCAAAACCACCAGCCACTCAGTGGGAGAAATACCATGCTTTCTTTTTTTTTTTTTTAACATTTTATTAGGGGCTCATACAACTCTTATCGCAATCCATACACACATCAATTGTGTAAAGCGCATTTGTACATTTGTTGCCCTCATCATTCTCAAAACATTCTTTCTACTTGAGCCCTTGGGATCAGCTCCTCATTCTTCCCCTCCCTCCCTGCCCCCCCACCCCACCCCGCTCTACTACTGTAAACAGTAACTGTCTCTGAAACTCGCCTGGGAATGGTAGTGAGTTTATTTTTTGTTTTTATTTTGTTTATTTTGTAAGCCTGAAGAAGGAGCCATGGTGGTACATTAATTGAGCACTTAACTGTTACCCAAATGACTGGAGGTTTAAACCTATCCACTTGAAAAACTGGTGATTTTCTCCTATAAAAATTGCAGCCTGTAGACCAGAGCATGTACATGGGTACAGATAAGAGCTGGAAACACAGGGAACCCAGGACAGATAAACCCTCAGGACCAACCATGAGAGTAGCAATACCTGGAGGGGGAAGGGAAGGTGTGGGTGAAAGGGTGAACCAATCACAATGATCTACATATAACCCCCTCCCAGAGGCACAGACAAAAGAAAAGTGGGTGAACAGAGACATTGGTCAGTGTAAGACATAAAAAAAGATGTATAAATGATCAAGGGTTCATGAGGGAAGGAGGGTGGGGGAGGGAGGGGGAAAAGTAAGGAGCTCACACCAAGGGCTCAAGTAGAAAGAAAATGTTTTGAGAATGATGATGTCAACAAATGTACAAATGTGCTTGACACAATGGATATAAGTATTGATTATAATAAGAGTTGTACAAGCCCCAATAAAATGATTTTTTTTAAATTGTAACCCAGGTAACACTAAGGGGCAGTTCAATTTTGTCAAATGAAGTCAGTGGGATTTGAAAATCAACTCAATGGCAGTCATCAACCAACCCAGAAAGTCTAAATGCTGAACTCTTGTATCTGTAGCTGGTAAATTTGTGAAGACTTGGTGATACCAATATATTGCCCTAAAACACAGGCTCATACATACAGTACCTACTTCTATACTCTTTATTCAATAGCGTGTAGGAATAGCATGTTTTAATAGTAGGTAGTCCTTATTTAATTAGTCAATTTTATTAGAATCTATTGCTTTAAAAAGTTAACTTTAAAATAATTATTTTATGTTATTAAGAAAACACACGAAGTGCCACAGATAAAATAATATGTTACATTGGCTCTCAGAGTCCACCCTATGTACTAAAATTATTCTGTGTGAGTGACAGTTCCTAGTAGTTCATATGTATAATTAAGTTTTTAAGTATATAAAGAGCTTTTGGCATGATAGTATGTTCAGGTATAAGAAGATACTAAATTGTAACATTGCTGATTATGTGAGATAATGGGAATTAGAAGATGAGGTTTTTCACCCTGGTTTAGCCAGTTACTAGGTAATTTACTTAGAGTAAAAAATGTAACCTTATTGAATCATAGCTTACTTATCTGGAAATTAAAGATGACAATAATATTCTGCTCTCAATTATATACATGCTACTTCACTGAACATTATCAATGTCTGTTCAATTTTTGTCCCAAGTCCTGCCATCATCCTCAGTGACTTCTCCATCTATTAAGAACACTTTCTCCAAAACCCATTGTCATCTTGTTGATTCCAGCTCATTTCAACGTAGTGGTTTGCATACCGGGCTATTAGCTGACAAAGAAAGACGAGGCTGTCTGCTCCTGTAAAGAGTTACTACAGCCTCAGAAACCGACAGGGGCAGGTCTACTCTGATCTATAGGCGAAAATGCAACCTCACTGTGCTCCACCTCTAGCTCCACAGTCCCTCAGCATCAGAAATGGCCTCCTTCGTCACTGCAGACCAGTCACCTTTCATTTTTTCCACATTTCGACCTCCATAATCACTAATCTTTGCATTCACTTTTGGGGCCACAAATTATATTCCTCCATGTATTCAAAGCTACTCAACTCACAGTGTTGAATTCTTTGCTTCCTCCCTTCTTTACTTTCTTATTTTTTCAGCCAAGATCCCATACCCTATTATTTTACTTACACTTTGTCTAATATTAAACAATCATCTTTATATTATTATTTTTTCTTATTATTACATGTATCTAGCAAAATTACAAACCAAGATTAAGCCTTTTTATCCTTTTCTTTATAACATACACTTCTATATATGCCCCTGGAAAAAATATGTACATTTATTTAATATAAATTCATAACAATCCACCTCATCTATGTCTTCTAATGCAAGGGAACACTCCTTAATTCTATATAAAAGCTGATTTATGAAAATTACTACTATTTTCTGAGCTCATCTCTCTATGAATATGTAATGTAAAAAAATACTTGGTGGATAAATACTTACCTGCACACACTCATACGACAAACACTATTTTAGAAAGTTAGAACCAGATCACATACTACATTTTAGAAAGTATTATTAAATGTAAATAGTCATGATCCTAAACACAGATCAAAATAAACCAAAAAATAATTTGAATGAGATGTGAGATGCTAAGAAATTATTCCACAGGTATTGTGGTCATCATGGATTTTAAGCAAACTTGGAATTTTAGATCCTACAGACTGGCTGCCTATTATGGAAGATGTAAATATGAACACATGCTTTCTCATAAGAAGATCATAGACACACCTGCTACGTATTATTATCACCTTATTCTGATTTATGCACCTAAATACATTTTCTGTTTTCCCTGATTTTTCAACAATTAAGAGAGTTATCATGGAGTCATCTCAGCTGATGTTTTTCATCAAAGTCTTGAAAAAATATAGGGACAGCTTGTAGAAAGAATGGCTATTTGTCCTAAAAAACAAAGCAGTATACACTTGGGTGTACCATAATTTCCATAAATCTGTAGGATAAGAAAATCATTGGTCCATGTGCTAACATAATAGCACTTAGATTTTCATTAATTTTTAGGAGTTAAATGCATACTCACATTGTCTTTATATCAAATGTGCCAGGTACAATAGTTACTCACAGTACACAAATGAAATTATTAGACTCAGAAGTTTATATTCTTAACATTGAAAATGTACCAAGTAAAAAAAATTTATACTAAAGTATTCTGATGCTGGTTCCTAGACATTTTAAAATATTTTTAAAAAATTTAAATTTAAAAATATTGGGGGCTCTTACAGCTCTAATGACAATCAATATATCCATTGTGTCACGCACATTTTTATATATGTTGCCATCATCCTTTGCAAAAAATTTGATCCCTTGGTATCAGTTCCTCATTGTTTCTTCCCTCCCCACACTCATGAAGCTTTGGTAAATTGTAAATTATTATTTTCATATCTTACATCACTCACTGTCTCCCATCATCCAAGTTTCTGTTGTTAGTCACCTTCGGTGGGGGGTGGTATATGTTGATCATTATGATTGGTTCCCTCTCTACACCCCCCACAACTTCCTCCTACCCTCATAGTATCACTACTTCCTTTATTGTTCCTGAAGGGTTTGTCTGTCCTGAAATCTGTGTGTTGAGAGCTCTTATCTGTACCAGTGTACATGCTCTGATCTAGTCAGATTTGTAAGGTAGAACTGGGGTCATGATAGTGGGTGGGGTGGGGAGGAAGCATTAAAGTATTAGAGGAATGTTATATGTTTCATCAGTGCTTTATTGCACCCTGGCTGGCTTGACCCTTCCTGTGACCCTTCTGTGAGGAGATGTTCAATTGTCTACAGATGGGCTTTGGGCCTCCACTCCACCTTCCCTAATTCACATTGTTATGATTTTTTGTTTTGGATCTTCTGATGTCTAGTATCTGATCCTGTGGACACCCTGTGATCACACAGTTTGATGTCCTTCTCCCATGTGGGCTTTGTTGCTTCCCAGCTAGATGGCTGCTTGTTTAACTTCAAACCTTTAGGACCTCAGATGTTATATCTTTTGATAGCCAGATACCATCAGCTTTCTTCACCACATTTGCTTATGCACGCATTTTGTCTTCAGCAACCTTGTCGGGAAGGTGAGCATCACAGGTTATTAGAAGAAAGTGTTCTTGCATTGAGGGAGTACTTGAGTAGAAGCCCAATGTCTGTGTGCTACCTTAACACTTAACATGTAATATATGTACACAGATTTACGTCTCAATCATTATTTATAAATATATTTACATATGTATGTGCCTGTAGTTATACCTCTGTAAATGTCGTTTGCTTCATAGTTCTTTCCTCTATTTCCTTTTACTTTCCTCTTGGCACACTATCATGTTCGACTACTCTGCTTTCAGTAATTCCTCAAGGCTACATTGCACTTGACCAAACCCCACCAGGCATTCTACTTCCTCCTTGCCATCAATTTAGATCACTTGTTGTTCTCTTATCCCTGGGTTTGTTGGCTTCCCCTTCCTTTCTCCCACCTCCCCCTCTCCCCTGTCCCTCATGGAACCATGGATCCCGTTGTTTCCTCCTCTGGATTTGTTATCCTGCCTATCTTATGTAGATAGATGTGAAAACAAACAAACAAAACATTTATAAATAGTTCCAGGTCTGTTTGTTGATCTTTATGAAAGTTTTCAAATTGAGTCTGATGAGGTGCCAAGCCTTGCCCCCTAAATCTAATTTGGGGATTTCTTGGGGACTTCATTGCTTTGCTCCCCTTGCTGCTCTATTGCATCCCCTTCGTGTTTCACCCCGGTGTATGGGGGGGGGGGGGAGTGGGGGCCGGCCAGGCACAATTCCCGCACTGCGTCTCCTGTGTTGTCCCCCATTGGGCTCTGGGATGTTGTGACTCGTGGTGAGGCAGGCCTTGTGATCCTTTCTGTGCATTGGATGCTCTGAGCAGGAATATAGGAATATCATCCTTGGAGTTTGGTGGGCTAGGCTGCAGTTCTCTCTCTCTCTCTTTCCCTCTTAGTTTTCCCTGTGTTCTGAGCGGACCTGCTCCTCTCACCAAGCTGTATCTTCCTACACTTATATGGACATGATTTTTAAATTGCAAATAATTGGTGCTAGCATTACATGTTCATTATGACTCGTCTTATATAAGTTAAGACTGTTTTTGAACGTATAACCTAGGTGTTTCTGACAAACACCATGGACTAGAAAGTCACTGTAAAATAAAGGAAATAATGATTGATATGAGACAAAGAGTAACTTAATTAGAATCTTAAAACAAAACTAGGACATCTTGTTTAAGTCCTCTCAAGTCGGTTCCGACTCATAGCGACACCAAAACACCACCTCATCCTGAGCTATTCTCACAGTTTTCCTGATGTTGGAGCCTGTTGTTGTTGTCACTGTGACAATCATTTTCTCAAGGGTCTCCTTCTTTTTTGTTTTTGTTTTCTTTTGTTTCTGCTGCCCCTCTGTATTACTAAGCATTGTGTCCTCCAGGGACCGGTCTCTCCTGAGAACGTGTGCCAAAGTACATGGAGACAAAAATCTCACCACTCTTACCTCTAAGGAGCTCTCTGGCCATAATTCTTCCAAGTAACATTTGTTTATACTTTTGGCTGTCCATGATACTTTTCATATTTTCTCAAACACCATAATTTAAATGCATCAATTCTTCTTCCGTCTTCCTTATAGAATATTCAACTTTCAGCTGCATGTGAGGCTGAAAACATCATGACTTGGGCCTAGTGCACCTTAGGTCTCAAATTATCAACCTTACTTTGCAACCCTTCAAGTAAATCTTGTGGAGCTGATTTACCAAAGGCACTGCATCATTTGTTCTCTTGATTGCTGCTTCCCTGAACACTGATTGTGGGTTTAAGCAAGATGAAATCCTTTAAACTTCATTTTTTTCTCTCTGACGATCATGATGTTACCTATTGGTCCAGTTGTGAAGACTTTTGTTTTCTTTACATTGAGCTGTAATCCATGCTGCAGGATACGATTCTTGAAAGTCTTCAGCAAGTTTGTCAAGGTTTTATCCTCTCATCATGTTTACTCCATCTGCATGTTGAGCAGGTAATCAGAGAAGTTGGATTATATGAATAAAAATGCACCATCTGGATTGGAGGGAGGCTTATTAACAACCTGTGATATGCAGATGACACAACCCTTCTTGCTGAAAGTAAGGATGACTTGAAATTAGGACACATTCCATATAAATGTGTGATTAAAATAATTTAAAATGTTTCTTCTATGAAGTGCATATGTATGGCTATCAGCATTTATTTTCACATACTGTATATTCAATATAAAAAGCTTGGAGATGCCGCAGTAAAGCAGTTCTGTGGGACAAAGACCCGGTGATTCTCCCTATGAAGATTACATTCAAGAAAACGGTCACATGCGATTTCTATGACTTTAATTGATTCAAAAACACTCAGCAATAATAACAATGTATTCAATGTACATGCGTATTTTTTTGGATCAACAAGCAAACATAGCTATATTTCTGAATGCCTATTTTGTTCCCCTCATCTACCAGTTAATGAACCCAGAGAGCTATCCACAAATAGAATCTGTAAATAAATATTATTTCTGTTAGCAAGCACTTTATTTGCAGCCCTATATATCTAAAAGACAGTTCCAAATGCAAAAGTTGTCAATATAAAAGGATTTCTAAAAGTGTCTTGGCCAAGGATTACCCTATTTTACATGGACACCCATTTGAAATTCAATTGATTTTTTAAAAATCATTTTATTAGGGGCTCATACAACTCTTATCACAATCCATACACACATCAATTGTGTAAAGC
>NW_022103958.1:13401080-13410887 GCF_000313985.2 Echinops telfairi
GTTATTTTGTCATATCTTGCCCTGTCCGACGTCTTCCTTCACCCACTTTTCGGTTGTCAATTGATTTCTTACTTCATTTTTGCTAACTTGTCTACCAACTAATTTCAACACCATGAAAAATAGGATAAGACTGTAGTGATGCATAAGGTTTTTGTTGGTTAATGTCTTGAGGTAGATCACCAGGCTCTTCCTAATTCACCGTAGCCAGAGCACTGTGCTGAATCAACCTGCTCAGCCTCCAAGTAACTCACCAGCCTCCATTGACAGCTGGGTCATGGTTTTGCCTGAGACGCTTTGGCTCAAAATCAAACCCAGTGGTCCTACATGGAAGGCAAGAATTCAACCAATGTAATTAATATATCAAGTTCTACTAACACATTCATTTGTATTTGCTGCTTTTTCAGAAACATGTCCTTAAATGCTGGCTTATAAACACAGGGCAGTGAGCTGCTGGCTTAAATAAGGCATTCTAATGATAAATTTGGGATACAAAAACATGTTCCAACACTCTTGCTGTCAGTTTTTTTTTTTTCAATTTCCTCTTGCGAGACCATTATTTTGTTAAGAGTATCAGTTAAGCCTCGAAGGAGGTTCTTTTTAGTGGAGTAAGCAGCAGGTGGAAGGAGTAAAATAGAGTGGGAAAAGAGACATCCATGTCTACGACTTTATCAAGGTTTATTTTTCATTCCGTCCACAGTTGTGCTGCTGAAATATGGTCTGGTCGTTTCGTCGTATCATAGGAGAAAATAGCAGCAGAATATGATTCAAAGCAAACAATTTTCACAGTTTCAGTGATGGAAAGAGGTGAAAAATTCTTGTTTTGAGCTGTTCTCTGTTCTGAATAGCAATCAGTAGTTTTCACTTGTAGGTGAAAGCTACCAGTAAATATATCTGCAGATGTGTACTTACTGGAAACATGTGGAATAGGGCCAGAACTTAGTTGCTAACATGTTCATTAATTCAGTAAATATATTTCAACTTTCCTTAAAAACATAAAGTGGGAGCCTAATCTCTAGGATTCCTTCTAGTTTTAGTGCATTAAATTTTTATATATAGTTTTTATTTTACTTAAACATCAAATTCCAAGTTCATTAGAATTGAGTGAGCTTGCTTTTATGTTTTTGTTGTTTTATCCCAGTATTCTTTAAGTTTAAGTTATATCCAAGACCTCATTCACTCTACATGATAGATATATAGATGGATAGGTAGATAGATAGATAAATGTTGAAGTTTCTTATTAATGGGTAAAAGATAGGCCAGAAATAATGACATATAATTACAACAATTACTTATTATTGTTGTATATTATAGTTCCAATGGTGAAATACACTCAGTTAGGAATTTTCTAAGGAGCCCTGATGGTGTAGTGGGTTTGCATTTGGCTGCTTAACAGAAATTTCCAGTGTTCAACTCAATTTGCTCCTCCATGAGAGAAAGATGAGGCTTTCTACTTCATTAAAATTTAAATAGGAAACTCACAGGGACAGTTTTATCCTGCCCTATAGTGTCACTCTGAGTCAGCATTGAGTGAATGACAGTGAATTCTCAGTGGAGAGTCCCTTTCTGGTTAAGGTTTTTTCATGCAATTGTAATTTGTGTTTAATGTCACTATAGTGACAAATTTCCAGTGAAAGACTGTTTGGAACAGAGCACAGACCAGATGCCTCTAGTGGCATGATCAACATGCATTTATTATTGATAGAATAAACAGGACAGCAATACATAGGATAGGACACATCACCATCAGCCAGGGTTCACGGAAGTTAGACTCTTCTCCACAGGGAGAAGTTAGACCACCTCCAAGCATGCCTCAAGCCAGTTGTACTCACTCCCATCAGTGAATTCTGCTATGCCAACATAGTGACCTTATAGAAACCAGGAGAACAGCTTCTGGGCTGTACATTCACATGGAAGCAGAGATTCTCATCTCCCTCCCAGACGGTGGCCTAGCGGGGTAGAAGAGTGAACCATGCTGTTAACACCGAATTAGGAGGGGAAAAAATCTAAATCCCTTTCTCTTTGGATTAAATACTAAGGGAAAAGTTACATCTACATGCCAAATGGCTTCAAAGATCAAGTAGAGGAATGGGTAAGGAAAGGGGACAATAAAAGATCCAACAGGTAATAAATGTGAAAAGTCCCCTATTGCCCCTGTTCCGACTACTCCAGATCTACTAGTGTCAGAAAATAGGGCTCTTCCTTTAATTTACCAAAATAAAATTCTAGGTTTCTTCAGACCAAAAGAAAAAGGAGAAGAAACTCATTTTTTTAAGCTCATTCTTATCAAATCAGTTCTTACAGCAATGCTGGCAGGAAATTAGAACCATCCCCAGGGCTTCTGAAATGGTTAGAACTGTGTGGAAATAGACTGCTACATCTTTCTCCTGAAGGAAGGCTTGTAGATTTGAGCCATATACCTCTTTGATTAGAACCTGAGCACTTTAACTAGTAGGCCATCAGGGTTCCTACAGGACAGTTATTTCTCATTAGTGCATGTATTTTATGTCCATTCAGAACTAGAATGACAACAACTAAACAATTGTAATAAAGTCCACATGTGCACTGGCTAATTAATTAGGCTATACTTAGGGCTGTATAATCCCAAAGGCTTCCTGGTTCATCCAAGGCCTTACATAGTTCCCTTATGGGATTTCTACTGGACTTATTGGATAAAGATCTACCAAATATTTATCTTTGAACTTTTTGAAATATCATCAACCTAACATGGCAGCTGGGTCTTAAAGGAGAGAGAATGATATGAGTCACCCCCAGAGACAGTGTCAGGTAGAAGCTACATGATTTAACCTTGGACAACACTCAGCATCACTTATGTAGTGTTCTCTTCATTAGAAGCTTGGCATTAAAGCTAGCACATATTCAGAAAGAGAGATATTTAAATCTAACTATTCATGGAAATAATGTCAAAGGATTTTAAAACATGTTTGCAAACTGTCATAAACAGTGGGAGAGAGAATAGCAGGTATTCATTCCATTGCCTTCACACATTTTTATTTCTACTTATCACATTATAAGAGTAATACAATTTGTAAATATTTATCTGACCCTTTGATAATGGGAATTATATAATGTCAGTATCCAAAATGTTATATGGGATAGTTGTTCTTCTTAGATGCCTTTGAGTTATTCTGATTCATGGTGACCCTGTTTACAAGAGAACAAAACACTGCCCTGTCCTGTGTTGTCTTCGTCAATTTTGCTGTTGGACCCCATTGTTGCAACTCATCGGGACTCTTTCTAATTTTCTTTGACCCTCTATTTACCAAGTATAATGTCTTTTCCTAGAGACCAATCTTTTCTGATGACATGTCCAAAGTAAAGGAGACAAAGTCTCATCACCTTCATTTATTGTATTATTATTTGGGAGTTCATGCCTATATTATCTATTTCCATAGTTGAAGCACATCAAGCAGAACTATTCCATTTCTACCACAAACGGTTCCCAAACGCTCGTTTTCTTTCTGGACTCCTTGACATCATCTCTCTTTTACACCCCCTCCCACATTACCACTGTACCCCAGCCCCCAAAAGTCTTGTTCTACTCCCCCACATTACCACTGTACCCCAGCCCTCGAAAGCCTTGTTCTACCCCTCCACCTGACCGCTGTACCCCAGCCACCGAAAGTCCTGTTCTACTCCCCCACATTACCATTGTACCCCAGCTCCCAAAAGCCTTGTTCTACTCCCTGACATGACCACTGTACCCCAGGCCCCAAAAGCCTTGTTCTACTCCCCCACATTACCACTGTCCCCCAGTCCCAGAAAGCTGTCCCTATATGTTCATAAATCCTGAGTTTCATATAACAAAAAACAGAAAAACATATGACACAACTCTAAGAGGGTGACCTCCAATGACATAATACCTCTAAGATACACGCGAATATGAACGAATAAAACAAAACAAAGGAAAACAAAATTACAGAAAATGTTGAAAATCAGACCAAGTCCAGCATGCATCACAGGTAAGATAAACAGACAAAGTTTTAACTGTTCAAGTCAGATGTATGCCTTTGATCTTCTATCCTCATTCCTTCAATGGCCTCTGTTTAATAACCTCTTTTCTCCCATCCCTGAATTGGTACAAGAAGGAGCTCCCCAGAGGCTTGTTTCCTATGTAGTTCCCACAAATGAGTCTTGGACTCCTACTGTCATCCATAACCTTCTGCAAATCTTCATTGTTTTCTTCTTTTTATTAAATACTTTTATTGGGGGCTCTTACATATCTTATTACAATCCATACATTCATCCAGTGTGTGAAGCACATTTGCACATATGCTGCCATCATTTTCAAAGCATTCTCTTCCCACCTGAGCCCCTGATATCAGCTCCCCATTTCATCCTCCTCTCTCCCCTGCCCACCCTCCCTCACAAACCCTTGATAAGTTATAGATTATTCTTTCCATATCTTATATTGTCCTCTGTCTCCCCTCACCCACTTTTCCATTGTTCATCCTCCTGAGAGGGGGTTATAGGTTGATCCTTGTGATCAACCTCCACCCTCCCCTAATCCTCCTGGTATCTCTACTCTCATTGTTGGCTCTGAGGGGTTTATCTATCCTGGATTCCCTGTGTTGTGATCTCTTGTCTATAGCAGTGTGCATGTTCTGGTCTAATCTGATTTGTAAGGTAGAACTGAGGGTATAAAAGTGGTGGGAAGGAAGCACCAAAGAACCAGAGGAAAAGTGTGTTTCATCGGTACTATACTGCATCCTGACTGGCTCATCACTTCCCTGTGACCCCTCTGTAAGGGATGTCCTATTATCTACAAATGGGCATTGGGTCTCCACTCCACGCCCTCCCCCCACAATTCACCTTGGGTATGATTTTGCTCTGGGTCTTAAATACCTGGTACCTCATCCCATCGACACCTTATGATCACACAAACTGGTGTGCTTCTTCCATGTGGGCTTCATTGCTTCTGAGCTATATGGCCGCTTGTTTATCTTCAAGCCTTTAAGACCCCAGATGCTATATCTTTCTATAGCAGGGTACGATCAGCTTTATTCACCACATTTGCTTATGCACCCATTTTGTCTTCAGTGATTGTGCAGGAAAGGTGAGCATCACAGAATGCAGGATTGTTAGAACAAATTTCTTGTGTTGAGGGTGTACTTAAGTTGAGGCCCAATGTCCATCTGCAACCTTAATTCCCAACATATAGATAGATATGAGTACATAGTTCTATTCCCTCTTGTTTTATATATATACATGCATGCCTGTATTTAGACCTCTATAAATGTCCTTTGCCTACTGGTTCTTTCCTCTACTTCCTTTTACTTTCCTCTTGTCCCACCATCATGTTTGGACTTGATTCAGATTTATAATTCCTTGCTGCTACATTGCCCTTGCTTAAGCCCCACTAAGTATCCTACACCCTACCCTCCATTGATTTAAGTTCACTTGTTCCCTTGTCCCTGGGTTGGTTCCATGCCCTGCCCCCTTTCCTTTCTTCCACCAGGACAGCCCCACCATGAGATATGACATCCCTCACTAAACCATTAGCTGCGGGGGACAATACTGGAGACACGGTGTGGGAATTGTGCACAATCTGACCTTATCACACTAGGGCGAAACACTAAGGGCATGCAACAAAGCAACCAGGAGAGCAAAGTGATGAAATCCCTGGGGAATACCAAAAAACAGACTTTGGTGACAGAGTGTGGCACCCCATCAGACTCGACTGGAAAACACTCGTAAAGTTCAACAAACAGACCTTGAACTATTTATAGGCCTTTCAATTTTTATCAGTGGCTTTCTTTGTGTTGTTATTGTTTTGTTGGTCTTGACTTCCTTTGTTGTTGTTTTTTTTCCTTTGCCAGTTTTTGTGCTGATTAATGTATCTATATGTCTATCTAGATAAGATAGGTGGGATAAATAATTCTGAGATGAAAAGAATGGGACCAATGTTTCCAGGGGGCTATGGAAGAAGTGAAAGTGGGAGCAAACCTTCATTTGTAAGGAGTATATGGATGTACGTATTCCATCACAGACTGTTCAGTCTTCTGGTAGTTCATGATATATTCAATATATATTTTTGCAACACCATCATTCAGAGGCATCAAATCTTCATTAGTCTTCCTCATTGACCAGTTTTGCATGCACGTGAAGCTACTAGAATTACTATGGAAAAGGTCAGGTCTACCTTAACCCTCAAGTGACATCGTTGCTATTTAAAACTTTAAAGAGTTTTTTCTTGCAGATGATTGGCACAAGTAAAATGAAACCATCGGCAAATTAAATCCTTCTCCATTTAGTATGATGCTGCTAATTGAAAGATTTTGATTTCTTTTCCCAACTGAATTTCAAGAATAGATTTTATGCATTGAACTTTAATGAAAGAAGACCCAACAAGATGTGGGAGGACATCAAAAATGTCATTCATAAAGAAAGCACAAGGGGATTCATTAACAAGACAAGAAAGATAAAAGACATCAAAGTGAATTTCAGATGAGAGTGTGAACCCTGCTCTTCATATTAGAGTAGTTAAAGCGAATGGAGGAGAAGATGAAATGGGAGAGCTGAATGGAAGATTTCCAAGGGCAGCTTGAAAAGATAAAACCAAATATTTCAATAAAATGTGCAAAGATCTAGAATTAGAAAACCAAAAGGGAAGAAAATGCTCAGCATATCTGAAACTGAAATAATCAAGGGAAAAAGCAATCCTTGAGATGCAATATTTAATGATTGAATGATGCAGGAGGCATGAAGAGAAGATGGAAAGAACACATGGTCACTGCGCCAGAACGGACTAGTCGACAGTCCACCATTTGGAGAGATAGCATATGACCTAGAACCAGTGGAGCTGAAGATAGAAGATCAAGCTGCACTGAGAGCATTAGCCAAAAACTGACTCCAGGAATTGATGCAATACCAATTGAAAAATTTCAACAAGATGATAAAGCACTGGAAGTACTCACCAGATTATGCTAGGTAATTTAGAAGACAGATAATAGGCCAAATAACTGAAAGAAATACAGATGTGTACATTCCAAAGAACAGTTACCCAATGGAATGCTCAAATTTTATAATGATATGTTTATTATCACGTTAGTAAAATTTTGCTGATGATCAACCAACAACTGTTGCAACAGCACATTGACTGGTAACTTCCAGAGGTTCTGGTTGGATTCAAAAGAGGACATGGAATAAGGGATATTATTGCTGATGCCAGATGGAGCTTGGTTGAAAGCAGAGAAGAACAGAATTACGTTTACTTGTGTTTCACAGACTATGCCAAGGCATTCGACTATGTGGATCTGAATATACTATGGATATCTTTGAGAAGACTGGGGATTCCAGAACACTTGATTGTGATAAGGAACTGGTACATGGATCAAAAAGCAGTTGTGCTAATAATACAAAGGAAGAGTGTACGCTTAAAATCAGTAAAGGGGTGCCTCAGGGTTGTATTCTCTCACCATATTATTCAATTTGTATGCTGAGCAGATTGGCAGAGAAGCTGGATTATACAAAAAGGAAAGTGACATAAAATAAAAGGATGTACAAATCAATGTAAAAAGGATCAAAATCCTCACAGTTGGACCACTAGCTAATATCCTGATAAATGGTGAATCCACTGAAGCTGTCAAAGATTTTGTCTTGCTTGGATTCACAATAGATGCTCATGACAGCAGCAATCAAGAGATCAAAAGGGGAGTTGAAATTGGTATGTTTGATATATAGGATCTCTTTAAAGTATTGAAAACTAAGGATGCTACTTTGAAGGCCTAAGTGTACCTGACCCAAACCATGGAATTTTCAATTGCCTCATGTGCAATGGAAAGTTGAATATTGCATTAAGAAGACTGAACAAGAATCAATGCATTTGAATTGTGTTGCTGGTGAAGAGGATTGAAATTACCATGGACAGCTCAAAGGACAAGCTGATCTATCTTAGAAGAAGTAAACCAGACATCATCTGACATGCTTTGGACATTGTGAGGAGAGAGCAATCCCTAGAAAAGTTCATCGTGTTTGGTAAAACAGAGGGGCAACAAAGGAGAGGAAAGGCCCTCAAGTGATGGATTGATACAGAGGATACAGCTGTGGGCTCAATCACAGGACTGCACAGTGTGTTATTTTGTTGAGCATGAAGTCACTATCTGACAGGACAACAACTTCCCAAGAAGTGGTCAGCCTACTCCTTTTGTTAGGAATTCCTTCTTCGTCTGTTCTTAGTGTGGAAGCTCTGTTCACTTTGAGGGAGCCTGCTGGCATTTGAAATACAGTGACAGACCTTCCTTCATCACAGCAATGCACAAGCCACCGTAGTATCACGCACTGAAAGACAAGGGGTGGAATGTTTGTAGTAAAAAACATAATGCAGTCATTTTCAAAGTAATCCCTTCTTTTCTTGCAATTATTAGCATTAACTATGAGAGTGTTACCTTTTCCTAAGTGATCTTCCAACCCAAAAGCCTGTGATAAGAGGCAGAATCAGCATAAAATAATTTTTAAATGATAAATATTCCATTTTTTAATATGCAAAATTAACATATGGAATTCATGAATGTAGAAATAGTGTGTGAGAGATTCTGGTATTTCAAAATTAAGTATTATAAAATAAAAATGATTTCTCAGATATTAATATCCAGAAAAGCACTGGAGGGTCTTCTCCATCATAAAAGAGAGAGAGAATAAAAAAACCTACCATAAAAATATTATGTGACCAAAAATAAAGACAGTCAATATGGATTTAACCTAATTCCTAGAACAGAGGGGAAAAGGAATCCCAATAATTATGCTGTGTGAAAAGTTCACAAATTGGTCAGAGGAATCCAATTGAGACATTTCCAGGGAGAAAATTTGAATTTATGAAACTCTGACATATGTGACAATGTGAAAAACAGAACTGAAAAACCTGAAAGGCATTGATCAGAGCTCCAGAAGGAAGTCATTCCCCCCACCAAAGCTTCCTTAATTTCTTCCTTCTTTGTTTTTGCCTTTCTTTTTCTCTCATCTCTTTATTCATTTCTTCCTCTACTTCTTTCTTCTTTTTAATACATAGACTTGGAATTTAAAGTGACAATAATTTCATTGTAAATTGAAAACTAATTTAGTGTAACAATCCAAATTATAAGTGGGTCTTCAAAATGTTCTTGAAAAACTCCATCTAAAATTCCATTTTTCCATGAATTTTATTAAATTCCCCCTTGTATGAATCTGTCTGATTAAAAAAAACTTATGTTTTTGCAGTTCTGTAATCTCTTTGTAATCTACTGAAACAAACTTCCTGTTATTAACTAAAGTTTTCTTGGTTTCAATAAATCTTTCTGTGCAGAAATTGTAATTCAGTAATTTATGTTTCCTCAGAGAAATTTTTCTATGTGCAATACAATTGAGGCTTTGGCAATGCCAACACAAACAATTTTAGATAGAATGCTTTGTTTTCTATAATTTCTAGTTAGATATAATAAATTTTAAATTTAATTGTGAGAATAGTTTATTGAACTCTTATTAGAATTTTATTCTATTTCATTATCATCAGATTTTTACAGTTTTTGCATCACTTTATTATTTAGACACAATATGCTGTCTATAGATGTAATTTTCAAAGTATCATATATTCCTATTATTTCTATATGCATTTATTTTCCTGTATTCTGTGCAAAAGCACCCCATGCCCTTTTCTGATGCTCCAGCATTAATTCCTAAATTTAGTTCAGTGTTGTATATTGAGCTTGGTGAATATATTTCTTGTGTGTGTGTGTGTGTGTGTGTGTGTGCATGTGTGCGTGATTTTGATTTCTATTTCTTTTTTTTATTGTTTTATTAGGGGCTCATACAACT
>NW_022103958.1:13412020-13486027 GCF_000313985.2 Echinops telfairi
CTCCTACACCCTCCTCACCACTGATTTGAATCACTTGTTGTTCCTTTGTCCCTGGGTTTGTTAACACCACTACCTTTCCCCCCACCTCCCCCTCACATATGTCCCCCCGGAACTGTCGATCCCATCGTTTTCTCCTCAAGATTGTTCATCCAGCCTATCTTATTTAGACAGACCTGCTGAGATAATAACATGCACAAAAACAAGACAGAGCAAAACCAAGCAACAATATACAACAAAACAACAACAACAACAAACCAATGGAAAAAATAACACAAGAATAAAGAAAATCTGGTAGTTAGTTCAAGGACTTTTTGTTGGCCTTTGGGAGTGTTTTCCAGCCCAAATAGTATATTTGGCCCAATTTTATACCAGTTAATTGTTGGTAAAGATATTATCTATTTTCTATTAAATTCTTAATGTTCATTTAATATTAATTAAATAAACAATAATTATTCTAATGGTAATGCTGCATTCTTGTAAGAACGATGTAGTGACAGTAATAGATCACCTCATCTAAGGACACACGATTTAAGGAATCTCTTGTCACCACCAAAAATGAATCCATTGAGGCAAAGATCAGTCATAGATCCTCATTGCAATATTTGTATGAAATCCGACACCAGTCATTTCTCCCAAGGCTGTCTCTATTCTGGGCTGGAGGCAATAAGTTCTTGCATTGGCAGTAGAACTCACAAATCATACTGAGGTTTATTAGGGTAGTAAAATTGACAAATTAAGAGCAGGTATGATTCAAGATATGGTTTATTAGTCAGGAAAGTTCACAGTTGAACTCACAAGCAGACTTTATTCTGGCTTTTGACTTCTAGTCCCTCGGCCCCTTGGCCCCTTCAACCTTCTGCTCTGCTGTGATAAGTGTTACAAAATGTAACACAAAATGTTAGGCCAGTAGGAGTAGAGAAACAAATCCAGTGACACTCATATGTGTAAGAAAGTGCTTTACATCAAGAGCTAAATCAGGAAACATCCCAGGCTGGTCCTACGCAAGTTCATAAATCAGACTCACACAGTGACAAGCAATGATGATGAATTCAGGAACATCACTGGCCAGTGGGTGCAAAATCTTGTGGATCCGATGGTGGTGGATGCATCTTCGGGGCTCTGGCAGGTCTCAGTGTGGCTCAACTGCAGGAAGGTGAGTAGAGAGGTGGGGGTGGGGGGGGGTTCCCAGGACTATCCTTATAAGAAGGGGGTACCATATGGCTGTGACCTTTTTGACAGGCTAGGCTCTACCATTACACTTTTATATATTCAAGTTGACTTGGATTAATGTAACTACCACACAAAACGCTTCAATTCTACCAATAAGGGCCTGGGGGCATCACACTCCACTAGATAGCTTCCTGTCCAAAGTGCTCAGCTCTCTGTGCCTGAGTCAGCACACCTGTTTTAAGGGCCTTTCTATGTAGGCTGTGAAGCTCACTGCACTATCTTCTGGTGATATACTGTTTTTGCTTTTTCCATTTCTCTCCCCCCTTCTCCTTCCATTTCTCTACCATGTGCCATCCTGATGTGGCAGGGCTCTTGTTCTCTGACACTTGGGTCTAAGGTTTGCAGCCCAAGAACCTGGGTTCTAAAGGATGTGCTCTGATCCCCTCTCTTCATTTTGGTAGTAGGGAGGTCCCATTTATTCACCTCTCAAAGGGTTTATTTTAAGCCTAGAAGGATGATTGAATGGACCAACCCCCTTGTTACGATTCTATGCACCTTATTTGCATGATCAAAATGCTACGAAAGTGTCATGTCACTCATTTGCAGTAGCTAGCTCTCAAGGTGGGCAGACCACACACACTTTAAGTGCATAATCCCACCCATTTATTGGGTTGCATTCACAAGAACATAGAAAGGAGATCATACAAAGAATTCATAATTGTAATTCTTTTTAATTTTACTCCTTGAGTTTGACTTCACTGATCCCTAACCTGAACTCACTTCTATGAAATTAATTTGTATGTCACAGTCTCTCATGTTTTATCTTCATCTAATTATATTTTGCCCTCATATTATACAGTGAACAGAAATTCCAAAAATTACGTATCTGTTCATATATCTTTTATCCTTAACTGCTTTGAACAACTGATCATCACCTAAAGGATAAAGTACAATTTCTACTTTATTTACATTTTTTAAAGTATCAATGTATCGTTCAATCAATCTATTAACCCATGTTGGCATCCATCCATCTAAAAAGAGCATCTGGGACTCATCTACTAAGACTGTCTTAGTACACTGTGGGATTCTTTCCATGGCCTATTTAAAATGCCATTCCTGAAATATTATAAATGTCCCCTTTCAAACATTCTTTCCTC
Organism: Echinops telfairi; assembly: GCF_000313985.2. Classification (NCBI taxonomy): domain Eukaryota; kingdom Metazoa; phylum Chordata; class Mammalia; order Afrosoricida; family Tenrecidae; genus Echinops; species Echinops telfairi. The sequence continues at coordinate 13,414,348 of NW_022103958.1, forward strand.
AAGCACTTTTCCCCATATGATTAAAATAAGAATATCTGGTTAAGCCCATATTGCCATTTCATGGTCCTGTGCTACACATTCTGTTAGCATAGTCCTTTCCTGGGGATCAAAACTCATAATTTCAAACCTTGTTTTGTGTGACTGCATTTTCTCTAGAACTGTTCATTCTGACTCTTTGATTGCCTTAGATAAAGATAGACACAGTTTACTTAGAAGTTACTCTGATTAAATCCTCACCCTGGATTGTCAGTTTCTGTGTAATGGAGATTTGTATGTGGTTTTACCTCAGGAAAGAGGTGTGTCAGGGTTGTACCTTCACACCATACTTATTCAAGCTGTTTGCTGAGCAAATAATCAGAGAGGCTGGATTATATCAAGAAGAATGAAGCATCCGGATTCAAAGAAGGCCTAACAAATCTCAATATGCAAATAACACAACCTAGAATGCTGAAAATGAGGAGGACTTGAGGCTTTGACTGATGAAGATCAAGGATTGGAACATGCAACATGGATTAACACTTAATGTCAAAAAGACGAAAATGGTCACAACTAGACTAATAGGTAACATCATGATAAGTGAAGAAAAGTCTGAAGTTGTCAAGGATTTTATGTTGCTTAGATCCACCATGTACATGGAAGCAGCAAAGTCCAAAGATAACTTGCATTGGGTAATTTTGCTACACAAAACCTCTTTAGAGTATTGAAAAGCAAGGAAGTTACTTTGAAGGCAAAAATGCGACTGACCCTAGTCATGGTATGATTGAATAAGGAAGACCAAAGAAAAATAGTTGCATTTGAATTGTGTTGCTGGAGAAAAATATGAAAAATACCATGGTATACTAGATGGACAATCAAATATGTCTTGGAACAAATATGGCCAGAGTGGTCCTTAGAGGCAAGAATGGTGATAATTTGTCTTACGTATTTTTGGAAACATTATTAGAAAAGAACAACCAGTCCTTGGAGAAGGGCACCATGCTTAGTAAAATAGATGGGCAGCAAAAAAAAAAAAAATAGAAAGAGCCTAGACAAGATTGATTGACACAGTGGCTGCAACGATGAGTTCAAGCACAGGAAAAAAGTATGAGGACGGTGCAGGACTGAGCAGTGCTTAGCTCTGTTATGCAGAGGGTAGCGTCGTTACGATTCTGAACTGATTCGAAGGCACCTAACAACATCAATACATCCATTTTATTAACATTATGTTTAATTAATCATCTGACAAATATGCATATGCTTTAGGGATAAGAAGATGAGATACTCATCCTTATATTCACAAATATATAAAAAGATCACATAAGTCATTCTATAGAAGATATTCACCATAGCATAATGGATTAATTGAATAATATGAGCTATTCTACACTTGATTGAAAGTAAAGCTATTTGTTTGGTACATTGGATGATTACTTACCACCACTGCCCAGTACTATTAAGTTTGTTCTTACTCAGTGACCCTATGGGACAGAATAAATGTGGTTGTTTTTTCTTTTCAGACTATAAATTATCTGGAAGCACAGAGGCTCATCTTTCAGCCATGAAGCAGCTCTTGGGATTGAACCACTGACCTCGGGCTACCAGTCCAACACGTTATTACATCACCAGGTTTCCAGAGTGGTTTAAGGGGTTAGGGACGGGGCTGCTAACCACAAGGTCAATGGTGAAAACCCACTAGCTGCTCCAAGGAAGGAAAATGACACTATGTATTCCTGTAATGATTACAGACCCAGCAACCCTGTGTGGGATCACCACAAGTCAGAACTGACTCAATGGTAGTTTTTCAATATTACATTTTATTTTATTTTATTATTATTATTTTTTATATATGTATATATTTTTTTTAAACATTTTATTAGGGGCTCATACAACTGTTATCCCAATCCATACACACATCAATTGTGTAAAGCGCATTTGTACATCATTTCTCAAAACATTTTCTCTCCATTGAAACCCCCGACATTAGGTCCTCATTTTTCCCCTCCCTCCCCGCTCCCCCCTCCCACATGAGCCCTTGATAGTTTATAAATGGGTATTTTGTCATATCTTGCCCTGTCCGACTTCTCCCTTCATCCACTTTTCGGTTGTCAATATTACATTTTAATTCTATAATTTCTGCTCTCTTCTTCCTTTCCTCAACAATCTTTCAAACTTTTCAATAAATTTTCTACTTTTATTTTCTGAGAGTTTTTCAGCCTACAATATTTCTTGCAGTTTTAGTACATTTGGGGAACTCAATAAATATTGGAATAATAACCATATAAAGAGAGCCATAATCCTTGATATTTTTCTCTCTCTTCCCAAGACAACTTTATAAGCAGGAACTTCAAAGGAAATAATTTCATTACCAATGACAGTTGAGCTTACGCTTTATAAAACTTTCCTATTTTCCCTGTCTGTGGAATTTATGAGATACCAAATGTGGTTAGCAAAGTTATTTGAAGTAGCACTCTAGCTTTCATACAGGGAAGTACTAAAACCTCTAATTGTACTTCACTTAATAGATCAACCTGACCTTTGATAGAAGGAACCTAAAAGATAGGACACATTTGTGTGGTGTTTGTGTTACATTTTTTATACATCTCTAATATCTTTATTTAAAATGTTCATGCATATCTACATCATAATTAAGCAAAGGCACCAAAATTCATACACCTATTCCCAACGTATAGCAGCCAGTATGGTCGGATCCTCCGATCTGTAAGCCCTCAGTGCTATGGGTTTCTTTCTCTCGCTATGTTTTCTGTTGATGGCATCTTCTACGGAGCACTTATAAAAGTAGATGGGAAAAATAATGTAATATAAAAAATTATATTTTCTATATTGGCATGGTCCTCCTTCACAGAGAACTATCATATCATTACCCACTCTGAAGAAAGTGATTTTTTCCTCTAATTCTTTGTGTGCTGTTTGAAAGTTCTATTTTTTAAAAAATCAAAATAGGTGTCTACTGATGACCTAACCTCAGCCAATCCACCTACTGCTACTTTATTTCAACAGCTTATTTGGACAGAAGACGCTGTCTTTCATATGCCTTTACAGGCTAACATATTGGTTCATTTAGGTAAGTATGTTTGAGACATTTGTGGGTGGGCGTGGGAGTGGGAATCAGAAGGACGCCTACTTGGTATTCACTATCTTCCTGAAACATTTATTTTCTGTGTGAGTGAAGCTAGACCTCATTTCCCCATTTCACCTTGATGATAATGAACTTTTTATATAACCAAATTTTCTACTGATTATAATTTGATGAAAATGTCACAAAAATTAAATGAAATCAAAATTGCATTCCTTAGTAGAAAATGTATATTTGTACATATACATATACTTAAACTTTAATGCCCTGCTTGCCCCCATATGCTGCTGGTGTTAGGTTGCTAGTTGAAGGTTTCTGTAATAGAATGTTACTGTGACCATGACTTACAGGTATAGTGAAGATTACCTACTTCTGTCTTTTCAACGCCTTTGCAAAGGCATTTGTCACTGTCAAGTCTATGAATATGCATGCTTTGGTGGTGGATGAGTTACCCACCACAATTATAAATCAGTCGCTCCTTGGAATATAATTTCTTCTTTCCACAAAGAAGGTTAGTGGGAATGGGCTGTGTTCTCCTTACCTTTTCTTACTTCTGAAAATTATTTCCCTCAGGTGACATTCATAAAAGAAACTGCAGTTCTGTTCAGACTTATTAAAAGTATTAACTGTCAGAATATTTGTACTCGGTTGCCCCATATGTTTTTCTTAATTCAATTTGTCTTTACTGTCCCAATTCTCTAACAATCACCTATGTCACCCAAATTTTACTAAGTGAAGTCATGCGTTATGATTTTGATCTTTCTTTGGGGTCTTCATTAAGACTAGATGTAAAAGTCTAAATAAGTTGCATGGGTTTGGCTTCCCAGCATATTTTTAGCGGCTGAAATCTCAAAATATCTGTCTTATGAACTCTTCTTCAAATGTGGCTCTTTGAAAAATCCAACCATATTTCTGCATTGCATATCCATATATGACAAATAATTGTAATGTGTATTACGTTAAAAGGAAATCCTCAAGGGCGGATGATCTCAAGTAATTACATCATTTGAAGGAAATTAATGTGATTCGGGGACTCTTTTGATACACGAAAGAATAGGTATTGAAATCTAGCATCTCAATTCCATCTATAATAAAAATTTAAATCATGAATCACATGATCTTGCAGTATATCATTTAGGTGCATGCATGGGGTTATTAGGTGTTTGTATTATTGCATTTAGAAAAGTCTATTACAAAGAAGGCTATCGGCCTGGCAACATGTACACATTACCGCCTTGAAACTTTGTTTAAACTTGGATCTCTTCTGATTTCATTTTCTAAGACACACTGCTTACAATCATGGACATTTTATTGGCAAACATTTGTTACGTTCATTCAATTGAGTTGCTTCCTTATCAGTACAGTATTTAGAATGATCCTGAGAATAAAAGTGTTCAACTGAAAGAAGAAAATATTAAAAAGGAAACATAAATTAATTATAAATTTCTTGCTAACTGATTAACAAAAATACACCTAGTATCCTTGTGGATCAATGACACCATGAATATGGAATCATGTCTTCTCTTTTAAGATTGTGACTTGCACACATGCTAGAGTTATTTTTTAACTACACTGGAAGCGCCTATACAATTGTCATTGGCATTATCATTTGAGTATATGTGTGTTTACATATAATACAAATTTTGCTTAATTTGTTTTAAAATGTATCTTTCAACTAAAATGCAAGCTGCCATCCCACAGTAAACATTGAAACATTTATTCTCTATTTCCTTCATCTCCCACACTCTCCTCTATCATGTGCACCAAATTTATTCATGCATTTGCTTTACAATAATCTGGCATAACAGTTGTATTTCCTTTGTTAGATTTAGCAAATAACATTACATAGAGAGGGATTTTCTTAATATATCCTAATTTACAGCAAATATTCTCTTCTGATATGCTTCTTGGCTGGATTGTCTTCTCAAGTAGACTATAGTCATGGGAAAAAAAATGTTTATACATCTTTTATAATACTCACTTCCCCAGAGCACAGTGCTTACATGTAGCACCAAATAAATATTAGTTGACATGTCATGAATAAAAGAAATTATAAAAATAAATATTTTAACTAGTGCCAATTATTTCTCATTCATTTCACAGAAATCTGGAGGTTGAGTTTATAGAAGGTGAAAAGTTTTCTTAACTCACAAAGAAATTCTAAATGCACTTTTTTCCCTTTTACTTCAACAGTTACCGTGTTTTCAGAATGCTGATGACCTTGAAATGTAACTTTCTAGTTTTAATAAGACAGGTAATTAAGTGAACTTCAAAAGCAGCTTTGCACCAGAAGACAAAGTGTCAGATTTGGGGAGGAAAAAAATTCTTAGTTGCACATTAAGCACATTTCTTATACCAATTAGACAAAACATATTTTCTTCCATTTGCTTAGTACTTTTTAATAAATTGTAAACAATCAATGTTCAGTTAGATTAAAGCACATGTGGAGGCACATGAACTGCCTCTGCACTAATGAGACATTTTCTTTTTCCATTGGGTAAAGTGCAAACACGAGATCACTGTAAAAGCAAAATACAGTCGAAGGATGGAGTGAGTTCATTTCCTAATTAGCATGAAGATTCTACCCAACTGATAATTTTAGTTTGATCTGAATCTTCTCCTCCAACTTCTTACCCCCTGCCAATTTATATCCCAAATGTAACAAGCAGCATGCTTTCTTCACCTCTTAACATCTGATCCCCTTTATATTTTCTCTTCAAAGAAGACCACCTAAAGGCCAACGTGTATTTGCATTTTCCAAGTTAAATGAAAATTTTGATCATTAGATATGATATGCATTAAAAGGATAAATGTGTTTCTGTCTTACAATCACGAGGCACCTAACTAACCCAAAGATATGAATTCAGATTGCTTCTTTCTTTTTCTCCTCGTCTCTCTAAGTCTCTGTATTTGTCTGTCTATCTATCTATCTATCTATCTATCTATCTATCTATCTACCTACCTACCTACCTACCTACCTATCTATCTATCATCTATCTATCTATCTATCTATCTATCTATCTATCTATCTATCATCTATCTAGCTAACCATCCATCAGATATCTCTGTGAATCTTTCTGAATCTCTTTGAGTATCTATCTATCTACCTCTCTATCAAATATCTATGTGAGTCTCTGAATCTCTTTGAGTATCTATCTATCTATCTATCTATCTATCTATCTATCTATCTGAGTCTCTCTGAATCTCTCTGAGTATCCATCATCGGTCATCCAGCTACCTTTCTCTCTCTGACCTCCATGACTTTCCCTCTGTTTCTTTTCACTTACTATCTTTCCGTTTGGAGTCACAAAGACAAATGTAAAAAGGAATATTCAATAAAAAGAGGAATAAAAACAAATAAAAGTAATACTAAAGCTGGAGCAAATAACTTTTTTTCAAGTATTAAACAGAAAAACAATACACATGCAATATATTCAATGAAAATACCACTCACCACATGGGGTGTCACAATGCAAAGATCTTTTGTTAAATATTTTCTATTTTCAAAATGTTTCCCTAAATAAGTTATTTCTAAAAATACAAATTTCCATATCATGTGTTTTATTTCCAATTGAATTGAATATGTTTTACACAATGAATATGCTGCTTTATTTCCATAGGAGCTCAACTTAATCATAATCTGTCATAAGGGATCATTCATTTGGGAATAACACAGCTCTTTGTGCAATGCAGAGTAAAACTATCAATAGTTCACTTTGCCTCTCATTAGGTATTTCTGATTCCATATTTTATTAACTTTCCAGGATATATATTTGTATTCCAATAAGAAGATGACCTACACATGATCCACTAACAAAAGAAATCTGAGTCTTAGAGGCTAAAGGAAAAGCAGATATCCCACATGACGCTTGAATTTCACAGTGAAGGGCCCAAAGCCTAAAGGCTTAATGGTGTTCTTGAAGGTCAAGACACAAAAGACAAGGCTCAAAGCAAGATGCAATTCAGGGAAGTGACGCAGAAATGGGGAGTGGAGAGAGGTAACCTCCAACAAGATAGACATGTTTTGAAATCATTAGGATGCCCATTACGGTGTCTGCGCAAGATACTCAGGATGGGAGATGAGAGATTTTGCAGAAATGCATAAGAATAAGGCTGATGTGAATAACCTTATACTATATTAAAAGGTAGGAGTGACAAAATATATACATAAAGTGGAAAATATTATATGGCATTGTGAAGGATAAAAAGAAACATGCATTAGAATAAAACTGACATAGGATACATATGTAAAAGTGTTTGAATAATATCAATAGTAGGGATAACAAAATACATGCAGAAGTGTAGAAAAAATTAATCCATTTTTAGAAACCTACTAAGGAAAACAGCTTAATTTGGTTGAGAAAAACTATTTTTCTTGTTGAGAAAGACTATTTTATATCTGTTGGTTTCATTTTAGCTTTCCTAGATTAATTATCTAAGTCTCATAATTTTCAATTGCTTTCTTGACTTCTTTTGTGCCTTATTCTTTCATTATTCCTTATGAAAATGTCTTAAACTTAATCTCATAACCACATGACACATTTGGGGGGATGGATAAAAGGATAGTTATTTTTCCTCTAATATTTTTCTGGTTATTTTGGCTATTTTCATACAAAAATTTAAAAGCATTGTATTATGCATTCATGTATTATTTATTTATTGATGAAATACGCTTTCCCATAGCAAGGTCTTTTTGTAAGCATGTAGCATTGTGTTTATCTAGGAGAGGGCATGCAATGAGAACAATAATAGCAGGCAAACATTATCTGTGTCAACATTTGCTGATTTCTTTAGCATTTTGAATGTCAGTAACATTTAAAAAATCTTTTTCTGTTCCTTGCTTCTTTTTAGTCCCTTCTAGTTTCCTTTCCTCATTCATTTATTTTCAGTTGATTTACTCCACTCTGTAGTGTACCATTTTTTAGGGTTTTATTTGCCATGTCCCAAACTTGTAATTTTTATTCTGCTGTGTGGTGGGGTTCTGAGCACTTACAGGTCTTCTTGAATGGCCAGTATAGGGCATCTATACAGAGACTGGAAATGAGGAAGGACATGGTAGCTTTCCCTATCCTATTTGTTATCTCTTTCCTTAGGCATTATCCAGTCAGTGACTCTTCAGCCAAGCAACAGTAATGAATCTGGATTATTTTTCTTTTCAGTTCTTAGATCGGCCTTGTTTTGCCAATTCTATCTGGGCACTGCTGCTTCTAAAGAGATCTGATTCTTCCGTATATGCAGATACATCTCTGTGTTCTTGACTTAGCACTAAAGGGGGGGAGTCCATTGAATTATTTGATATATACTTCTAGACATAGCCTTTGCTACGCCTACCAGTTGAATGAGTCAAAACATGCAAATCGGGTATATGGAAATATAGCCTGAGAATTGCCTAATTTTGACATCGTGCTGTGTCCAAAAGGATCCCTTTCAGAAGTGAGAAGGGGGATCTCACTGTCATCCTGAAAGAAGAGTCAGAAGTGAAGCATGCCCTCTGTACCTGGAGCAGAACTTCCTCAATCAGAACTGTAATACCGGGAAAGCACCAGGGTGGTAGCAGAGAACGAGCAGAGCCAGACCAGAGCATAAAACAGACCAGTGGACTTCCTTGCCAACTGAGCAAGTCAAGTTGAGTGCATCTGTGCAGAAGACTCACTTGGGAAGTTGGGTGTCCTCAGGCACTTAATGGTTTTCTGACCCATGGAGATAGAATTAATCACTTTCAAGCACCAAAGGAACTTTGTTACACTTACAGGAGCAACGTAGGGGGAGTGGCCATGTGGCTGAGAGGCTAAGAACCAGAGAGAGGTATGTGTACAGACATGCTTGAAACAAGGGGCTTCTGACTGGAAGAGTGGTACCTAAGCATTTCTGATCCCAAATAGAATCCTGTTGTTTTCCATAATAAACCCTAGTATCATGTGTATTGTCTGTGGATTATCTATGTCCATTGCAGTAAATTATCAAATCTAGAAGAAATGTAGGCAACGCCATGGGTGGAATGGTTGGTACAAGAATTAGGGAAAAGATTGGAAGGTGGAGGCATGGGTGATTTCCATCGACTTCATAATAATTGATCTTGGACTACTGTTGAAAGTGGAAGCACGTTTGTACTTAAGTAAAGAATTTATTGTACCAAAAACTTTGTTACAACACACACATACACAGGATGGCTTTAAAAATTTGTAAGAAATTGCAATTAAAAGATAATAGAAATGTGGGTGAAGGGAAACAGATTGTGTAAGATATGAAAATAATAATAATTTATAATTTATCAGGAGGTCCAAGAGGTGGGAGGGAGGGGAAAAAGAGGAGCTGTCACCAAGGGCTCAAATACAAAGTACCAGTTTAGGAAATGATGATGGCAACCTACGGGAAAATGTGCTTGATTCAACTGAGGTGTGGAATAATCTGAGCTGTAAGAGCCCCCGATAAAAGGATTTTTAAAAGATGACAGAATTTTCCCACCAAAATTTAGGCCCTTCTGTGTGTGTGTTGTGTGTGCATCAAATGTATCAGACTTTGTAATTATATTTGAGAAATGAGTACACACTTTCTTGATATACAAGATTGGCAAAATGGTATTTCATACAGAAGAAAAAGGTATACTAGATATACAAACATACTAGATATGTTGTCTATACAAATAAAGATAAATAAAAATATTACTAAAAATCATAAAACACTGTTATTAAACAAAAACATCAAAATGTGCACCTATTGCTTCCCCAAACATCCTCTAACTAAATCTACACACTTCTGAAGGTGATATTTCTATCCCTCTAAACCTTCATCAAAATGTTTGCACATTTTGATTTATACCACCAGAACAGTGTGGCTTTGAAAACCTTTATTATTATTATTTTGGTCTGGGGAATAAAAAGAACTCCACAGTGGCACGATCAGGATTGCAATGTTGATGAGGTAAGACCTTCCAGTGACATGTTCGTAGGAGAGCCTTTGCTGTCTTCCAAGAATGTGCAGGTGCATTATTGTGATGAAGAAAATTTTTCCTCCATATGAATTTTCTGACTGCTTTCTCATCAATGCAGCTTTGCAGAGTTTTAAAACTGCGATCAACCTGTGTCATTTAAAATGTCAAGATCACCCTGTTAGAATCTAAAAACAATGTATATAACTTTCTGAGCAGATCTCTATGACTCAATAGATTCCCTCTTAAGTTACTGTTTTAACTGGATATCATTTTATGACGTACCTAACTTTGATCTGATTCGAACTCATAGCAACCCTGTTGGGCAAGACTAGGACAAATGTATCCCTCTCCTGATACACAAAGTTAAGTCACCGGTATTCCTGGCAGAGGAAAGAAGTTTCCAAAAAGATAAAATATAATTCTAGAAAGTTCTACTTGATTCCTGGAACTTAAAAATTGTGATAATTGGACACCTGAAAGTACAAAGTTTGTACGATAGAAAGAAAAGAGAGCCCAGGAACAAAAATATTTAGTGAACCAAAGCCTTCATCAATATGAGCCATGGTAATCTAGTATTTGACAATTATGTCTTCATGTCAGCCCTGACATTATCTATCTTTACTCAACATGTAAAACTAAAAGACCCCAATGCTATGCAAATAATCACAGCTAGGAAATGGTAGTTATCAGAATAAAAGACAATATACAGAGTTCTCATAGATAAATTTAGTGCTGTTCACTATAGGAAGGAACTTGAAAAACTTGTTGGAATTTTAAAAATTATATTTCAGTTCCATTTTACCATTACCTTTTTGACACCCTCTCATATACTTTCTGCCTTAGAAACACAGACTTTGAAAGGTTAATCAATAAAAAGATGATGCAATGATAAAGTGATTCTTCAAGCTTAATTTACGTAAACTAAGAAATTTAGAATTTCGGCATTTTATTACAAATGAAAAATAATTTTAAAGAGGAAATTTTACTTAAACAATAGCAACAAAAACATGACAATAAATAACTAGATTAAAATTCTAGCAATCATTCACCTCCTTCTGAATGTCATCAATATAGAAATAAGATCCACCAAGGACATCAGGAGAAAAAGAAACAGTAAAGTAATTAATTTGCCTCTCTTCTCATTAAGTTCTCATAATTACATTTTCAGGATTAAATGCATTTATGTGAGAGTCAGGACATTTCACTTTACATAGAAAAGGTGACTTTGTTCGGTCACGAGAAAAGTTGCAGCCCTCACATTGGACATTAACAATTTCAAATAAAAAAAATCACCTTTGAATAATAAAGAAAACTAGTCTACAATACTGGATTTAAAGAGGCATGACCAATTTGTATTTTGTGATGTGCTAAATTCTATTTCATTTACAAAATGAAATATTAAATGGGTCAGATTATTTTTGTCTGTTCAGGGAAAGGGATAACATAATGAAATGTTTCAGTTATGAGATAAATTTAAAGGATAGTGCAAACAGATAAACTTGTAACTCCTAGTTAAAAGGCTGATGCCCTCAACAGATAGGTCTGGTGAAGTTCTCCCAGACATTTATATCTCTGAAAATCCAGACGGTAAGGGCTTCTTGAGACCCTATGGATCCAAAGTGACAGCAACGAATTTACCTTTGTTTTGTCTTCTCAAACTGCCATTTGAAATTATCTGTTCAGCTCTTTTACATTAGTCACCAAAGTGACTGGAATAGACTAGAGTGTAGATAAAAAGTATTAAATGAGAAAGAAGCTGAGAAAATTCTTACATAACTAATTGAAGCAAGAAGCAGGAATTATTGTATTCATCTTTGAGTTTTTCTAAGCAATTACTATGTAGCTGGCAGAACTCATTAGGTAATGAATTATTGGCTTATATGCATCAACATGCTTGAAATGAAGAATTCTGTGACTCTTTAACACTATTTTTTACTTAAAATTGAAACAATATCAGCATATGTTAGAATGTTAGAATTTTCATCAAATATTCAAGGAAGGGAGGAGACGAGCCAGTCAGTGTGCGATGTAACAACAATGAGAAATACAACTTTCCTCTAGCTCCTAAATGTTTCCTCCCCGTTCCCACTACCATGACTCAAATTCGACCTTGCAAGTCTGGCTAGACCAGAGGATGTACACTGGTACAGATAGGAACTGAAAATACAGGGAATCCAGGGTGGATGAGCCCTACAGGACCAGTGGTGTAAGTGGCGAAACAGGGAGGGTAAAGGGAGAAGGGGTAGGAAAGAGGGAACCGAATACATGGAACTGTGTGTGACCTCCTCCCTGGGGGACAGACATCCGAAAAGTGGGTGAAGGGAGACGTCGGACAGGGCAAGATATGACAAAATACCAATTTGTAAACTATCAAGGGCTCATGAGGGAGAGGGGAGCGGGGAGGGAGGGGAAAAATGAGGACCTAATGTCGGGGGTTTAAGTGGAGAGAAAATGTTTTGAGAATGATGTTCAAATGCGCTTTACACAATTGATGTGTGTATGGATTGCAATAACAGTTGTATGAGCCCCTAATAAATGTTTAAAAAAATATTCAAGGAAATTCTGACAGTATGTAATATAGATTTCTGATATTTTGGGAATGTAACTGCAGTATCCTCAGCTATATCTGGATTCAAACCGGGAAGATAAAGAAGAATCATTCAGATTAAGCAATGATATTGTCATTGTAAGTACCAGGCTACATGGTTGGTTTTGAGACTCAAGAAGGAGTTAATAGCTGTCTAAAAGTGCAGGGCACAAGAACAGAGCAGCTCTTAGAAGGGCGAATTCAATGGTGGTGGTAAAGACCATGAAATAAGTAAGGAAAGGTAGTCAATAGTAACTGTGTTACCTCGGAGAGACATGAAACTTATTTATAAATAGGTTTGACATATATCAGCTTATAAATAAGTTGACACTTAAATAAGATGACATGTCTGTAGTTTTCATGTATAGAAAAAATGTACATAGTGCATTAGATGACACACAGTTATACATGCCTATGGGAGAAGGACGGAGCTTTCCACTGCCGTAAAGAGTTACCATCTCTGAAACGAAGTAGGGCAGCTCTACCTTGCCCCACAGGGTCACTGGGAGTTTGCATCAGCTTGATGGCAGTGAGTTTGGTTTGCGTTTTATGCTCACGTAGGAACCCTAGTGGTGCTTTCATGTAAGTGTCAAAGTGATAAGTGAAGGTCAGCAATTCAAACCTAGGAGCCACTCACTGGTAGGACAATGAAGTTGCCTCCATCCATAAAGATGAACAGTCTCAGAAATTCTATGGAGCAGCGCTTCTCAACCTTCCTAATGTCGCGACCCCTTCATACAGTGCCTCATGTTGTGGTGACTCCCCAAACATAAAATCATTTTTGTAGCTACTTTATCACTGTCATTTTGCTCCTGTTAGAAATCGCATGACCCCTGTGAAAGGGTCGTTCGACTCCCAAAGCGGTCGTGACCCACAGATTGAGAACTGCTGCCAAAGAGGGTCACTATGAGTTGGAATAGACCTGGTGGAAGTGGATTTGCTTTTCATGTTTTGTTTTTGTGCTGGTTTGGCTTTAGTTTATGCTCATCCAAGAAGCTTAAAGTTGGTGGTTCGAATGCACCCAGTCTCACTGCAGAAGAAAAGCCCCGGAGAGCTGTTTCCATACAGAATAAAGACAAGGAAATGCCAAGGAAATATTCTACTCTGTTACACACGCAATGGGAAGGACTGTCAACATTGATCATCCAAGCTCCCTTAATTCTCCAGCGACATTTAATGTTTCACTTGACACTTAATGCCTTGAAATGTATCCCTTGACAATCAAAACAAATCTCCACTCTTTGGATTAGTGGTTTTCGAGTAAGGTCAATTTTACCCACCTCTGTTCCAGGATATTTTGCTATATCTCGGGTATGTTTATCTGTAATGACAATGCTATTAGGAAGCAGTGTGTTGTTGTTGTTGTTAGGTATCACCCAGTGGGTTTTGACCTATAGTGACTCTACACACCACAGAAGCAAAACGTGCCCACTACTGTGCTGTGCAGTCCTCCTTAGTGCTCTGCCGCTGCATCCCATGGGGCAGCTTTCCTCTTTCTCAGACGTGCTCTACTTGACCAAGCATGATGCCCTTCTCCAGGAACTGGTCTCTCCTGACAACAGGTCCAAAGTACGTAAGAAGTCTTGCCATCCTTGCCCCTAAGGAGCACTCTGGCCTTACTTTTGCCAAGAGAGATTGGTTTGTCTTTTAGCAGTCCATTGTATTTTTAATAATCTTCTCCAGAACCACAAGACAAATATATCAATTCTTCTGCTGGGCAGAAATTTTCTAAGGATAGCTTGAGAAAATAAAGTCAAATAGTAAAATGGAATGTGAAAAGATTTAGTGTGGGGAAGCAGAGGATAAATGTCTACGCATCCTGTGGTACACAGGGCAGTACTACCATAGTTAAACTTTTCCATCTGAAAATGTCCATATTGCTGAGGAGGAGAAACCCAGCCATATATCCCAAAATGGAACTGGTCTAGAATTTACTTTCCTTGGACTTCAACCCCATCCCTATGAAAACGAACGTCTTTATATTGCAAATTCTTCTAGAATAAACAATAAGAGTCTTCAAAGGCGATGCTTACAAAGCTTCTAATCAATTACGTATTTGAGTTTATCATAAAAATCCTAATTTTATAAAAAGAAAAAAAAGCTTATTGGATCAAAAAGACACGTGTCAGAAATTATTTTTTGCACACCTTTATGTGTCCGTCAAAATAATGAGTTTTTATCTAGAGGCAAGAGATGATCATTTTCACTTCATAAAAAGGGTTGGCATATTAAGGCATTATTAAAAAGTGAGAACAAAGCACAGTGGTAGTAAAGCAATAAAATATAGAGGAAAAGCATAAATAAGTATAATAAAAAGAGGATTACACTCATCTGTGTGGATCAAAAATCATCTGCCTGGTGCTGATGTTTGCATTGTGCCAGCTGGAATTTCCAGACAAATTGCTGCATCTTTCACAGATTAAACTAATGCTCCTGACTGAATGAATGCAGTTTGCTGCCAGGCCACACAATATAGAAATACTTAGACTATGGAAATCAAACAGATGGCCTGGTAAATTAATCCATAAGCAATACACCATAAGGTTAGTCAGTGACATTGATGAAAGCCTGTGGTTGGTGATAAGGATAATCATAGGAAATGTGAAGGTGAAAATATCAAAAAGGAGGAATGGGGAAATTGTTTAGTTTTTCTTATAAAGCCACCTGATATATCAGTATTATAAATGCATTTTATTTTTTAATTGACTAAATTATACTCTTACTATTCGTAAACAGGTTGCTGTTATTTCTGTGTGCCATTGAAGAGACTCTGGCTCAGGACAGCCCTATGTGATAGAGTAGAACTACCCTACAGGGCTTTTGTGCCTGTAATATTATGGCTACAGACCACCAGGTCTTTGACCCAGAGCCTCCATCTGTGTGGATTTGAATTGCCAGCTTTTTGGTGGCAGCCAAGTCTTTAATCATTTATGCCATCCAGGCTTTGTTAACAGCAGAGATACTGGAAACTTTGTAAAAAATAGACTTTTTTATTGTTTCAAGCACTTAATCAGAGTTTAAAACAATGGGTCATTATGGAGATAAAATATAAATTGATATCCCCCATTGACACTACTAGGGTAGCCCCATCTCAGATTTTATATAATACAAGTATAAATCAAAACATATCACCATTAGGGTTTCAGTTCATACTCACAGGGGCTTATTGCAAACAAAATGAAGTTACATGTGTTTCTTCCATTAGAGGATGCCTGCTCCTGGTGTAATCTCATTAGGGTATCTTGGGGGTAAGGTCTCAGCAAAACAGTGACTTCTGAGGTCATAAGATGGGCCAGTTAAACCCAAGGCAATGAGGTCAGCTCAGAAGCTTATGGCAATTGTTTTAGGAATTCCAAGAGGGAAATCTTGATCTGTTTTTCCAAATGACACTGAGTGGTCAAGGATCTTATTATAAGAAGTTTCAAGAAAAGTGAATACTGCCTGCATTGCTGAGAAAAAGGCCAAGAAAGTCTAGTTGGAGAGCGGGTAGGAAAGGGGAACCCATTACAAGGAACTATATGTGACCTCCTCCCCGGGGGACGGACAACCGAAAAGTGGGTGAAGGGAGACGTCGGACAGGGCAAGATATGACAAAATAATAATTTATAAACTATCAAGGGCTCATGAGGAAGGGGGGAGTGGGGAGGGAGGGGGAAAATGAGGACCTAATGCCGGGGGTTTACGTGGAGAGGAAATGTTTTGAGAATAATGAGGGCAATGAATGTACAAATGCGCTTTACACAATTGATGTGTGTATGGATTGTGATAAGTGTTGTATGAGCCCCTAATAAAATGATTAAGAGAAAAAAAAAGTCTTTTTGGGGGGTTTCTTTTCCCACCATACCTATTTACTTGTTCATTCTTCAAGGTTAGCAAAGGCTGTCCTATGAGAATTTCGTAGGGAAATCTTACCCCATCTGCCCTACAGCTCTGATACTGCCCCACCCAGACTTCTTTTTCTTCCTACATTTCAAAGAACACTGAAGAAGAACACAATTACCATCTCTAGAGGATGTCGAAATTGCTATTCAGTATAGATGGAAAAGCTCAGAATTCTTCATGGGAACATTAAAATGATGGAAACATGGTCTCAGAAGTGTGTAGAACTATACAGAGTCTGAGTCAAGAAATAATAAATTCACATTTCAAGTTTTTGGCTAATAAACATTTTTATAATTGCATAGCAATAGTGCACTGAATTGCAATTGCTTGGCATGGCTTTGCATCCATAGACTTTGGAATTCCTTCCTAGTGACTGAGTGGGAGCACTGGTCAATGTTGCCATTCTGATGGCTCTATATAAATATACATATGGGGTTGTATATATATAACGTGGGCCATGTTACAAGCAAGAATAGAGAATTCCAGTGCCATCGGGAGGAGAAACCAGGCTCAGCCAGGATACCGACATGAAGAAATTGGCATGACAAGAGCAGAGGCCATGAGACACAGCAGTGGGTTCCTAGCCCAAGGAAAAGTAAAGCTCAATGCCTTCAGACAGTGGGTTGGCTGACAGAGTGAGGCAACTTTTGAGCATCTAGCTGTACTAAAGCAGCTTAGTAACACATGTGTGAACAGAATAGAAGCCAAGGGACCAAATAGCTGACAGGCTCAAGACCAGGGGGAGATGTGTCTGCTGGCACTGCTGAGACAAGCTCCTATGGCTAACAAAGAACTCTATCCCTAACACTCTCTGATCTGCAGTTAACAAACTACTTTATCCATAGCATTTTTCTGATCTTGACTTGATCTTGCAGTTTCACCCTTTTAAGTGGAATGGAAAACCAGTGAGATGTGCAATTGATAATACTAAAAACCCAAAATTTGAGGAAAGATATTTACATTTAGAGAAGATAACAGTAAGATGACTCTGTTACACTGTATAGAATGATACAACAAAATTGGACAAGTGAGAAAAGGTAGAAAACTTCCCTCATAAACACCTGTGGTTGTGACATATATGTGAGTGTTGTGTGGCCATTGCAAAGGATTATCCAATTCAACAGAGGAATAGAATGCCATGGGAGGGACATCGTGGTGACAGAAAAGGATTAACACAGATATAAGGTGGTTACATGTCTGACTTCAGCTTTGCAGAGATTATCTTTGGGTGGATATGAAGTTAGATTCTCCTCCCTACTGAAGCCGAAAGAGGTCAGGCATTTTTTTAGACTACATTTTCACTTATTATAGTATTAAAATTCATTTGTTAATCATTATCTCCAAAATGTCTGAGGTCTTATCTTTTTATGATTAAAAAATATCCTGTTTATTTTAAAACAGAAAAATATAAATTAAATGTAAATTGTAAAATATGAAAATAATCACCATTTACTCTTTATAAAGACTCTACCTAAACCATCAATTTGATAATATTTTGTATGCTGACTATAACCTGTTGATCTCACCTCATGGTTTGTGTGGGAAGAACAAGGCATTTGTGATTAAGTATATTCAAGCAGTCCTCTATGAGATGTTTTCGATTTTGCTAGAGATGTATTAAATGAGTCTATCCTATGGGTATGAAAAAAGATGTATCAATTTTGGATATTAGAAGAAGGTAAATAAAACAATCTGGCATATTAATTATGGGAAATGGGGTAATAAGCTGATTAGAGTAAGCTACTCCAAGTCAGCATGCTTGCTTGAGAGATCGTCTTCAGCTGTGTATTACAGCCAGTTATCAATCAGGGTCAACACACATTGGGTTCTGAAATGTGTGTTGGAAATCTTTTAAGTGTAATGGAAAACCAGGGAGAAATGCAATTGATTATACTAACAAAACAAAATTTGATTTGAGAGATATTTACATTTAGAGAAGATAACAGAAGATGACTCTATTATGCTGTTTAAGATGATGTGACAAAAAAAAAAGATGATGTGACAAAATTAGACAAGCGAGAAAAGGTAGAAAACTATGTGCATATTCATGGACAAGTCAGTTCAGAGGAAGAGCCATTTCACATAATGAGAAAGAATTGAGCATGTGGGCCATTTTGTTTGATTGCAGTAGTGGAGACAAAGAAATTTCTTCCTGGAAATGGGGAAGTCACAAATCTGACAGGTCAATGTAGTATATTTGATGTCCATGTGTAGCTTGTAGAAAATAAAATGGAAAATCATGTCAGGTGAACTTGGAAATAGCTGCTACAGGAACTGAAAATACAGGGAATCCAGGACGGATGAGCCCTATAGGACCAGTGGTATGAGTGGCAAAACAGGGAGGGTAAAGGGAGAATGGGTAGGAAAGAGGGAACCGATTACATGGAGCTGTGTGTGACCTCCTCCCTGGGGGACAGACAACCGAAAAGTGGGTGAAGGGAGACGTCGGACAGGGCAAGATATGACAAAATACCCATTTATAAACTATCAAGGGCTCATGCGGGAGGGGGGAGCGGGGAGGGAGGGGAAAAATGAGGACCTAATGTCGGGGGTTTAAATGGAGAGAAAATGTTTTGAGAAACGATGTACAAATGCGCTTTACACAATTGATGTGTGTATGGATTGGGATAACAGTTGTATGAGCCCCTAATAAAATGTTAAAAAATAATAATAATTAAAAAAAATTCCAAAATAGATTATTAATGTATAAAGTGCAACTGAGAAATGAGTAGAACATCCATGTTGTCTTCCAAATTTATGATACATGGAATATGGAGATAGGAGAGATTCATGGATAAGTTGCATAAAACCTAGTATGCAGGGAATATTCATGTTTGAATAGACCAAAATAATTTAAGAGACATTGAAGGTTAAATGGAAATTCCAGGTGGCAAAACATAAATGTGTTTCTCTAGAATAGATGGGAGGTTTGCTTCAGGTGAGAGGTATAAAATAAAAAAACTAATAAGTACCTAAAAATAAAATAATTAAATGTATTGTTAAATCAGCTAGTTTGGGGGATTGGGAACATATTACCTGGAGATTTATTGCATGTTGATGGCTAGTTGCCACATTAATTTCTGGCTATGGAGCGAGTTAGTGTGTGTCTAGAAAAGTATTCCTTTCTTTCTAATCCTTAGAATCCAATAGTGGCAGGACATTAAGAGCCTCTGAAGTATTAGCATGAGACTGGCACAGTGGGAAATTATGATGATCAAAGTAGGCAGTTAGAGGTTTCCATATCCTATTGAATACACTTCTTACTCTACTCTTTCACTGCTCTCCACACTCCTTTACTCCATTGCGATCCATGTTGCTAAAGTAAAATAGGTTACATCACATTTCCTAATGTAAAGCCATGTAAGGTCAAAAAGAAAATATATGCTATCTCATCACCTTTGACATTATACTAAATCATTATCTAAAACAGATAAGATTTAGCCCTATAGCTTGAATTTTTAATTTCAGGAAAAAATGTTTTTATTCTTTACTTTCATAGTTATCAATATATATAACAACCAAAATATATGCATTAAATGCTATGAAAACGTCACTCTCGGCGTTATAGGGTTAGGGTAATTTCAAGAACTATAGTATGTGAAGCTAATGCATTTCTCTGTAGAATATTTTACAAATGACCAGTCATGACCAATTTGAGTCCTTGGTATAGATGATGTTGTGTTATTCAGGAAATTATTTCCTCTGTAGTGCTAAAATATTGTGGGACGAGGGGGAACAAGATGGTAGCTTAGTCCAACATAAAATGTCATCCCTCTCTAGGAATATCACAAGAAACCAAGTAAAACAGATACAGGACCCCGAGCAGCAGACAGAGGATGAAGAACGAGATTAAATGTCCACTAGAAGAACCTGGATGAAAACAGAGGGCAATGATACATCGATGTCATAGCTCATCACAAAGAAACATAGTAAGCCTTCTAGACAAATTAGAAAATAATAAACATGGAAATTCAGCAACCATATATTCAATAATGAAATAAGTCAAAATGAAATCCATAAAGGAAAACAACCCAACACATAAAATTAAGTAGCATAAAGAAACATTTAACACAAAGTTTAACAAGGTTTCAGTAGTAAATTGTCTATTGAAAATCACACTGAACGAAAATTAGTTCAATGCACTAGTCAGCAGAGTGGCAGAATGAACTTAAGAATAGTCACATACATGGGCCCACATGCAAAATATGATCTTTAAGAAACACAGCTTAGACACAAAGATATAATCAAATTAAAAATCAAAGGAAAGAAAAACATCTCAAGCAGATAATAGCGAAAAGAAAGTAGACATGGTAATAATTTCTGTTAAAAGAGATTTTAAATTAAAAAATGCATTAAAAGAGACAAAGAAAAGTGTTATATTATTATTAATGAATCAATCCAACAATCATCTTCATATTACCATTAGGAAATGTTACAAAGTTTTTCTATTAGTTTTATGTACACATTCTTTTTTTCTTTATTTTGTTTTTCAAAAAATATATATTACCTTTTGCCTCTTTTGACCTCACACATTACCTCCATAAATATGACACTAAATTAATATAATATGATAAAATATTCTATAAGAGAATTCTTAGATTTGAAAATGATTTTAGCTTTATCTAAAGAACTGATGAAAAGTGAAAGTCGACATGCAATATATCTCCATGATCCCTCTTCATTATTTGATAGAGATTATATATTTCATTGCATATGGCCACACTGAACTGGGAGACAACAGTCATGGCTACACGGTTTATTAATGATGTCAACAGGTTGCCATGCAGGTGAGAACTCCTCAGGATACAGGTGTTTGGTCAGGTCATGTTATAAGTTTTTTCAGGGTTACTAATAAATTCCCAAAGGGCATGCCACTACACTGTAAGCCTCAACTGGAAGGCATTCCATTAGAGCTCTGCAGGGCAGTGGATTCAGCTCCTGAATTAGGTGCCCCGAGGCACGACACTCCAGTAAGCTTCATCTTGGAGACACTCAGCTCCTCTTCCATGTTAGCAAGGAAGGCAAATGGCTAGAGCAAGAGAAAAATAATTCCCAGTGTCTCTTTTCTAAGAAGACCACCTGCCCAGGTGATAGCACCAGACAACAATCTGCTTGACAGGTTGGACTCCACTCTTAAACTTTCACACACATTCAGGTGACATACAATCTAACGGCCACAATAACCCAGTAAACACTTTGCTACAGAATTAAGCAAAAATGTAGTTGGGAGAAGTTCTGGGAAAAGATGAAGTAGAAACCAAGCCATGTGAAATAATACACTAGCGTTAGAGCTTGGTGGTAAATGGCTGCTTAGTCAATTGATCTGGGTTCTAACAGAATCATTATGAGTTTTCCAGCAGGAAGTAGCTGAAAGCTTTGTTTAGCTTTGTAACTACAGAAATGCCCGTGAATGACTTTATTTTGAACCACTTTTTTTCTTAGAGCTCACTAAGTGGTATTGGAAGGCAGTATCTAATAAACTATTAAAAAGCAAAGGCAAAAATAAAAACAAACTAATGAGGGCAATGTTGATAAATCAGACTCTAGGGTTGAAAGAAATTAGACATTGTTTATACCATTGCTTAATAAAAAAGACACTTATCAGCCTATTCTTTTTAAATGTTATTTTGATAGCAATGTTTACCTCATAAAACAAATGTTTAGTACCATCTGATAAGTAATTCACTGATAAACACATCCATTTCCTTGCATAATTATCATAGAGCTAACTGTCCCACTTGTAAAATGATAATATGAATGAAAATTTAAGTCTTAATGAAAGTTATATTTCCTATTACTCATGACATGAGCTTTACCCTTGCTTCCCCGAAGTCTAAGTGACCTCATCAAAGATACCCCTGCAGATAAAAATGTCATTCACTCTCCATCTTTCTGTATACTTCAAAAATACTGAGCATTTTTAAATGACTTTGAAGGCTTTATAAGAAATATGAAGTTACCCCTATAGTTATTTTCCTGTCTCATCAACTTTATGCCAAAATTCAATGAAAAGAAGCACTTTTGGGGAAAACATACTAAAAACTTGTTCTAATATTGTTAAAATTGGATTTGCTTAATGTTCTCCTCATTTTTTGTCCTTTCTCTAAATTTATATGCTAGCCTGGTAATATGAACAGAAGATGAAAAGATGCAAGGTCAAGTCAAAACATCATCTTCCAATTATATAATTTAGTAGTGCACAGAATAATAAAAGAAAAGACATATTGTGTTATCTTGGGTAAACTATGGAAACAAATCCACATAAACTCATGTGTATACAAGAAAGAGTTATATATATAGGGTAAGTGTACATTCAGAAAGCATCCCAACATAGTGCTGTCCAAACCTATAAGTCCAACATTAGCCCATATGTCCGACATCAATCTACAAAGCCCTCCTCCACCTCACAAAACACTCGCAATGACGGCAAATACAGGAATAAAGTTGAATCAGTGAGCATGTAAGCATCTCAGTGCTGCAGGGGTCTCCATGTGGCTGCTCCACCACCCAGGGCTGCGTCAGTGTACTTCCATATGGCTTCTCCTCAGGGATGTCTCACCGGAAATGAGCCTTGCCAACTGAAGCAGGAAACTGGCTAAGGCAGTTGCACCCTGCTCCAACCATCAGAAAGCAAGAGACCCAAGAACTAGAAAGGCAAGGCTTACTGAGTCATTTATCTCTCTGTCCATCATTTAATCCTACATGTGTTTATTGGCCTGGTTAGCACAATAAACCTTAACTATCTCACATATTACCCTAAATTAGGATGAAGTTGCCTTTCAATTAAAAAATTTTAAATGTCAGTTGATTGGTTATTATAAAAATAAGGGTAGCACGGTGCTCCAAGATGTGAATGCAACATGCCAGAGTGAAGTAGGAAACTAGTAGAGAGGTCTGAGGGGCCGGTCCCAATACCAACTATGTGGACACCTGCCCCTTTCCCCAACAGAATTTATTTCAGATGACAGCACTGAAACTGCAGCTCCAGGAGAGAGAGATGTCTGATCAGAGCACATGAGAGCTCTGGAGGGGGAGGAAGAGAGAGTGGAGCACATCCTGGCCCACGAAGCCCTGAGAATATGCCCACTCAGAGCAGCCAATCCACAAAGAAAACTGCATGGTGGGCCCCACTATGAGACATGACCTTCCTCACTGACCTACAGAGAACAACACTGGAAACACAGTGTGGGAATTCCTCCCGATCTGAATCCTACCACACCGAGGCAAAACACTAAGGGCATGGAACAGAACAGCAAGGGGAACAGAGCAACGAAGTCCCCAGGGAATACCAAAAATAGATTTCAGGGCCAGGGCTTGGCGCCTCAACAGACTCGATTAGAAAACACTCCTAAAGGTCAACAAACGGTCCCTGAACGAACAAGCTCTTCTTTCTTGTTGTGTTTGGTTTTGTTTTTAGTCATTGACTTGTTGTTGTTTTCTTTTATTTTGTTGCTTGGTTTTGCTCTGTCTTGTTTTTGTGCATGTTATTATCTCCGCATGTCTGTATTAATAAGATAGGCTGGATGAAAAATCTGGAGGAGAAAACAACAGGACCAACAGTTCTGGGGGGGATGTAGGCAAGGGGGAGGAGGAGGGAAAGGTAGTGGTGTTAACAAAGCCAGGGACAAGGAACAACAAGTGATCCAAATCAGTGGTGAGGAGGGTGTGGGAGGCCTGGTAGGGCATGATCAAGGGTAATGTAACCAAGAAGAATTACTGAAACCCAAATAAAGACTAAGCATGATAGTGGGATAAAAGGAAAGTAAAAGGAAACAGAGGAAAGAGCTAGGAGGTAAAGGGCATTTATAGAGGTCTAAATAAAGGCATGTACATATGTAAATATATTTATATATGAGGATGGGGAAATAGATCTATGTGCATCTATTTATAGGTTTAGTATTAAGGTAGCAGATGGACATTGAGTCTACACTCAAGTACTCCCTCAATGCAAGAACACTTTGTTCTATAAAACTGTCATTCCATGATGCTCACCTTCCCGACACAATCGCTGAAGGCAAAGCGGGCGAATAAGCAAATGTGGTGAAGAAAGCTGATGGTGCCAGGCTATCAAAAGATATAGTATCTGTGGTCTTAAAGGCTTGAAGGTAATCAAGCAACCATCTATCTCAGAAGCAACAAAGCCCACATGGAAGAATCATACTAGCCTGGGTGATCACGAGGTGCCAAAGGGATCAGTTATCAGGCATCAAAGAAGAAAGAATCATATCAATGTGTGCTCACCTCTGTGATACAATCTCTGAAGACAAATGGGTGCATAGCAAATGTGGAGAAGAAAGCTGATGGTGCCCGGCTATCAAAATATATAGCATCTGGGGCCCTAAAGGCTTGAAGGTAAACAAGCAGCTATCTAGCTCAGAAGCAACAAAGCCCACATAAAAGAAGAACACCAGCCCGTGTGATCACAAGGTGTCAAAGGGATCAGGTATCAGGCATCATCAGAACAAAAAAATCATTTCATTGTGAATAGGTGGGGAGTGCAGAGTGGAGACCCAAAGCCCATTTGTAGGCCACTGGACATCCCCTTATGGAAGGGTCTCTGGGAGGAGATGAGCCAGTCAGGGTGCAATGTAGCAACGATGAAACATACAACTTCCCTCTAGTTCCTAAATACTTCCCCCTGCCCCCTCCAACTATCATGATCCCAATTCTACCTTACAAATCTGGCTAGACCAGAGGATGTACACTGGTACAGACAGGGACTGGAAACACAGGGGATCCAGGGCGAATGATCCCTTCATTACCAGTGGTGCGAGTGGAGATACCGGGAGTGTGAAGGGAGGGTGGAATGGAAAGGGGGAACTGATTACAAAGATCTACATATAACCTCCTTCCTGGGGAACAGACAACAGAAAAGTGGGTGAAGGGAGACATCGGACAGTGCAAGATATGACAAAATCGTAATTTATAAATTATCAAGTGTCATGAGGGAGAGGGTAGTGGGGAGGGGGGGTGGATGAGGAGCTGATGCTAGCGCCTTAAGTGGAGAGCAAATGTTTTGAGATTTATGAGGGCAATGAGTGTACAAATGTGGTTTACACAATTGGTGTATGCATGGATAATGATAAGAGTTGTATGAGCCCCTAATGAAATGATCTAGTAAAGCAAATTAAATAAATAAATAAACATAAGGGTAGCCAATGTAGCTGGATTTACCAATATCTTCCTGTTGTTAGGGGTAAAAGGAGAAAATGTCAATACAATGTTTTGCCACCACAAATTCCTGACCCTTACTTTTAGCAATATATGTTATGAATAAAATGATCATGGAGCCCATTTTTGCATTCACTATGTAATCCCATCTCATTGAGGATCTTACTCTTTTTTATTGACCCTATATTTTACCAAGCATAACATCCTTTGCTGGGCACTTCTTTGTAGCATCCTTACTTCTAAGGAACCACCTGACTGTACTTCTTTAAAGATAGTTCTTTTGTGCTTCTGATATTCCAAGGTGCTTTCAATATTCTTTGCCAACATGATGATGCAAATGTATCAATTCTGGTGTAACCTTCTTATTCATTGTCCAACTGTCATATTCATATGAGACCATTACAAATGCCATGACTTATATAATAGATTCATACAATATTTTTGTTTTTACACCAAGACAAAAGTAAGCTTCTGTTCTCAGGTCATGTAATCTTCTAATCCAGCCTCCCAAGTGATGAGGTAGTGAGTCTATCTAGAGCCTATGAACCATATACTTTCCAATTCAACAGAGGAGTGAACCACAGCTAGGGTTAGTGTGTCAGGATGAGAGGAGAAGGAGAAACCCAATCAGCTCCTACCAAGTAACATTATTCTAGGGTCACCACAAAGCAACAGACATTCCTACAAAAGTGATTAGAGGACCTCACTGGTAATTCAAGTCAAAGGGGACAGCCAAAGTTTACCTTAGAGAAAACAATTACACTTCTGTTAATACAAAACTTGTATGAGGCAATCAGCCATTAGGAAAAATACTTAACATTAATTATATAGACCCTCTAGCTTTTACTTAAGCTTTTAATCTGTACCAGTCAGCAATTCACACATTGTGGTCTCAATGGCTGGCCGTGTAATTTCATTTTCTCCATAGTGTTATAAATTCTATACCATTGCTAATCTACTGATACTATCAATAGAATTACCTTATATCTATGAGAATGATTAATAATGTTCTCCAATAAAATAACACTGTCTCTACAGTGAACCAGGGACACATATAAAGTATAGAAATAAGAATGAATGTTGGGCTCACACTTAATCATAGAACTAGGGACAATTTGCTCTTTTGACATGGCTCTACTCAAACCTCACCCTCATGTAGAGTTTGGTGAAAATATGGGTGTGGGGAAAAGGGTGGTGAAGACATAAGATGGTGTGCTGCTATCAGCAAAAAAATAATGCCTGAGGTCTCAATGGCTTGTCTGAAAACAAGCAGCAATCTAAGTGAAGCATCAACTAAGCCCACAGGGAAGAAGCACACCAGCCTTTGTGATCAAAAAATTACAAATAATGAAATCCAGATCTAGAGGAGGGAGTGCTTTCAGAGCTTAAATTCTGCACAGCCAGTGTGCAGAAGGCTATGATGACAGTGCAAGCCCAGATGGAAAGTTCTCCAAGAGGATCAAGCCTCCGGGGTCACAGTCTTGAGATGTGAATAGGTTTGCTACCAAAAGGTATTGTAAAGTTGATTGTGGCAGATGCAATTAATGGAAATTTAATATCTTGTCATTTGCACTTCCTTTTGGCCCACTTTAAATTTCTTCTCAAGTTTTTTAATATTTTCTACTTCTCAAATGAGGCTTTTGTCTTTTTATTTTGTCTTTTTTTTTTGCTTTGTTTCTTGAATTTGTTTTGTATGATTTTTTTTTGTATATGAAGTCCAGGATAAGCATAACTATTAAGCTGATTATTAATTTTTTAAGGACATGGTAAGTGAGGTTTGAAGAAAATGATGGAGGGCTAACAACCATTACCACAGGAGAGAAGCAATGTTCTCAAATTGAATGTGTGATAATTGCACAACCCTTTTACATATGATTAAACCATTGAAATGTATGATATGTGATTTACATGCCAATAAAAGCTAACAAATTAAGTTAATTTAGTAAAGTTAAAAACAAAAAATTAAAAAAAATTATGTCTTGGGGTAGGCATACCTTGGTCCTCAACATGACATCTTTGTTATTAAATATTTTAAAGAGGTCTTGTGCAGCAGAGAAGACCAATGTAATAGACACTTTGATTTCATGACTGTTGCTTCCATAAGAATTTACTGTGGAGCCACACAAAGTGAAATCCTTGACAACTTCAATCGTGGCTCTTTTACCATATGTATATATATTTGTCTTCAAAAAGTCTTGGAATA
This sequence comes from Echinops telfairi, assembly GCF_000313985.2. NCBI lineage: Eukaryota > Metazoa > Chordata > Mammalia > Afrosoricida > Tenrecidae > Echinops > Echinops telfairi. The sequence goes on from NW_022103958.1 coordinate 13,442,195, forward strand.
ATCAATGAGTTCATACAGTGCTGACTCAGTGTGTTGAGGCGTTTCAATGGGCATACCTTCAATTCCTGGAGCTTTATTTTTTACTAAGGCCCTAAGTGTAGCATGGATTTCTTCCTTCAAGATCATCCATTCTTGATCATAAACTACCTCTTGAAATTGCTGAATTTTAATAAAATATTTTTGGCACAGTGACTGTGCATTCCTTTCATCATCTTTTGATGTTTCTGGCATCATTCAATATTTCCCCCATAGACTCCTTTAGTATTTCAACTTGAGGCTTAAATTCTTTTTTTTTAATTTCTTTCAGCTCGAGAGATATGTTCACATGGTAAATATTTTCTTACTCTTCACATTTCTAACTTCAAATCTCTGCATATTTCATTATAATATTTTACTTTGTCTTCTTGAACTGCCCTTTGAAATGTTCTGTTCAGCTGTTTCACGCCATCATTTCTTTCATTAGTGTTAGCTACTCTACACCCAAGAGCAAATTTCAGAGTATTTCCTGAAATCCACTATGGCCTATTCTCTAGCTCCTGTCTTCTTAATGGCCTTTTCTTTCTTGTGTATGAAATTCTTGCTTTCATCACTCAAGCAATCATATTCTGGGTCATTTTTGTTGAAGGCATCAAATCTCTTCTTGAGGTATCCTCTAAACTCCTGAGATAATACTCAAGATTATGGTTTGGCTCTTGTCGACTTGATTTAATTTTTTTCAGCTTCGATGTGTATTTACAAATGAACAATGGATGAACTTTTCCACAGTCAGCCCTAGGCCTTGTGTTGCCTACTGATTTCCAGAGACAGAGTTGATTTGATTCCTGTGTATTGTTTGTGAGGTCTGTGTGTACAGTCATAATTCATGTTGTGGAAAAACAGGATTTACAATAAAATAGATGTTCATGTAGCAAAATCATACTACGTTCTCTGTGGTTTTGTTTCTATGGCCAACGTCATATTTTTCATTTACTGATGATGTTTCTCCTTTGTTTCCAATTTTTGCATTTCAATTTCAATACATCCTAATTGCCTATTTGATCATTTTAAGCTGAAGAAGTTGGTAGAATTATTCCATTTCTTCATCACTAGCTTTATAGGTTCATCTTTCACATGCATATGAGCCAACTTAAAATACCATGGGTTGGGTCGGGAGAACCCGATGCCTCAAAGTAATATCCTTGCTTTTCAACACTGTAAAGAGGTCTTGTGCAGCAAATTTACCCAAAGCAATGCACCATTTGATCTCTTAACTGCTGCTTCTATGAGCATCAATTGTAGATCCAAGCAAGATAAAATCTTTGACAACTTCAAAATTTTCTCCATTTATCATATTACCTATTGATTCAATTGTGAGAAATTTTTTAAATTATAATCTATACTGAAGATTGAAATGCTTGATCTTCATCAGAAAGCATTTCAAGTCCTCCTCACTTTTAGCAAGCAAGGTGTGTCATCTACACATCTCAAGTTGTTAATAAGTCACCCTCCAATCTAATCAATGCATTTGAATTATGGCTCTGGGGAAGAATATTGAAATTTCCTTGGACTGCCAAAAGAACAAACAAACCTCTCTTAGAAAATATGCAGCCAGATGCTTCATAGAAGCCATGATGATGAGACATGTTATCAGGAGCCACAAATCCCTAGAGAAGGCATCATGCTTGCTAATGTAGTAGGGCAGTGAAAATGAGAATGATCTTCAACAAGATGAGTTGACACAGTGGCTGCAACAACAGGCTGAAACACACGAACAATTGTAAGAATGATGCGGGACCCGGTGATGTTGTGTTCTGTTGTACACAGGGTCACTCTGAGGCTGAACTTACTGAGGCAACTCACAACAATAACAACACTTTTCGTAGTTGGTGCATAAATTTGAATTTTATTTTGTGACTGGACTTCATTTTAGGCATATAGATACTATCCTCTCATGGTCAGCTTTGTACTTTAAGACAGATCATCGAATGTTCTTTTTAGACATTGAACTTGACACCATGCTTGAATTTGTTATTCCTGACAGAATAAAACATGATTGTCTAACTCAAAATAGCTAATAAAGGTTCATTTCAGCTCACTAGTGCTTGGCATATTTTGTCTTTATGGTTCATTAAACTTTTTTTACAACTTCAACTTTCCTTGTCTCATATTTTGTACATCCTCACATTTTGATTATTAACTGATGTTTGTATCTGCTTCTTATTGTTTTGGACTTAAGATCACCATGCCTCTCTTCCAAGGTGATTCTAATTGCATTCAAACGTCATGAGTTAGGTTGATAGTCTCGTACATTAGCTGCTTTCTTCACCCAGATCCTTCACCACTTGTGATAATCCCAGATTTATGCTTATTATATGAATGATTACACATAATGCTAAATATATGAATGATTACAATTAAATTTCTTTTTCAATAGAGAAAATTATAAGCATTAAATCATTATAGCTCAGTTTAGAAAGTCACTTGATTACAATGCTGTTTTGATTTTAATGGAATAATCATACATTTTTTTATGTTTCCTCACCAGGTAGATATTTTTGGCTATAATAGATAACATGAACTTCCTCTGGCCTAATGTTAGGATCTATGTCAAGAATTTATGACCCCATTCTGGATACTAAGACTCTGTTAAAATTTCCTTTTAATGTTTAAGTTGATAATGCATTTTTTCCAATTAGGTTTGATTATCCATAGAGAACTTTTCTTAAAAGCTTTCTTTACAATAATCAGGTTTAACTTTATATATGCAAGTCAATTAAGCCCAGATAATATGCTTTTAGTTTTGGTAAATTAAAAATTACTTGTTAGAATGACAAAATGTAAGTACAAAAATACCAAACCCATTGTCATTGAGCAAATTACTAATCATAGCAGCTTTGTGCGGGACTATTTATAACAGAGCTGGAAACAATTGCTTTCAGGAAATTAGAAGAGTATCTATTTTTATCTTTAGCAGCTCAACTATTTTTCCTCTGATATAGCACCTATAATCACATAATACACACAGTCCCAGTTGACTAATGTACAGAAAGTATTTGGAAGCAATCTAGATACTCTAATCTGAATCAATTAATTACTTCATATGGCTATTCTAGCTATCATTTTTTGTCACTTCCATTAAATGACTGGGCAGGACTATGTAAATAGAGGTGCCATGACACCCTTGATCAATATTACCACTTGCTGGCTATAAAGTGAGCCATCCCAGAAACAGAAAGAGGGGTTCAGATGACTCCAATGAAATAAGAGCCAGCTTGAAGCATAAGCCTTTAATCCAGGAACCCTTCTTCTGAAAACCTCCTAAATCTAGAAGTCAGAACACTGTGACCCCAGAGACACAAGAGATGGAGGAAAGCAGCAGCAAACAAATGGCAGCAGGGGCATCCCAACCAGAAGACTGGCATGAGATAACATGGTAGGCTTTCTGTGTTAGACCAGGTTGACTAGAGAAACAAATGCAGTCACATTCATATATGTGCAAGAAAGAGCTTTATGGTGGAGAGCAAATGTTTTGAGAATAATGAGGGCAATGAATGTACAAATGTGCTTTACACAATTGATGTTTGTGTAGATTGTGATAAGCATTGTATGAGCCCCTAATAAAATGATTAGGAAAAAAAAAAGAAAGAACTTTATAACAAGAAGTAGTTATATATCAAGCAAACATCCCAGGCAAGTACAACTCAAGTCCTTAAGTCTGATACTAGTCCATAAGTCCCTCTTCAGACTCAGGCAGTGATGTACAATGATACAAAATGCAGGAAGATCACAGGTCAATGCATGCAAAATCTTGTGCATCCAATGGTGGTGGGAGCATCATAGGACTCTAGCAAGTCTCAGAGTGGCCCCACAGCAGGAAGGTGAAATAAGAGAGAGGGAGGGAGATCCCCAGGACCCTCAAGGAGGCACCATTAGGTTGATCTGATTGACAGGCTAGACTCAACCCCCTACACTTTCATATGTCTTCAAGTTGACATGAAATTAAGTAACTACCACAGATACCCCTTGTCAACTTGACACCTTTACGTAACTCTTTAGCCCTATATAATTTGTAAAACAAAGATAATAATAAAGTGTTTGTGTCTAACAGGATAAAGCTAAAATGCATACAACTCAAAATGTAGCAGCCCCATTTAAGCATAATATTATTTAAATGAAGAAAAGAAAAAATATCCTATGCCTAGCAATTGCAGGCTATATGAACACCTATATCATAACCCTATCAACATATAATCCTATCAACCCCTTTGGGGTAGGTCATGCCATAGGTTCAGTTTCAGCACAACTCTTTAAATTTCAGACCAACCAGCTTGCGCTCCTCACTCCTCAAGTCTCAGTGAACCAGGTCCACAAGTGTCAGTGGCCAAACTCAAACTTCTCTCTGTTGCTGAGTTTCTCCCACTTCCCCTCAACAAGTGGATCAAGGTGATCACCTACTGATGAGAGCGCCATAAAACTTCCTTGCAAGATGTTGAACTACCTTGTAAAATGTTGAACTACCTTACAAGACATTGAACTACCTTGCAAGACTTGAGTCACATCAAAGAAACAAACACAAAAAACTCCCCTTTAAAGAAAAAATAAAATGTAACATTGAGGCCCAGGTCAACACTTACATCAAAGAAGCCACCACAAAAATGTGAGACCCCTGATAAGACTGAGCTGAGACCTGACTGACGCCCAAAAGCTAGCCGAGTCACCTAAAGAGCATTAAGTAATTATTGATCGTGCCGCTCATGACACCGAACAAACATCGCAGGCTGTCCACAGGCTCACTTTAGACTTGATAGTTCAGTCTTAGACATAATAGTTCCTACATGCCTCCAAATTTTATAGCCTCAGACACAAACCACTAGTTCAAAATTCAAAAAGCCAAATGGCTCCTTCCCTGCCCCCTTTAGTCTACCAGCAGCTTTCTTGACAAATCTTTTCCAATGAAAATGGTTTGAGCACTCAAGGCATTGGGTGGGGCTTAGTTTCTCTGAGCCTTCTTTGCAGACATTTTACTCTAACCCATTTAACAGAACCAATTTAATGGCTGAAGTTACTAATGGTCTTGCAAACTCTCTATTCATACTTCCCAATAATAATTTCTATCACACCTTATATCAATAAAAATAGGTAGAAAAGAGCAATATAATCCTGATAAAGCTAAATCCTAAACATATGCTTTAAAAAGTCAAATTCAATCTTTTCTAATCTAAACTACTCTATTCATATGCAAAATGGCCCCAGGCCTCTGACTACATCAAGGCAGGCCCTGGCGGACCAGTGGTTTTTGTTTAGCCATTTTGAATCAGCAGCATGGCCTTAGAGTAGTTGAAGGGTATGTTCTCCCTGATTTATGACGTTCATTTCTGTCATTTCAGTTAGGGATAACCAAAGACATTTTCTAGGAAAGAAAACCTTCACTTCCCATGTCCTTTCCAGAAAAGAACATAATAAACTACATGGTCGTATCCGACCTCTGGTTACCCACAGAAGCAAAACTACAATAAGGCAGAGAAAAGACAACCCCCCTGATCTCCATCTTCATGATTTATTCCTCTAGTACCCCACTTCCCAGGTACCATATTGTGTTAGGGCTGGTTGATTAGAGAACCTAATCCAGTGATACTCATATAAGTGTAAGAAAAAGCTTTATATCAACAATTAATAATATATTGAGAAAACATGCCAGGAAAGTCCAACTCAAATCCATAAGTCTAAAACCAGTCCATAAGTCCCTCTTCAAACTCATAAAGCCTCTGCAGTGATGCAGAATGCAGGAATATCACAGGTTGGTGGGTACAAAGTCATGTGAATCCAATGGCAGTGGAAGCATTAGGTCTCAAGGTGGCCTGCCAGAAGGAAGATAAGGCAGAGAGATACATGGGGGTTCCCAGGGCCCTCCTTAGGAGAAGGTCACACTCACACAGAGGCAGCATCAGGCTGTAACTTGACTGACAGGTTGAACTCCACTCCTCTACTTTTTTAAATCTTCAAGTTGATGTGAAATTATGTAACTACCACATACCCAAAGAAAATTCTACTCAACCAAAAATGAAAATATCATTATTTAAACAAATTGCCATAACTCTACATGGGCTCTCAAACTTATTTGGCCTAACATCCACTTTTCAGGAAAAAAAAACAAAACAAAAAAACTCAGTGTTATAATTTTAAAAACTTTGGTACTAGAGCATACAATCCAAGATAAACTATAGGTACACTTTATTCTGGATTATGGGCTGTGATACAAACTTTTTCATTGCCAGAGGAAGCCCTATATTTGTTGTAATTTTTCTGTAAAGGGTGAGGTAGCCAAATAACTTTGGGAATCTATGCTCTAGAAGATTTTTCATTTCTAAAGTACCGGCTTTTATATTTTGCATAACATGTAAGCTCACTAGGATAAAGAAGGCATGCCCATGGCCAAAAGACTAAGAAGGCATACCCATGGCCAAATGCAGAAACAAGTTGACTCCTCCTAAAGAGAAAGGCAGAAACATGGAACAGTACGAGGAAACTTGAGATGAGGAAAGAAACACACTAAATATGAAGGTAAGGAAGATAAAGGGTTTTGACTTAAATGAAAACCCTTCTTACTTACCTCTGATGTCCCAGGCTTCAAATTAAAGAACAGAGTGTAGCCTGGAAACTCAGCAGGCGCTACAATTCAGCAGGACCAACATCCAAACTATGCAATGGACCAGAATAAAGAAAATTAAAGATTAAGGGATTAGAGTTTAATACAGAGTGATTAAAACAGAGTAGTACAACATTACACTGTTATTCAATTAATCAACACATAAGTAATTTGTTATTGAATAGCTATATTTTAATTCCTTCCATATGTCTGTGATGACATGCTTACATTTGACCTTCCAGAAATATTCATTCAGTAAAAATTGTTATTAATTCTGTGAACATGACAAAATAAAACACTTTTGCTAATAATTAATGTGTTAGTCTGGGTATTTTAGAGAAACAAATCCATAGAAACTCATATGTATAAGAGAGAGTTTTATATAAAGGGTAAGTGCACATCAAGAAAATATCCCAACCCAGTGCTGCCCAAGCCCACACGTCCAACATTAATCCATATGTCAGACATCAATCCACAAAGTCCTCCTCCATCTCACAAAACAGATGCAATGATGCTGACTGAAGGAGGAAAGCCGAGTCAGTGAATGTGTAAACATCTCAGCACTGACAGGAGTCTCCACATGGGTGCTCCAGCACCCAGGGCTGCATCGGCGTAAGTCCATGTGGCTTCTCCTCAGGGATGTCTTGCAGGAAGTGAGGCTAGCCAGCTGAAGCAGGGAACTGCCTAAGGCAGCTGCACCCTGTTCTGACCATCAGAAAGCAAGAGACCCGAGAACTTCAAAAGCGAGACTCACAGAACCATTTATCTTTCCTCTCTTCAATTAACCCTACATGTGTTTATTGGCCAGGTTGGCACAATAAACTAACTAACTCAATTAACTTCTGTCAAATTAAAATGTATACAAACAAATATTACATCACCACAAGTGATTATTCATTTATTCAGGTTGATTTTATTTATTCACCTCTTAAATGTGCTTTTAGCATTGGACAAATACCTTTGGTTTGTATTGGGATAGAAAATTGAAATATTCTTGATTATACATTGTAAAGTTTAAAAATCTTTAGATTCTGTTCATAAATGGTAAGCAAAAACATTTTTTAGGAAAGAGTCAAAGGAGAATATCAAGATCTAGCATGAAAATTTTGTTTGTTTGCTTTTCAAATTTTTTTATTCATTTTCTCTAAACTGAAAATTGGAAAGGACACAATCTTTGTTAATGACGTTGACCATAGAAATTACAGAAAGTTTAATTCTGTATATTTGTTTTGAAACCATGAACAGAAAGGTGTTTATCCTTTTTTTCTTGTAGTTACTTACTCATTTAATTCACTTGTATTTCTTCTGCATGTGGAACAAAAATATACAGAGATGAATATGTGTGATTTCATAGAGCAGGACACCTGCTTGACGTTTTTCAATTGCTGGTGGAACAGCAGTGCGATACCCCAAAATTCCATCAACATATTATCATTTAGCCATTAAGATTGATCTGGAAATATCTGTATTAAAAGTAAATTCATGTATACAAATATCTGGAGGTATACCAGATTTAAAGGCAACAGAAGCTAATCTAATATTTTGTGTAAACAATACTCATACTGTAATGATAGTTGGATAGACACATTGGTTGAACAGGTGCAAAGTGGAGAGGGAAAGGGTACCTACAAATAAATATAGATTTTAGAGAGATTTTTTTTTATGTATTCCGTTTTACTCCAGATACATCCATGCAGCTAGTAGGGCATATAGGTGATGAAATTAAGAAAGCGTCTTACACATAACTGAACACATTGAGAGAATGAGTTCCTAGACCTAGGGGCTCAGGACCATAATCTCTTGGACACCAGGGCCTATTGGAATATTATAGTTCACAAAGATAATGTTCTATGTTCCATATCAGTGGATAGCTACTGGGGTCTTAAAAACTCATGTATAGTTGTGGCAATTACATAATCTGTTGTCAATTTGAGACTTAAGAAACGAAGGGGTGGTGTCTAGCCTGTCAATCAGTTCATAGTCAATGAGGCCTATGTGTGGGCATGGCTTGCTCCTGAGGATTCTGGGAACTCCTGTATTCCTCCTTGGAGGCAGGAGACTCTCTCTCTGTTTTTCAGCTCACTCCCTGGGAGACATTGCTGCTGACAAGACACATGGAATTATGCTAATACCCTGAGCTGGAAGAGCCCTGTGGAGACCCCTGCCAGCATTGAGATGCTTACAGCACCATGGGATCCACAAGACTTCCCACCTTCTGGCCTGTGATCTTCCTGCATTTGGCATCATCGCCTGTGTTTCATGAGTCTGAAGAGGAATTTATAGATTGGTATCGGACATATGGGCTAATATCAGACTTATGGAGTTGATCTGGACTGGGCTTGGATGCTTTCTTAATGTACAATTACTCTTTATTTAAAGCTCTTTCTTGTAAATATATGAATCTCCCTGGATTTGTTTCTCTAGTCTACGCAGACTAACACAGTGGTTGAATATCAAAGGTACAACTACTGGTGTCTTCTCATCTAGAACAGAAAAGGGTGATGAAAATTGAAAGCCAAATGGAAGCAATTAATACATTGGACTAAGAAACCACAGAAACATCAGTCTCCATACCCTGAGATCAGAAGAACTAGATAATACCTACAACTACCAACTGCTCTGAAAATGATCCCATTAAGTCTCATAGAAAGTGGGAAAAATTTTTTCAACAGAATTCAAAAATTTTAAAAATCAAACAAACAAAAACTGAGGTCTACATGGTAGTTAGCTAATTTTATATTAATTGAAGATAGATGAAGGTGTAAGGGTAGAGGCAAATCTGTCAGTCAGGTCACAGGCCTGCTTGAGTGCTTGGCATTCCATAAGGGGGGCCCTGGGAACATCCTCCCATCTTTTGGCCTTTCCCTTTCCTGTTTGCTGGCCATCCTGAGAGTTGCCAAAGCCCTGCTATGCTTCCATGGACCTTAGATCCACGTGACTTTGCACCCACTGGCCTGTGAACCTCCTGTATTCTGTATCATTGCATACAGCTTCATGAGTTTGAAGAGGGACTTAGGGACTATATACTAGGACTTATGGAGTTAAGTTGGACTGATGCTTTCTTGATATATAATTACTTCTTAATTTACAGCTCTTTCTTATACATATGTGAATGTCACTGGATTTATTTCTCTAGTCAACCAGGCCTACCCCGACTGTTAAATATAAACTGGTGGGAACTTCAGTTCAATGACCTTAACTTTGCATTCAGGTCTGGAACTGAACTCATAGCCTTAGCACAATTTTTAGCTAATCAATAGGCCTATCAGGGGAACACTAGTGAGGGACGTAAACCTTAGAATAATCAAGCATTTAAAATCAAACAGTCAGTATTTACCCAATGATAGAGTACAGAAGGTTAGGAAGGAGGAGATATTGAAACAGAAAAAAAGGGAGGAAATGTGATAAATGATGGTACATTGAATTTCGATGGATGCATTCAAACAAAATGAGCATGAATCATTGAACGTAAAACTCATGATCTGGTCTATGAGTCTTTCTTTACCTAACTAACACTGAGAAGGTTAGAAATAATAAAAATAATGGAGATAAAGAATGACAAAATTAGAACACTTCCAAGTACATAGATTCTTGTGGAGATGGCCCACTGTGATCAGGAACATTTATTTAGTTTTCGGTAAAGCATAGGCATTATGACATTCATTCCAGAGTGATAAGCAATCTATTCTTTCTGAAGCAATGATTACCTAACTTCCCACAATCAACCTATTAATGAAAGATATTTTTTAAATGTTGAAAGCACTCTAAACAATATTTTTTGATCAGCCCCTAGAATACTTATGTGCATCTCAATTGAATTTTTAAAAGTAAAGCTAATTTTTTTCAAAAGACTTGAAAAATGAAGAGGATTTAGACATACATAGATATATTCTTTTCTCATTGAAGGGTTAAAAAGGATGAGTGTAATGGAATTTTTGAAGTACACAAGATTTCTGTAACAACTCACACAGGAAGAGGTAAACAGTATTACCCCTAATAGTGAAAGTGTCTAATCAGGTTAAGGACTGTAGAAATTGCCTCTGGGCAGATCTCGTGATAAAACAAATAGAAGAAAAAATTCTGAGACACAGCAATTTTACTTTGAGTATTTTTAACATCTAAATAAGAGAAGTACATTAAGGTTATGAAAGAAAGGTTTATTGCAGAATTACCTTTAATAGCTATAAGCTCTCATTTACTTAAATGTTCAATAAATGTTCAATTACCTAAATATGCAATATGTAAATAATGGTTTAATTATAAAGATAATTCTGAGCAGATATTCAAAACCATGCTTTCAAACCAACACAGGTATGCTCATGATATAATGTGAGTAACAAAAGCAATGTGAAAAGCCTATTTTATGCTATTAACAAGATTACAGGATATTAGGTATATAAAGGAGCATTGAATTTGGAGAAAAATTCAAACTAAAAGTTTTCTCTAGAAAATAGTCTCCTTTTATACAGATAGGAACTGGAAACAAAGGGAATCCAGGGCAGATGATCCCTTCAGGACCAGTGGTGTGAGTGGCGATACTGGGAGGGTAGAGGGAGGGTGGGTTGGAAAGGGAGAACTGATTACAAGGATCTACATGTGACCTACTCCCTGGGGCACAGACAACAGAAAAGTGGGTGAAGAGAGATGTCAGACAGGGCAAGATATGACAAAATAATAATTTATAAATTATCAAGGGTTCATGGGGGAGGGGGGAGTGGGGACGGAGTGGACAAAAACAGGACCTGATGCCAGGGGCTTAAGTGGAGAGCAAGTGTTTTGAGAATGATGAGGACAATGAATGTACAAATGTGCTTTACACAATTGATGAATGTATGGATTGTGATAAGAATTGTATCAGCCCCTCATAAAATGATTTAAAAAAAAGAAAATAGTGTCCTTTTAAAAAAATTATTAATTAATTTTTATTTTCCCCTCCCTCCTCTGCCCCATTAATACAGGTTATTTTTTTTCTGGGCATAGAGATTATGGATTCTATTTTATTTTTCCTCAACTATCCAAATTCATTACAGCTAAAAAAAACAAAACATAAAAAACCCAACCATATTTTAACGTACTGTTGAGTTGAATCTGACTCATGATGGTGTATTAGGACAAAATAGAGCTGCCTCTATTTCCTCGACCGTGACCTTTATTGAAGGCAGCGGCTAGCTCCTGCTCCTGTGCAGCAGCTGATGGTTTCAAACCACCCATCTTTCAGTTAGCAGCAGAGTGCGTCATCACTGCACAACCAAAGCTCCTTACAGTAAGGGAATACCGCCTTCGCAATTTGAAAAATACATGAAAGCAGTCATCAATACAAGGTATCAACTGAACCCTCCTGGTAGAGTGGTTATGTGTCGGGCTACTCACTGTAAGGTCAGCAGCTTGAAACTCAGAGCTGCTTTCAAGGAAAAAAGAGGAGGTTTTTGTCAGGGGCAAATCCTTGAGACATTTACCCATGTGTAGAATGAGCAGTTCCTTATGATTAAGTTTTGTATCATCTTGGCTGCATCTGTGGGAAAGTATGGGCGGAATCCAACCTGTCAATCACATACATTTTTATGCTATCCACTTGGAGCTGTGGCCTATTTATAAGAGACGATGAGGAGAACTGGTCTTTCTTTTGCCCCTCTTCTCCTTCCTGCTGGTTTGAATATAGCATCCGGCTTCTAGGGCTGGCAGCCCCCATGTGACCTGCTGACCCCGAGAGTTTGTTGGCAGCCTATTAGGTTCTCTGTCTTGGACACAACCAATTCTGCATCCACTAGGCTCTGGTCTTTCTGCCTTGTGTTTCATTTTCCTGGATCATCAGCCAGCAATTGTGTCAGTTGGGAAGCATCTCGAGCCAACATAGAGCCCCTAGCATGGAGTTTGACTAGGCTTGGCCCTTCTGTGGTCTGCTTTCTTATTATCAAAGAAGAAATTGATATCAAACTTTTTCGTATACATATATGAGAATCACTGGTTTTGTTTCTTTCCACAACCCAGTCTAACACTCTGATGCAAGATGTATTTTGGCTGAAAGAAGAAACAATCAGAACGATATTCACTTGTGTATTATTGATTGTGTGAATTATAACTAATGAGATCCTTAACAACTTTGCTATTTTTATTATCTTATGTTGTTTATTACTCCGCTTGTGAGAATTTTCATTTTTAAGATATTTAGCTAGGCTATGTATCTCATGGATCTTAAAAAATGATGGACAACATTAAGAATAATGGGGATTTCAGAACATTTAATTATGCTCAGGTAAAACCTGCAGACCAACAAAGCTGTCCTTTGAACAGAACAAGGGTAGATTGCATGGCTTATAGTCAAGAAAGATATGTATCAGGGTTGTATTCTTTCGCCATTTTTATTCAATCTCTATGCTAAGCAGAAACTCCAAGAAGCTTAACTATATGAAGAATAAAGCAGCATCAGGATTGGAGGGAGGCTTATTAACAACCTATGCTAGGCAGATGATATAACTTTACTTGCTGAAAGTGAGGAGTTGAAGCACTTGCTAATGGAGATCTAGGATTATAGCCCCCACTATGGATTGAAATTCGATGTAAAGAAAACCAATATCCTCACAACTAGACCAATGGATAACATCATGAACTTGTCAAAGATTTCATCTAGTTTGATTTTACAATCAATGCTCATGGGAGAAGTTAAGAAATCAAATGACTTAATTATTGTGCAACTCTTCTTGATATAATTGAACTACTGATGTATGCGATGTGTGGATTATTTTGCAATAAAACTAGGCATGAATTAACAATTAATTAATTAAAATTTCACACACACAAGAAGCCAAATGACATATTGTATTGGGCAGATCTGTGGCGTAAGACCTCTTTAAAGTATTGAAGAGCAGGGATGTCAATTTTTCTCTCAATTGCCTCATTGAGAGCTGGACATTGAATATGGAAGACTGAAGAAGAATCAATGCATTTGGATTATTATGCTGGCAAAAATTATTGAAAATATTTCATACAGTAAAAAATAGATCTGTCTTGAAAGAAGTACAGCGAGAAGGCTCCTTAGAAATGAGGATGGCAAGACTTAGTCTCACATACTTTGGACATGTTATCAGGAGAGACCAGTCACTGGAATAGAGCATCCTGCTTGCTGAAGTAGAAGGCCTGTGAAAACAAAGAGAAGACACCTTACCAAGTGGGCTAATACAGTGGCTGCAGCAATGAGCTGAAACATAACAATTGTGAGGACCATCAGGGTTTCATTCTGTTGTAGATAAGGTTCTACGAGTCAGAACTTAATCAATGTACCTAAGAACAAGTAATAATTTCACCAGCATTCTAGAAGAAAAGAAATCAGATCTGCAAAAGTAGTTTTGTTTCCTAAAACAAAAATACTGTTATAAAAATAAAATGCTAGAGTCACATAACTTTTCTACAAGGACCCCTGTAATGCAGTGTGTTAGGCAACAACTGTCAGCCACAAGGTCAGTGGTTCAAACAAACCAGCTGCTGTATCAGGTAAAGATTACATTATCTGACCCTAGAAAGATTCAAAGCTTCAGAAACCCTACATCGAGTTTCTATGAATAGGAATCAAGTCTTAGCAGTGAGTTTAGTTTCTTTTTTTTTTTCTAAAATAGTTATTGAACTTAGTGATTAAATGTAAAACCAAGCAATAATTTGCTACTTTGTAACTTCCAACTTTTTTCACAACAGATTTATGAGTAAAATTAGGAGAATAAATATAACCCAAGGTACTTGAAAACTTAATTTTTTTCATGTTTGTTAGTTCATTCCATACGATTTATTAAATGAATAATTCGGTCTATATTTAATTCATCATTTCACTGGTGCATAAAAGTTTTTCCTGTTGTACAGTTACAATCTACCAATGGCTAAAAATGAAATAAAACACATTTAAATATCAAGAAAATTGCTTTTCACTTTGGCAAATTTAATTTTAAATTTACTATTTCTGATACTGACACAGAATGCATTTATGATTAATACAAAGTATTAAAGGACAAAGGCATACAGTAATACTTCATTGGACTAATCAATGAAAATGTTTTTGTTATTCTTTTTTCTTCTACAAGGTTGAACTATTCCTCCATTTAATGTATAGAGTGATGCAAATTTTTAAATTAGTAAGGCAGTGTGTTAGTCTGGGTAGACTACAGAAACAAATCCATAGACACTCTATGTGTATAAGAAAGAGGTTTATATACAAGAGCAGTTGAAAATTGAGAAAACATCACAACCCAGTCCAGATCAGGTCCATAAGTCTGATATTAGCCCATATGTCTGATACTAATCTATAAAGTCCTCTTCAGACTCACCAAACACATGCAATGATGCCAAATGCAGGAAGATCAAAGGCCAGTGGATGGGAAGTCTGATGGATCCAGTGGCATTTTAAGCATCTCAGTGTTGGCAGAGGTTTCCACTTGGCTTCTCCAGCTCAGGACATTAGCATAGTTCCATTTGTCTTGTCAGCTGCTATGTCTCCCAGAGAGTGAACTGAGAGAGAGAGAGAGAGACAGAGAGAGAAAGAGAGAGAGAGAGAGACTCCTGCCTCCAAGGAGGAAAAACAAGGGTTCCTAGAATCCTCAGGAGAAGGCCATGCCCACACATAGGCCTCATTGGCTATATTTTGATTTACTGGCTAGATTCCACCCCTACACTCTTAATCCTCAAATTGATACCAGATTATATAACTACTATAGGCAATACATTATTTTTAAATATAATAATAATTTGGTGGCAGTGGAAGAAAAATGTACAGTATGTTATCTAATTCTAAGTCACTTATTCACTCATTTCAGAAGTGAGTGAATGTAACCTAATAGCCACTCAAATGGTCATGCTTAGTAAAAGCTGTTTAAATTTAGGTGTAATTTTTGTGTGCTGTTAGATTCCTCATCTTCTAAAATGTGATTAAAATTAGCACCTCATAATATTATTCTTAGTCAAAGATATTTCAAACTCCAAAGAGTTTAGGGTAGCAACTAGTACATTTATATGTACACACACACACACATATTCCAATGGTATTTGACCACTACATTTTTACTATTTATTTTTGGATATATTTTTTATAGTTTACACATTAGCTCAAAAAAAGTGCTTGATGATTTAATTCTGAGAATTAGCGAATAAAGAGTCTATGTTTCATAGTCATTTACTATCTGCTATGATGCTGGAAGATGAGTCTTATGCACTGGAAGACACTACATAGTGGTCCTCAAAACGAACTCAAAATGCCAGTGGTCATGAAAATGCTTTAGAACCTGGTAACATTTTATGATGCTGCACATGCGTTGCCAGAAGCCCTGGTGGCATAGCTTGGGTGCTAACCATAAGATCAGCAGCTGTAAACCATCAGTCGGTTCTCAGGAGAAACAGGATTTTATATTCGTATGAAGAGTTACAATCTCGGAAATTCCCAGGAACAATTCTATCCTGGCCTGTAGGGTCACGGTGCATTGGCACCAACTGGACGACAGTGAGTTTGGACTTGTTTTGACATGGGTTGCCTTTGCATGGAAACTGATTTGATTGCCATAACCAAGCAGCCAGTCTATTTTCTGTAACTTTTACTCTCTTCTCTATAGTTTGTTTTTACCAAACTCATATTTCTAAAGTACTCCTCAGATGAGAGCATCTATCAGTTAACACACTTCAGTGGATCACATTCCAATTTCAGATCCTATAGTTTAATCTCAATCTATTCTTCTACACACATTTCCTATGACTACCTCCCTTCAGGTGACAGAAGGGGTTAAGGTCTTGATTCCTAATGCAAAGGTAGGCAGAGGCTCAACCCCCTCAGGAATGCCTCAGAAGAAGAAAGGCCAGGTGATCCTTGCTCGGCAAGGTCACAGTTCAAAAACCCTGTGTATTCTGTTCTGCACACACATGGTTGCCATGAGTCAAAATCGAATGGTTCGGTTTTCATTTGGGTTTATTCTCACCATCAAAACGGAATGAGATTCCCAAACTTTCCAGATGGCATCCAAACATTCCCCCAGGCTCTTTGGCCATTTCACATGAAACCTTGTACATACCATCTTATCTTACTTTATTTTAAATGTCATTCCTGCCATTATTCCTGATCTTCTAACATCTTTCTCTCTTGAGTCTTTCAAAATGCATTTCTCGCCCACACATATCCTATGTTTCTTAACCAATTTAGATTTTCTTATAGTGATTGGCATATTTATTGTATTGCTTCTACTTAACTGTAACTTTCCTAAACTATGAAGCTTAATTTTTTATCTCTAAAACTGCCTAACACCAGGTCTGGTGTTATATTTTAGAAGTCTTAATACATACTTATTAACTATTTTAGATGACCTTTTAATAGCCTAGGAATATAAGTGCAAATGAGCGTTATCTATTACCTCTTTCACTGCATAATAAATTAATCAATTACTTGTATATACCTATCTCCACTTCCAAAATTGTTATCATATTCTTTGCTAGCATATTTTATTATCAAAGGAAGCACTCTTAAAACACTGAAAATAAATCTTGTGAAACAGTGGAATAATTTAATTGAAATAAAAATTGTCTTTCAGGAATGAATTTCTCTCCGGCATCTAGTCATTCTCAGCTACTTGATTGTGATATGATTTGGGTTTTCGATACTTCTCCCTTTATATATGGTTAATACCACATCTACCTATAATATGATTTTAGTCTTTGAGGCCTTCTTCGTTGAACCCACACTGGTCTTCTGAAAGATTCAGCAGCCATGGTATGCATGACTTAGAAGCACTACTAAAAGTGGCAGGTGGATAACCACAGGAGCCAAGTTCACCTTGGAAATGGACTCTGAAGAGTTATAACTATCCATCACAAAGAAAATAACCCCAGGCCATCACTGCTGACTGCCCCAAACTGTGAGCCACACTATAAGATGTAGTGCCACCTGGTGAGAATGGAAGCTCTCAGAAGTAGGAGGATGGCTGATGAAAGGGAAGGGATGGCACTGGGGAAAGGACACACCTTCAAAGGAGGTAAAAGAGACCAGTGCAAATTATACCTCAGAGGATTTCGAGCTCAAGCACAGTTCTCACTTATACTGTGAGTGAGGAGACAGTAGTTCTGGAAACTAAGCTTTTTTTCACAAATGCATTTATTTTCTTTAATGTGAAAGGCAGGTGATAACTACTTGGGAAAAATAGGGTTTATATGATTTCTGGAATACAGAAAGCAAAATCGAAAAGCCATCATCCTCATTTAGAAATATCTTTTCAGTTCACAAATGTGGTTGAATTTGAATATTAAACTAAATTGATTAAAATTAAAATGCAATTTTGCCAGTCTCATTCCAAGTAATTTTTTGCATTAGGCACTGAAAAGGTAAATATGTCAAGAGATACATATTTCATACAATGAAAGATAATTTTAATGTTTTCTTTCATTCCTGGTCTATAAATTTAGCATGCGAGATTTGACACCTACTACCAAGTCCATCACTAATATTTGCAGAGCAGTGTAGGCCATTGTTAGCCTAACTTTACATGAAATACAAGATAGTAGCAAATATTTTAGGTTTTGTGGACCATAGTGTTTCCATTATTAACTACTCAGCTCTGGCAATGTAGCACAAAACCCATCGCTAATTGTATGTAAATGATTGAGCATGGCTGTACTCTAATAAAACTTTATTTACAAAAGTGGTTAATAGGCCATATTTAGCTTTTGTTGCCCATTCTGCTGTAAAGCAAACTGTAAATTATATAACTACAAACTAAATAATATTTTTAGGGGAAAAAAACCCTATATGGAATGGATAAAAATCTATCACTCACTGCCATAGAGTAGATTTCAAACCATAGCCACCCTGTCCCTGTAGAACAAGATAGAACAGCCCCTTGGGTTTTCCAAGACTATAACTCTTTATTGGAATAGAATGTCTTGTGAGGCAGGATGTGGTTTTAATCTGTTGACCATCTGATTAGCAGCCCAATGCATAACCCATAACATTTCACCCAGGCATTTCCCCCCCTTGCATTCCATTCCAATCATCTTACACTCTCATCCCAGGGGTGCACTTGCTAGTATCATCCCATTGCCAATGTGTTCTTGCCTTTTGAACATTGATTTTGTAAGGAATTCCTGTTTTGACAAATATTTCCCTAGAAATCACATACACACCCAAGTTCTAAACTTTCCTCTGTGTATTTTTAGCCCAAAATATATTTTGTCCTTTTTTAAAGCAATATATGTGTAAACTCTTTAAAAATGGATCAATTTATTATTTTCAATAAAATTGTTAATCAGCATGGCATTGAGATAAGTAAATTTCATTCTGATCTATTTTTTCTCAAAATGACCAGAACATATTATTTGCATGACATAGTAAACAGTTATTGAATACATAAATTTATAAATAAACATGTACGTTTGGAAGAAGGGGGAGGATGATCTTATTCTTGTAAAGGAGTAAGTTGGAAAGCCTTTTTTCCCTAAATGAAATAACTTAATAAAGCCCAGCTTGCTAAATTAAACTGAGGGAGTAAGAACTGGGTTACCAACCACATGTCCAGCAGTTCAAAACCATCAACCACTTCAAAGGAGAAAGATGAAATTTTCCACTCCTGTAGAAATTACACTCTTGAGAACCCGCAGGAGCAATTCTACCCTGTGTCTGGGGTCGCTATGAATTGGAGTACACTCAATGTCAATGAGTTTGTTTGTTTAATGGCCCATCTGCCTGAAAATTGTCTTTGCTCTTCTGTTATCTTGCTTTGTTAATTGCTCACTCGTTTACTCCCTCACTCACTCACTGGGTGTCATCCCATCGATTGGAAAATCTCTAAGGAGTAGAATGTTTTCACTATAGGCAAGGGAGGACGTGAAAGGCATACATCCAAAAGATGGATTTTTGGATTGAGGGAGGGCTTGAGCAGAAGCCCAAAGCCTTTCCACTTTCTCAATGTACTGCCATATAAACATATGTACCTATGCCAATACTTCTGTTGTTATGAATTAATAAATTTATATAAGTGCACACCTATGTTGATTTCTCTATCCATACCTTTGCTTCCTATATCTTTCCACTGCTTCCTTTTACCTTCCTCCTTTCCCACCACTATGCTCACCCTTCTTCTGCCTCAGTAATTCCTTTCAGCTAGATATGTATCTCTACATCCTCCTCCTCATTATTGAGCAGTTGTTCCCCTATCTATGTCCTTGTTTCCTCACTGTTCCCTTCCCCATTCTTCTCCCCACCCCCACCCCCAAGTCCCTCCTGAACCTCTGGTTCTATTGCTTTCTGGGCTTGTTTTTGGGCTTGTTCCCATGCAGCCAGCATTCTGTGATGCTCACCCTCCCAACACAATCGCTTAAGACAAAAAGGGTGCACAAGCAAATGGAGTGAAGAAAGCTGATGGTGCCTGATTATCAAAAGATATAGCATCTGGGCCTTAAAGGCTTGAAGTTAAACAAGTGTCTATCTAGTAGCAAAGCAAAAAGCCCACAAGAAATAAGCACATCAGCCTGTGCAATCATGAGGTGTCAATGTCAACGGGATCAGGTAGCAGGCATCAGAAGACCCCAAACAAACAAACATATTGTTGAGAATGATGGGGGTCAGAGTAGAGACCCCAAACCCATCTGTAGACACTAGGGCTTCCCCTCACAGAAGGGTCACAAGGAAGAGATGAGTCAGCCAGAGCCCAGTATAACACCAATGAAACATACAATATTCCTCTGGTTCCTTGGGGCTTCCTCCTCCCAGCCACTATCATGACCCCAGTCCTGTCTTTTATTGTGGGCTAGACTAGAGCATGTACACAGGTATAGATCAGACCTCTAGACCCATGGAATCTAGGTCAGATCAACCCTTCAGGAACAGAAATGGGAGAAGAAAACCAGCAGAGTAGAGGAAATATGGGGTGGGGGCGGAGTAGAAAAGAAGGCATGGGGGAAAGGAGAAAGTGGTCAGTGTAAAATATGAAAATAATAATACATTATAATTTAAATAGGGGTCACAAGGGTAGGAGGGGTGAGGGTGGGATTAAAAAAAGGAGCTGATACCAAGGGCTTAGATAGAAAGTAAATGTTTAGGAAATAATGCTGGAAACATGTACAAATATGCTTGATGCAATTGATGTATGCATTGTTATAAGAGCTGTAAGAGTTCCCAATAAAATGATCTTTAAAAAAAAAAAACAAGTTTTAACACAGATATATTGGTATTTAATGCAGAGAAGGAATACTCCTTTCTTAAAAAGGAACAGAAACAAAGCCTCAACAAATTTAAAATAAATAGATAAATAACTTTGGACTGTTGTCTTTTATCTAAAATTTCCCACGCAACCAAAGCCCATTAAAAGTATCATGGAGTCTTGGGAAAACAAACATCTGTTTTGAAAGACGTACAACCAGTATGATCCTTAGAGGCAAAGACAGGGAGACTTCATCTCCATCATTTTGTTCATCCTATCAGGAGGGGCTAGAAAGAGGCACCATGCCTGGCACAGGGTCAATGAAAAGGAACTGTAAACTCACTACAATGGACTGAACCAGTGGCTGTAACAATGGGTTCAGACATAACCATCATGAGTAGAAGACAGAAATGGGCAGCGTTTCCTTCTGTTGTACAGTCTAAGAGGCCCAACCAACTTGGCACCTAACAACAGTCTCAATGAATGGTTTGTCTTACTTAAGATAATTTTATAATCTGTTCTGTAAAAAGTAGATTGTAAATATTTTATTATGGTTATAAATATTGGAACCCAATTATGCATATCTAAGCATTTGTATGCATGGGAAAAAAATGAGGCTGAGCCATTCTGATTCGGAAAAGATTACAGCCTCTTTTCCTATAGGGCATGGAGCCCTGGTGGTGCAGTGGTGATACATTGAGTTACAATCCACATGGTCAGCCCTTCAAAAGTACCAGCAGGCAAATGGGAGAAAAAACTGGGCTTTCTACTCCCTGGACAGTGACAGTCTTGGAAAACCACAAGAAGGCAGGTCACTATTAGTAAGCATTGACTCTGTAGAAGTCAGTTTGGTTTTTGGTATCTTGGGGGCTATTACACTCTTTTCTATTGGGTCACTATGAATAAGAATCAACTATATAGCAGTGCATATCAGTGTGTCTTGCTTATTATGACATCAATCAAAACTAACTAATCAATATCTTATTGTAATCTCTTTATTCTGTGTCCTATAGTAGTGATTTCAATCCAGATGTCTCTCTAATGTCAAATGAATCCTCTGAATCTTCATTTAAGGTCTGAGTGGTTTTTCCTCTAAAACAGTCTTAGATGTCATGCTCATTAAATAATGTAGGAAACTTCCAAAGTTGACTGATGATCTTGGGCAACTGACACCATATGTTTGAATAAAGAAAAGTATATTGTTTATCCAACTGGATGCATCAGTTTTATTAAATCATTTGCCTTGCAAATTCAAAATAGCATATTATGTAAATATATAAGCAGCTTTCTAAACAAAGATTGGTGATTATTTTATAATGACATAAGTTACTAATTCACATTTCATTGAATCTCAATATTATCATACATAGTCATATTCTTCTTTGGAAGATTGTTAACTGACCATAGAAAATTTTAATCTATTAAATGTTAGTTCACTCCAATGGCATGTATTTAATTCCCCAACAAATTAACCAATCATTTCTTCTTGTTTTCTTTTTTTTTCTTCTTGTTTCCTTACTCAATTACAGACACTTAATGAGAGAGAAGCAAAGAGAGAGGGGAGAGAACAGGACCAAGGGAAGAAGGAAAGAAGCCCTGAAGGTGAAGAGCTTGGAAAAGAGAACCCTGCATCCTTCCAGAGTTCCTACATTTGCGTTTTCCTTCTTCCTTAGTTGTTGTTTTTACTTAAAAGATACTGGACTTCTTCCAGTTCTTCACAAGTAGCCCTCATTGTATAAAGTTTAAAAAAAAGGTTGTTGTCTGTTTTTCTCACCTACACAACTACCCCCTGGGCAAAAGACACAAATCTGTCAAGTGGGGTTGACATGAGTCAAAAATCTTGAGAGCCTCTATCAGCAACAACAGAGTTAACCCAGCTCTATTTACCCCAAAACTTTTCTTTTGGCAATTAATGTGGAATTGAGATTTTTTTTCCTGGTCTAATGTGCTTTAGCTGCAAATGCTTTTCTTGAAAGACAATCACAGATAACAGCCAAGGATAAGCAAGGTGTGGTTGATTGCAAGCTGCCACTCACCAAGACACACAATTAGAAGACTCAAAATCCACTGCCATCAAGTTGATTTCACCTCAGACAATTTCAGGACACAGTACAGAGTAAACTCTGAAAGGCAAGATTTTAAACAGGCAAGTACATCTCAGGTTTTCTACCAGGACACCAATCTATCAATTTGGCTTAGTTGGTTATGAAATAAGATCCTATTGATTCACAGAGTTCCTGAGTCGGTAAACCCATTCACCAGTTAGACTGATAACAAAAACGTTGGAGGTTCCCGTTTACTCAAACATGCTTGGAAAGAAAAGCCTGATGGCCTCCATCCAACAGTTCACAGACATTGAAAACTGTGGGGGACTCCTCTACTCTGACATACAGGGGCCACCAAGAGTTGGAATGAATTCAAGGGCAATGTATTTTTTTTTCTTTCCTAATACAGGGAAACCCGTGAAAGCGGTAACTTAATGGGATGATCTTCTTTCCCCCCACCTCTCACCCCAGAATCGTTCAAGTTTTCTAACGTTAGCAAGATACAGTCTTACCACAATTCTATCATTTAAGTGAAAAGTATTTTGTGTCTTTCTCTGACAGGTATCCAAATTACATAGGTTCAGTGGCAGCAAGTTTACTGTATATTTAGTATATATATTGGTATGCCACGACTTCTAAAAATTGTTTCATTAATTGGTTAGGTATATTTTTATTCTGTCTTCAAATGGTTCTTATTTTTCTTTTAGTTTTTGCTCTTTGCTAAATGCTAATGTTTATCTTCAGATTTTACTGTACTCTCAATGTCTATATTTGTAATAAGTAATGAGAACTAGCTTTTAATTCAGCCATAACTATCACCATGACATTGCCCTAAGTTTATTTGCAGAATGGTTATGGATATAATTTCTTGTTTTGGAATACTAGTCCTGTGGATAAATCTCCGTAAGTTACTTGATAACCCATCTATCCCATATTAGTTTAATATTCCATCTCCTTTAATATTCCCTTTAAGCCGCTCAAGTTTAATTATCTTAAGTTGTGTTTTTTTAAGACTGCTTTCAAAACAGGGTTTCTGTTTATGATACATTCTGAAATCTACCATGGCTGAAAATATTGTTTATTGTACACTCACATTTAAATGACAATTTAGTTGGATATAAAATTATAGTTTAAACATTCTTTAAATCCTTATGTTAAGGCAGGGTATGTGACTTTAAGTTATTATGAAAAATAACCTGTAAAAAGGACAATAAAATGTATTTCTTGGCCACATCACAATTGGACAGCGATAAGGCTGCCTTCCCCGGTTACATTTTCAATGCAGTGACTCAGGGTTCTGTGAGCTAAACGTCTTGAATCCTGGCTCTTCCACGGCAATATTACATGAGTCTAGAAGAAGGCCAAACCATGAGGAGTGCTTAATAAGTTTTGTGGAACTAATTGAACAGTGAGTACAGAGTAAAATCAAAGGAAGAACAACAACAAAAGAAGAGAAAAAGTTTGTAGAGTTGTTAGTATTACTGAGAGTTTTTATTTATAAAATAATATGCAGTTTGTTTAATGTACGAACATATGCCAAGAAGAATTGCTGTAGGACTTTCTTCTAATTTAAAATACAATTAGTTTACATCTTTAAGTTAGTGTGAAAAGAAGCCTAGAGACACAAATATGGTTGTGTTTTTCTTAAAAATGTGAGAAAACATCTAAAAATACTAATTAATTGTTAGATGAGAAAATTGGGGGGTATAGAGCATATGGTGAATTGTTTTAGTCCTCAGTTTCTCCATTTTCCCACTCCATCTTTTATCATTTTCCACCTGTACTACACAGTATACTACCAAGCCTTTTGCAATAAATTTCTTCGGGAGTACCGACTTGGGTTTATATAAATATCTGTCATAGGGTTTGACAATTTGCTATCATTGAATTATATATTTTCCTTTATTTAATGGTCATAAATTTAATTATGATTTTAAAGGAATAAAACAATTTGTTCAATATCTAATAATTTAAATAAATTAATTTGGGTCTTGGAATGAACTGCGTGACATGAAATCATAACCTTAATGGACTGCTTCTCTTTTGTTCATCACCATCTATTAGGAAATTTAAAGCGTGAAGAGGCAAGGAATGCAGTTTTATATTTAAAGAATTTTCTGAGAATTATTTCCACTGGACATCCTATCAATCAGTCAATACTGACTGTTACTCAGTCAAGGAAGTACCTGTATGGCTTAGAGGCAGGCTTCTTTCCTTTTTGCTTCTGACTCTACTCTCAGCATTTTTGTCTCTGTAACAAGTCGGATTTTCTGACACCTTACATGTGATTCATTATGTTTCCATTTTGCTTAATCTTACCGCTCAGTGATTTGTCAGGCCCTTTGGATTCACACAAGCACTTGCATTGGAAAGGGACTGGAATGCATCAGCAATCACATTTTTTTTTGACATCTCCATTATGTCATCTGTAACGCTGGCATATTTTATACTACCATGTTTATTTCCGATTTGATTGACACACAGCATATTAAATTGCCTTAGCTCTTGAATATATCTTCTTGATTATAGCATCCAAAACTTCACCCCCTGATAAGTGAGTACACTGATTTTTCAGAAGTAAATATTCTAGTAATTAAAAGAACCCTCTGTGGATTCCTTATTTGGCATTATCAAGAAACTATTTTTTAAATTTGGGATTAAGGGTTTAAACTGCATTAATTTGCAAATACTATCACTCTGCTTGATTTTTAGAATCACACATGTTTTTTCTTTCACAGGAACCCTGGTGGTGTAATGGTTTAAGCATTGGACTGCTAACCACAAGCTTGGCAGTTCAAAACCACCAGCTACTCCATGGGAGAAAGATGAGGCTTTCTACTCCTGTAAAGAAATACAGCCCTGGAACCCCAGTGGGGGAGATGGGGAGAGTTCTATTCTGTCCTAATAGGTTGCTATGAGTCAGAATTGGCTGCTGGCAGTGAGTCTTTAATTTGTTTTATCATTATTATTGTTATAATTGGTTCATGTTATAGTAAACTGTTGTTGTTGTTGTTAGGCGCTATGCAGGCTGTCCCTGTGTGCAACAGAAGGAACCACTGCCTGGTCTATGCCATGACTGCCATTGGTTTACTTTTGAGCCCAGAGGTGCACCGCTGTGTTAACTTCGAGATGCGTTAGCGTCTCATCAAGGGCCTTCCTCTCTCTTGCTGCAGGACCTGAGGCATCTGCAATAGACTCTCTTTCTAAGTCAGTGCATATTCTGTGTTGCCTATCCAGATCATCGTGAACTTGGGGAAAAACATATTTCTACCCAGTAAAACCCTAATTTCCAAAGTAGAAGGAAATATATGAAACATTAAGAATAAGTGAAGATTCTTTCAATTGAATCATTTTGAAGACTATACCAATTCAGCTATCAAGTTTTCATTAATTACTAATGAGACTTCAATAGTAGCTCAGGTGGCCTAGTGGTTATGGCTGTGATCCACAAGGTCAAACTTGGGAGAAAGGCTGGTCTTTCTCCACCCGTAAAGAGTTACTGTCTCCAAGTCTCACAGGGACCAGTTCTATTTTGTCCTGCAGGGCCATTATGAGTTGGCATGAACTCAATGGCAGTGAATTATTTGCGTGAAAGAAAATAACAGAAACCCTGGTGCAGCATTAATTAAGCATTGACCTGCTAATTGCAAGGTCAGTACTTTAAAACCACCAGCCTGCTCCTCAGGGAAAGATGAAAATGTCTACCTCCATGACGAGTTACAGTCTTGGTCACCCGCAGGGCAGTTCGACCCTGGGGTGGAGGGTTTCGATGAATCAGAATCAATTTGATGGCAATGAATTTGGATTTTTTTGTTTTGTTTTGCTTTTGCATGGTAGACTACTCTATTTGCCCATGAATAAATCCCCACACTATCAAAGCACATAAAGAACACCAATAGTCCATGAACTTGAGCTGAGATCACACCTTCTTTAGTGCAGACACAGCCAACCTAGTCATTGAACAATGACCATTCACAGGACCAGGTCTAAAGAGGAAGCCATAATAGGATGCATCACCAAGTTGTCCCCAAGAAAGCATCAAGACCAATCTTCTTATCTTTTGTTTTTAATTTCTGTTTATCTCACCAACTTTTAACTTTATATAATTATTTTAAATGAGGACACTCTGAGGATGCAAATTAACACTAGTAAGAATCACAAAGAAACCAATGTAAACAAAGGCATTGTTCAATAGTTTTATTGCCATATCATTTACATTTCATACAAAAGCAATGTTTCACCCTACCACTAACTGTCCTTCATCAACAAGGCCTTTATTTCCATGTCTCTCTTTGACTACAAATTGACACATGTTCTGTGCTTTGTCTTTTCATTTTGTACACCCTTCCACTTGTCCTGAATTAGAGCTTAAAATCTGAGCACTAGGATTGTGGAAGAATACAGTTTATACCAGGAGTCCTATTCCACATAGAGGCAGCTTCCATTGAGTTCTTTCTGATCATTGACCAGAAAAAAAAAAAGTTTTGCCCTCAGGCACAGTATTTTGCTGTCACTCCTCTGGTCAACCAAGGAAGTGGCAGTCTAGCCCCTCCTTAATGGTATTAGGGTCACATGCCATTAGAAGGACCAAGTGGTCAGAGGTACCTGTCCAATCTTGTTTTCTGACTTGTAATAGTGTGCCTATTTCAATCATCATTACCTTTTAAGTTTCTGTAGTCCTACCTGGTACAGTTATGAATTATTCCGCTGCCAACCATGATTTAGTGACAATTTCCTTTGTTGACATGTCCTAATTAAATAGTCATATGTCTGGGAATTATTTGGATACAATTAGGACCTTATTCTGATGGTATCTCTCATTTGGATATTTTTCTCTTTTTGTCTTGTTTTTGTTTGTTTGTTTTTAGTTAAGACAATAAATAAATGGGTCTCTATAAATTGTATTTGAATTTGTACTTTATTTTTGTCTTATTAACAATCCTCTGGAACTTACATAAAAGAATTGAAACTCACTGCAGTAGAGTCAATTCTGATTCACAGTGACTCTATAGGACAAGGTAGACCTGCCTCACGTAGGTTTCCAAGACTGTAACTTTTTTGTGAGAGTATAAAGGCCCAGGGGAATTTTTATTCTGTCCTGTTGGGTCCCTATGAGTCAGAATTGACTCCATGGTAGTGAGTCTGAGGAAGTTATACACACTAACATGCACCACAACCTCAAACCCTCTTTGATTGGTTCTATCACTTGTTCAATTTAAAATATGAATGTAGCCCCCTCAAGTGGATTTTTCTAGCATTTCTCTTATTAACTAGCTTGAAGTTGTTGTAGATGCAGGTCTTTCCTTTCTTTTATTGTCACATAAAAACTGCTCTTTGCACAAAAATGCCTTTTCCTTTAAAAAATGTACACTTCACACTATCCGACTCTAATGGATTGAATTGAGTCTCCTATAAGGTTAGGTTGAACCATTCCACTTGAGAATAAACTTTCTAATTATTAGGTAGTGTTTGCATTGATCTTATTTGAGGTAGAAAAGGGCAGATTGATCAAGCAACCAAACAAGGAAGAGGAGATGGGGAAGATGGAAGCCATGTTTCAAGGATCACCAAGGAACTGAGAAACAGAAGCCAAAAAGAGACCAGGAGTGTCCCTGATAGCCCGGTTCTAAGCCAGCACCCTGAATTCAAACATTTAACCACCTCGACTTCAAGAAAATAAATTTATGTTTATTTACACCACCCCTTTGTGATATTTCTCTTACAGCCACATGGCATAACTAAGGCAACCACTAAGACACCTTTTGCTTGGAAGTTGTATAATGACTCCACCTAATTTTCTCTCATTTTTCATTAAACTCTTGTGGGATATGAACACATTTTGCAGAAAATGATTAGGTCTTTGGTCCTCTTTATGAGAGTAATACAACAAAAGAGAACAATAATTGAGCTCCAACCCAACTAAAAGGAATCACCTGGAGGCTGATGCTGATTAAGCTGTGGAGACCCTTGGTGATGAAAAGTTTTGTAAACCAGAACTCCTTTGGGGCTTCCTACACTGAAGATTACGATCATTCAAAGAGTTCAATATAAAAGTGGAAGCTATGTCCACACACACACACACACACACATCACAACACACCAATCTGTGGTTATTCCAGATGTCGTCTTTAACCCAGCCCTGAGAAAAGAGATTGGAAGATTCTTCAGAAAGGATTAACACTAGAAACAGTAGGAACACTGGACCTAACAGGAGGCAGAATTAGGAGAGAACTACAGGAGAAGCCAAGAGAAGCAGAAGCTAGGATAGGCCAGGCACTGTACACACCTGTGCAGTGTGGTAGGAGGCCTGTTGTAGGTGCAAAGGCCCTGTCACTTTCAGCCCTCTCAAGCCTTGATACATCCTGTAAATATTATTCATCATCATGAAATAGTTCCACAGGCATGTACTATATAACATCTAAATCCAAGTACAGCCACAGTCCAATAAAGGTATAATAAAATTCACACATCTGGATCAGAGAACAGGGCATCGTGAATGCAACTGTCCATGCAATATATATGAAAACAATTGCATATAATATGGCAGTATATGTCCCATAATACATATAAATATCTTTTTTTTTCAATACTAGATCTGTACTTTTATTGCAGTAACAATTGTTATATTGGGACATACACACATATACAGAATATACTTAAATTCATATAGAACAATATTTACATTAAGTTACACTTTAGAAATCAAAAAATGAAGTACAGCTTAAGTTTTACAACAGAGAAAAGCACAAAAAGCAAAACAGAGTTAACAGTGAAAGCAGGGAGGATTATCTGTTCTGGAAACACATAAATTTCTTCATTTTTGTCCGAAAACTACATCTTCTTAATCTGCTTGTCCAAATCATTAAAGTATGGATGATTCAGTGCCACTTTCCCAGAAATGCATTACATATGAATATCTTATCAAAACTCCAAATACTCACTACTATCTACTTGATTGTGACTCATAGTTACCATGTTAGTCTAGGTAGACTAGAGAAACAAATCCACAGAAACTCTTCAGTATAAGACAGAGTTTTATTTAAAAGGTAAGTGTACATTAAGAAAGAAAGCATCCTAACCCAGTGCTGTCCAAGCCCACAAGTCCAACATTAGCCCACATGTCCAACAACAATCCACAAAGTCCTCCTCCTCCATCTCACAAAACACACGCAATGATGCCAGCTGCAAGAGGAAAGCCAAGTCAGTGAACATGTAAGCATCTCAGCGCTGGCAGGGGTCTCCACAAGGCTGCTCCAGCACCCAGGGCTGCATCGGGATAGGTCCATGTGGCTTCTCCTCAGGGATGTCTAGCAGGAAGTGAGCCTTGGCAGCTGAAGCAGGGAACTGGTTAAGGCAGCTGGACCCTGGTCCAACCACCAGTGAACAAGAGACCAGAGAACAAGAAAGGTGAGGCTCACCAAGCCATTTATCGCTCCACACTTCAATTAACCCCACATGTGTTATTGGCCAGGCTGACACAATAAACCTCAACTATCTCAGTTACCCTACAGAACACAATAAAACTCCCCCTGTAGGTTTTGGACACTAACTTTTTACTGGAGCAGAAATCCTTGTCTTTATCCCTCAAACTGGCTGGTGGTTTAGAACTACAGACTTAGTGGTTAGCAGCTCAGTGTGTAAGCAATACACCACCACGGTTCCTATAAATGTTTTCATATTCATAATATATACCCATGTTCTTAGCTTATGTATGTATTTTGCTGCCCTTCCTACCTAAAACTTACCATATAAGATTATATGCTTTGACTACTTGGCCAGCATCTATCTTATGTCCCATGTTCCTTGAGCCTTATAGAATTATCTCTGTCAAGGCCTCCCATAACACAAGAATACTTTGTTCTGATAACCTGGCACTCTTTGATACTCATCTTACTGACACAATCACTGAAGAAGAAATGGGTGCATAAGCAAATGTGGTGAAGAGAGCAGATGGTGCCTGGCTATCAAAAGATATAGGGTCTGGGGTCTTAAAGGCTTGAAGTTAAACAAACAGTCATCAAGCAGGGAAGCAAATAAGTGAACATGGAAGAAGCACACCAGCATGTGTGATCATGAGATTTCAATGGGGTCAGGTATCAAATATCAAAAGATCCAAAACAACCCACTATATTGATGTGAATGAGGGGCATTGGAGTGGAGACCCAAGACCATCTGGAGACAATTGGATATCCCACCATAGTTGTAAGGAAGGGAGGATTAAACCAAGGTGCAGGACAGCACTGAGGAAACACACATCAATCCTCTAGTTCCTGAATGCTTCCTCCCCCCAACTACCATGACCCAGTTCTACCTTACAAATCTGGCTAGACCAGAGAACACACTTTGGTACAGATAAGAGCTCTCAACACATAGAATTCAGGACAGATAAAACCCTCAGGAACAATAGTGGGAGTAGCAATATCATGAGGGTAGGGGGATGGTTGGGGAGGGGTATGTGGGAGAAAGGGGGAACACATCACAAAGTTGGATATATAGCCCAACCCAACACATCTCCAAAGGGGACGAATAACAGAAATATGTGTGAAGGGAGACAACAGCCAGTGTAAGATATGAAATAATAATAACAATGTGAAATTTATCAAGGATTCACAAGGGTGGGAGGGAGGAAGGGTTGGAGAGAGAGGGGAAAAAAGAGAAGCTTATGTCAAGGGTTCAAATAGAAAATGTTTTGGAGATGATGATGGCAACATATGTACAAATATGTTGATACAATTGATGTTTGAATGTGATAAGAACTTAAGAGACCCCAATAAAATGATTATATATGTATATGTGTGTATGTGTGTGTGTGTGTGTGTATTATTGTGAAGTGCACCATGGCTCCCAAATGCAGCAAAGCCTATGCTACTGATAGCAGAATCAAGAAAAAGAAGTATCGATTTAGAAGTTAAACAAATCATTGTTAAGCAACACAAAGTTGGAAAAATTAATGAACATGATTGCAATTTAATCATGTCATATTTGACTAACATGACAATTCTTAAAATAAAATGATTACAATTATATATATATACACATACTTATGTGTATATACATATCTTCTTGGATATAGTATATATCTATGTTCATGGATATATAGGTAGATATAGATATCCAGCCTATTAAAGGATCAGCTTTACTGAAAGCTACATAGCTAACAAAAATGTGCGAGGAACTATGTCAGATTTGAAGACATTTTTAAAGATGTGGTTTGAAGACCGAACACAAAAGGAAATCCACCGCAGTGTGTTAACAATCACTGATAAACTGTCAAGCTTGTTTAAGATGCTTAAAGAGAAAGCAAAACCAGGGTGCCATATGGTGCTCACACAAAGTCCAAATTCCATCATGTCCTGTTTCACAGAATAGAGTATGTACATTTAGTGATATATGACTGTATTTTTATATATGGACATATTTATACTGCTTTCTATCTACTTTCCATGAGCTAATATTGTGGGAGAGTCTTATATGTACTGACTCTGACCAAATGAATATGGTTTTAGGCGTTTCTTGAGCTAATAACATTTTTATTCCAATACCTCTTCAGCTTCTTATTCCCATGTGAAACATCAACATTCATAGTCTCAATTTTAAGCATCTACTTTCAAAACACTACCACTCATTTTTGTGGCTTTTTATTTCATTATCTCTCCTCTTTTTGCATCATTGATGCATCCGTTTCTGCAATTTTTATCAACATCCAAGCATTCTATGATATTTACTATATAAAACAGAAAATAAAACCTTCTCTTGACTCTTTACTTCTTTTCAGCTTCTATCTCCTTATTTTTAAAGTTCATTTAATACCACAACCCATTGAAAGTGTTGTCTACTATCACTGCCCAATTGCCCTCTATTCAATTACATTAAACATTTATCTCAGCAACTCCACTCTGGGGAAAACATTGGCAAATATACTAAGAATTTTCATTTTATCAAAGTCAATGCTTACTTCTCATATTTTTGGGACTCACAGCAGTGTAGACACAATTGATTTTTCTCTGTATCTTGGAACACCTCCCTTACTCTACATCCTGGCTACCTTGCTCTCCGGCATGGTCTTCTAGTTCAATGTCAACTCCTCCCCAGGGGTTCTTGTTGAATGATCATCATTAAATTGCACCAAGACTCAGTACTGTGCTCAATTCTCTCCTCTCTATTTACTTTCTGAGTTATTTCTTCAATGTTCATACTTCCTATTGATTCTCACATTTTTAAAATCTCTAATATAGATATCTTATTCTGGCTCCAAATCATGTGTCTAACTTACCTATAACCTTTCCTTGGATGCCAAATCTAATCTAATATAAATCAGGATGAAATTCTTGATGTAACCACGCAACCATTTTTCTTCAGCAGTTGTTTATTAATCACCATGGTTTATCTACTTATTTAGTTTAAATAACATTTAAACATTTGTGCGTGCAAGTAATCAAAACATTTTTCTCTCTCCCTCTAAACTCCACCTTCAATTTACTGATATTGTGGAATATTCAGGTTCTCGTGTGGCATAAACATAGCAGGTTATGCACTGGACCGCTAACCAAAGGTCAGTAGTTTAAACCCAGTAGCCACACAGCGGGGGGGGGGGGGGGGGGGGGAGGAAACTTTCTCCTCCCATGAAGATTGGTAGCCTCAGAAACCCAAAAGGACAGTTCAACTCTGTCCTCCAGGGTCACAGAGTCCAAACCGATTTCATGGCAGTGAAGTTTGAATATTCATTCAAAATACACTATCAGTTAGATTGCCTCTTTCCATTTAATTGGTTTCAGCACCACTAAATGTAAATCATTTATTTCTTGTGAACTACCAGGAACCAAGGTCAAGAATTCCGTAGCTAAATGGAAGTTCAATGGTCCAAATCCCCATGAGAAAAAATCCTGTTGATCTACTCTTACAAAGAGAACAGCCTAAAACAAACCGTGGGAGTTTTACTCCGCCCTCCTGCAGCCTAGTGGCATTAGTTTTGGTTTACTTGGGTCAGTGTACCTCAGAATTGAGTGGAATTCGAACCAGTGAAGACTTCTTCCACTAGTCTAACCTGAAATATATTGCAAGTAGAACATCCTTAGTGATCTTTATAGAACAGCAAATAAGATCCATTTACCCTCTACTCCTTGCTGCATCACCTCTGTCAGGTTTAGCACAAAAATGCAAATTATCTTAGCAGGTATTGCCTGAGATGGCCTGACTGCCTCTGATTCAAACCCATCTCCTTCCAGTTTGTATTTACTACATGTATATATTCAAATCCATTCCCTTGTGTTGTTGTTGCTTCTTCAGACACACCTGGTTTGTTTTTACTTTAGAATTTCCAGGGGGGGTTTCTTGGCTCTTTCTCTTTCTTTTCATAGTCTTTCATTATTTTTTCAAATGATGCACACTCCTTCTCTTTAATTTCTGATTCAGCTGTATCCTAAAGTAATTCCAAGCCAGAGATTCCTCCCTCACATCTCTTTTTCCAAATGTGATACAAGGCCTCTTATGAAAATATAAAATAAAAGCATGCTAAAGACTTTATTTGCCTCATGAATTAATGAGTTAGCCAGTAAAAATGTATAAATAGTTCAAAGAAAAATTCAACAAACTACACTCATACAGGCAATATGAAATTCTGATATGAATATAAATAGCTAATATATTGATAGAGAATTTTCAGTAACATTTCAGTATATGTAATTAATTTGCATTTCTATATAAAGAAAGCTTGTACCTCATTATTAGTTGCTTTGTTCCAGAAACACTGTACTTTTCCAGCTCTGACTCTCAGACCCTGGTAGGAAAATGGCTTAGGCATTGGGAAGCTAATTTCGATGTCAGCAGTGTGAGGTCACTAATTGTTCTTCAGGAGAAAAGTGAGACTTGTAGCTCCTGTGATGATTTTACAGCCTTGGGATCCCACAGGGCAGTTCTATTTTGTCCTATGCGGTCACTATAAGATGGAATCAACTACAGGGCAGTGCTGATTGGTTGGACAGCTTATTGATTTGGTTTCACAGAGCACCTTACTTTTTACTTAGGTTCTATAATTCATTATAAGGGAAACACAAAACTAACAGACAATGATCACGACTATTGGTTTTTTTTATGAAGAAGAATGTGGCATCAGTATTAGGAGGGTTTTTAATAGCCTGTGATATTGAGATGACACAACCTTCCTTTCTTAAAGTGAGAAGGACCTGAAGCACTTGTCAATGGAGGCCAAGGATTGCAGGCTTCACTGTGGTAATGTGGAAGGGCGGCAAAAAGAAGAGGAGTCTCAACAAGATAGATTGACGATGCGGCTGCATCAATGGGCTCATGCATAGGAACAGTTGTGAGGGGGGCACAGTGTTACCGTCCAACGGTATAGACCTGCAGTGAGGGACAACCTGGAGGAAAAGTCTGGCCAGTGGACTGATGATCCAAAGGCACATTTTTACTTCCAAAGCACAGCTTTATATATAATGAGGCAAGGGTGCACAGCACGCATAGTGTAACAATAACATCATGATAAAATTGTTCTGAACATGAACAGCTTCTTGGGACTAATCTTACCTTAACAAATGCAGCTGTGTTCTCAGGGTACTCAGGGCATCTCAGCATGTGGGAAAACATCATAAGGACACAGTGTCCCAAGAACCCCAGAGTCACCAGAACACTTCAGTCAAAACTCAGGGAATGCTACCTAATGGAGGTAAAGAAGAATGTGTCTGGAATCCAAGAGATACCATAGGCCGACTCTTAGTGCTACCATGCCCTGTGATTAAAGTAAATGGTAAGGTACAGCAACCCAATCCTGGCAGGACATCTAATGATCCAGACCCCTCAGGAATGAAGGTCTGGATCACCCCACCAGGCAAAAAACCACAGTCAGCTGAGGTGCTTGCAAGGGCAAAGGTAATACCGAATGGGTAGTAGAAGAAGGTAGCTCTACTTATCAGTTACGACCACATGATCAATTGCAAAAGCGAGGTTTGTAATTGTCAGTGTATTTTCTTTATACGTG
Organism: Echinops telfairi; assembly: GCF_000313985.2. Taxonomy (NCBI): domain Eukaryota; kingdom Metazoa; phylum Chordata; class Mammalia; order Afrosoricida; family Tenrecidae; genus Echinops; species Echinops telfairi. The sequence continues at coordinate 13,478,006 of NW_022103958.1, forward strand.
CTTATTGATTATCTTTTCTTTGTTCATGTACGATATATCAGATACAACTGGACTCAGTGTGTTTTCATTTATATGCATGATAGATGTTCGATGTTACGTATAAGTGTGATTTCATTAATGTCTGGAAATTACATATTGCTAAAGAATTGTGTACAAGTGCCAAGTTGGCAAGGGGTGGGTTGAGATAGTTAACGTTTATTGTGCCAACATGGCCAATGAACACATGTGGGATTAACTGAAGGGCAGAGCGATAAATGACTTGGCGAGCCTCACCTCTCTTGTCTCTTGCTCTGTGATCATCTGACCAGTGTGCGGCTGCTTTGCTTGTTCTGTGCCTCAATTTGCAAGCTACACTATCAGTGGGACATCTAGCCTATGGACTGTGTCGCTGTAATTTGAGGTTCCTTCAAGACCTGTTTCACCACACTATTTGAATTTACATCTCCTGAGCTGGGGACTGTTGGTGACCTGCCTTCCTGTTTGCTGCCTGTGCCTGGATAGCTTGAATTGCTCTACAGAGGACTACCCAGTGTCCCTCAAGACTTGAAGGACTAGCTGTCTCATGGGAGTGAGTTGCTCTGAGCTATTTGTAATGCTTTATAGTTCAATGAACTGTTTATTTCTTATGTTATATATCTATCTATCTGTATAAATATATACAAAATTATTAGTGTTCTGGTTTTGTTTCTCTAGAGAACCCTGTCTAACACACTGCCTAAAGCAATCTACAAATTCAATGCAAACCCAATCCAAATTCCAGCATAATTCTTCAAAGAAATGGGAAAACTGATTACCAACTTCAAAAGGAAAGGGAAGAATCCCAGGATAGGTGAAGAACTCCTCAAGAAGAACAAAGTAGGCCCTTACACTACCTGACTTCAAAACCTACTACATAGCCTCAGTTGTCAAAACAGCCTGGTACCAATATAATGCTAGATACTGGGACCAATGGATCAGAACACAAAACCCAGAAATAAAAGCATCCACATACAGACAATTGATTTTTGACAAAGGCCCAAAAAGCATTAAATGGGAAGCAGATGCCCTCTTCAATAAATGGTGTTGGAAAAGCTGGATGTCCACATGGGGAAGAATGAAACAAGACCCACATCTCACTCGATGCATACAAACAAATTCAAGGTGCAGCAATGATTTAGATGTAAAACCCAAAGCTATCAGGATCATCAAAAGAAAATTTGGGCAAAACTAGGAGCTCTAGTGCAGGGAATACATGGACTATCGTTGTCACCAAAGAAAACACACCTGATGGAAGATAAATGTGACCTATTAAAATTCAAACTCTTGTGTTCCTTGAAAGACTTTATTACAAGAGTTAAGAGAGCCTACAGACTGGGAAAATATGTTTAGTAACAACATAACAGACAAAGGACTGATTACTAAGATCAACAGAATTTGACAAGCTAACAACAAGAAAAAAACTAATTGCCTTCTGATCAGCATGGCCAAAGAGCTGAATTGACTATTTTTCAGGGGGCCCATCCCATCAATATCACGGGTCTGTAGGCGAAACTGTATGGAGATAATATATAAAGATTATAGTAAAGTCATAGAGGATAAGAGAGATAGGCGAAAGAGAGAGAGAGAGTAAAATAAAGGTGTCCGACACATTTCATAGTAGCATGCTCACCTCAGCCCCTTAAGGTGGTTCACTTGGAGGTCTGGGATAAGTGGAGGAGAGAATAAGAGGGAGTCTTTATTGTTACGGGGGCTTTTCATAGGTAGCCATTAGGCATGCAGGTTCAGGAGGTACATATGTCACAAGGTGGGTGGTAATCACAGTAAAGTCCCTGAGCTCACAGGTGAGGAAACCTAATACCTGCATTGGGAGAAGACAATGAGGGAGGATGGGAGCCTTAGTGGGAGGAGATAATCAGGGGATATCAGCTTCCACAGGGAGACAGAAGCAACCATGTGCTCACTTTAAGGCAGCATGGCTGTTAGGAGGGAATCTGTGGGACTGATACTTAAAACAGGATAGCGTGCTTGGACTTCATCTCTAATTCAGCTTTCCAGATTCCCTCTGCGATAAATTAGGGATTATAGACCTGGTCATATTTCCCTCAGTGCTAAATTTCTCACAACAATTCACAAAGAATGACACTTGAATGGCTAATAAGCACAGGAGGAAATGCTCCATGCCATTAGCTTTTGGGGAAATGCAAGTAAAAAAAAATTGTGAGAGATCACCTAATGCCCATTATTGCAGTCCAATTTTTTAAAAGCTCAGAACAACAAATGTAGGAGAGGATGAGTTTAGATGGGAAACTTTATCCACTGCTGGTGGTCTTGAAAATACATATAGCCACGGTGGAAGGTGATATGTTGGTACCTATAACCGAGGGCCCATGAATTACCATATGGTCCCTCAATCACATTACTGGACATATGACCAAAGGAAATAGGAAACAGATCACAAACAGACATTTGCTCCCCCATCTTCATTGCAGCACAATTCACAATAGCAAGAAGCTGGAAACAGCCCAAATTCCCATCAATTGAAGAGTGATACATACACACAATGGAATAATACACATCCCTAAAAAACAGCAAGGAAATGATAAAACACCTCAAATCATGGAGGATCTGGAAAACATTATGCCAAATGACGTTAGTGCAGCACAAAAAGACAAATATTGGATGAGTCCACTGTGGTCGGAAGAAGCAGCAGAATGGGCACAAGTTCAAGCTTGTAGGCCCCCCAGTCATCGGGCGGGGGACCAGAGAGTCTGGTAAAGAGCTGGACCACTGTCAATGAGCTACCCATCATCCTCAACAGGGAAGTGTAGTGTAGGTTACTTTGCTTGAGGGTACTTTACAACTGCTGGGTTCAAATGGTCAGGGGATAATTGGGTAGTGGGAGTGCTATTTGCCGAGTAGTAGATGTGTGGATCTGTGGTGAGGTCCCCAGGATAGGGAGGTGGCCCTGCCAGAAGGATGAGGCTTTCTGATTGGAGGGTCAGTGCAGGAGAGGGGAGAGGGAATTGTTTAGTTTGGGTGAACATAGGGGAATGTCTGTTGAGGGGAGAAGAGACTGAGGATGATCTTGGGATCATTAGGTGGGGAGGATCTTTAGTGGTGTGCAGAAGAAGGGCAGAATTGACTCAGGGAGTCTGGTAGTACCCGGGGAGCCCAGGATGGGTGCCATAGGATGCTGGGACACTGAATCCTGGATCTTCAGAGTGTACACCATGCTCCAGAGGCTGAAAGGGGGAGACTCCAACTGGAAACTCTACTGGGTGCTGGACTCTACCCCACATACACTCGTAAACCGAGGACTTAAGCTGGAGAACACGTGGTGTCTGAGGAAGCAGAAGACAGCTGTACCAAGAGCAGTGTACTCTTGGGTGGCGAACAAACAAGGTCTTGCTACATCGGCACCCTGTATACTGTATTAAGATACATATTATTCTGGCAGACCTGTGATGGCCATTCTGTTATATTCTGCTGATGGTTGTTTATATTAGGGTATATATCAGGGGTGTGTCCCCCTTGGGGCTCACCCTCTTGACGTGTAATTGTTTCTTTGTGTTTTGGTAAATGGAACCCAGGGACGTTGGGACTATAGGGAAAGAAAATATAACAAGCATTTGTGGGGCAGGGGGATATAGAGGAGTCGGGGATTGCAAAGGAGATGATGTCAAGAAGTCCAGGCAGGAAAAGTATGTCTGGAAACTGATTATGGAAGCAATTGTACAATTATGCTTGATGTTATTGAACTATGGAATGATATGACATATGTTTTATCTCCAAAGTTATAGCAAATTAATTATTATTCTTCTAAAGCAAGAATGGGTTTTGGGCTCACATTAAATCCTAGCTCCAACTTAAGAACAATCAGTTCTTATGTCATGGCCCTGCTCAACACTGAAACAAGCAGCCATCTAAGCAAGGTGTCAACTAAGTTCACACAGAAGAAGCACGCCAGCTTGCGTGATCCAAAGATGACAACTAAAAATATGATTTTGGTGAGGAGAAAAGCATCAGAGATAAAACTATGAGCTCCCAATTTGTGGAGGGCTATGGGGGATGGTGAGAGCCCCAGACCCATCTGCACACTTTCCAGTCAGACCGAGTCGATGGCAGAGCTGCTATAGCCACAGACAAGAGTCTCCAACAGCCTTACTGTCAGGCAGAGACCATTATAATCTTGATTTGCTGAACTGAACTGGACACTTGGCCAGTTGGCCATGCTGGAGACATGACCTAAATTTGTTCTGGGTGCAAGTATTTCTTCTGGTTCCATGACAGAAATTTCTTCCCTGGCTTTTGACTGTGGATGGGGATCTTTACCTTATTATGCATTATTTGTATTTTTTACTTTGTACTATTATGATTTTATCCTTATCACCTTAGTGCAATTACAAAAATGTTTTCTGTTGGGTATCTACACTGTGAAGCACAGGAGGCATGGCTGCATAATGATAATAACTGATACAAGGGGATACAGGGGATACAGGGGTGAGGATGGGTGATAGGGAGGGAAAGGGGATTTCAGGAGTTAATAATGGAGGAGGAAGCACTGGAAAGAATTGTGATTGCAGGACTCATTTTAGAGGCTGTTTAATGATGGTGGTGGGGGGTGGGGGCAATGCTCTAAAATCGATGTGGTAATGATTGTACAATTCTCCTTGATATGACTGAATGATTGAACTATTGAATTGTATGATATGTAAACTATGTGCCAATAAAACTTTTGGAAAAGAAAATAATTGCCTTGGGACATGACAGAGGAGGTTGGGGAGAAGTTACGAGTTAACAACAATGAGTATGAGAAAAAAGACAATGTTCTGAAATTGTGGTGATGACTGCACAACTCTTCTTAATATGACTGGACTATTAAATTTTGTTATGTGGGTTATATGCTAATAAAACCATTTTAAATTTTTAAAAATTAAAATGAATTGCTTCCTCATTTATCTTGAGTAACATTTTCTACTTTATATCTACCCTCTGATGTCTATTGCAACGGCTACACAGAACTCACAGCAAAATTCATGAAGAAAAGGTTTATTAGCAAGTGAACAAGTTCTAATGCAAGTAAGAAATTCTCAGGATAGAGTTGTGCATGCAGACATATTACCAAGTTCCTTCAGAGCTGCTAAGAGATGTACAAAGGGCATACTAATCTGCCGCAAGCCTCGGCTCAAAGGCATTCAGATCAAGCTCGGTGAGTCAGCAAATTCAGTGCCTGATTTAAGTGCCCAAGGGCACTCCAGTTGCCCTCAGCCTAAAGGCACTCATCCGTGGGTAAGCAAGCCCAGCTCCCCCAGTTACGTGCTCAGAGGCACCTTACTTCAAAACCCAGCTTCTTGCACAAAATCACTGTTTTCTTGCTTCGTGGACAGGGAAGTCCACCATTCCGTTCCATATGTTGCCTCTTGATTTTACTGCTGCCTCTCTCTTGTCGTGGCTGTTTTCTGGATCCAGACAGTCCACTGCGCAGGAATCTTGCATTCAGAAGACATGCTGCACCCTTGGCTCATGCTTCTCGGACGGGGCATTTCATCCGCAGCAGGATAGCCTTCCGGAGAATCTGTTCACACTTCCTCACAGGCGAGTTCTAGCAGTATGCTCCCCCATCTCCTACTAGGCCCACGCGGGAGACGTCCTCTGGTGGGAGCTAGAGAGTTTGGTTAAAAGATCCACAATAAATAACCCACTGCACTGCATTTCTCTTCAGAGAATATAAACACTCTAAAATGATTGGAATTGATCATGCATTTTTGATAAATTCTGGAACAAACCAGGTTGTCTACGCTCATAATGAGCTGCAGTATTAGAAACTCGCAGGAGAGTTTGACTTTGTCCTATATAATCACTACGAGTCAGAACCAACTCGATGACCGTGAGCTTGACTTGCTTTTGATGATAGCATCATTAAAGGAGCTTGTTATGGATTGCCTTGTCTTCTCCAAAAAGCCCTTTTGAAGTCCAAACACTCCAACCCCCAACCTTCCCCAGAACTTATCACTTCCTACTGAATCTGCTAATGTGAATTATCTTGTTTCATATAAGATTTTGAAACATCACCAGTTACCATGAAAACCTCCTGGAGTAGAGTTAGCCTTAATCTAAGTGGAGTCCTCGTGAAAGAGGAGAAATTTTATCCAGGGGAAAAGAACATGTGAAGACGGAGCTGGAGATTTGTAGTGAGGTATCTATAAGCCAAGGGGAACTATGATTGCTCGTCATCATTAGAAGTTGCAATAAAGGAACAGAATTGATTGTTTCCCCAGGATGCTCAGAAAGAATCAACAGAACTGATCTTCTAATTTCATACTTCTAGCATCCAGTGCTGTGAAACAATTAATTTCAGTTTTTAAAGGCCATCTAGTTTGCAGCACTATGTTAGAGTCACACTAGGAAATTAAAACAAATTACAGAAGTTTCATGACCAAAAAAAAAAATAAAGTCAAGCAAAACAAAAAGGTGGAGAGTTGTAATTTCTTAATAAGAAATCTATAAAGAGAACTCTTATTTATTATTGAAAAATGCTACTCTACAATCTGAATATAATGCTTAATACTTATTGAATGATTATCAAATACCTCTCACTATTCTAAGCACTTCGCATCTATTGAAAAGGTACACGTTTCAAAAATCTTATGAGGTAGGCTGCCATGATCACCCCAATATTCCAGATAAAGGAACAAAAGTACATGCAGGATAACTGCATTTAATTTCCTATTGTCTCACAATCAGTAGGTGGTGAAGGTAATAATCAATTGATTGCTGTGAATAACTACTTTTGCTTTTCAGCCTTCCAAAACAAATATTCTTAGCAAACATATGGAATTGTAACTGCATGGTACAAAAATATTGGTAATGTAAATATCAGCTAAGCTTGTCACAGTGCTAGACACAGCTGAGGGCATAGATGTAGATGGAGTAAAAGATGCTGGGGGGGTTGAGTTCTGCAAACTGAAAATTATTTTTGATACTTAAATAGAGGGTTTAGAGTATAAACAATAATGAAGAGCATCTTTACAAATCAAAAAGTTGGATAATTATCCACCTTATTAGCATGATCTTAAACTACTAGGGTCATGATCTGTTGCCTGCGTCCTAATGACAAATATCACTGCCAAATGATAATTCAACCTAGCTAGACAGTGTTTTGAAAGTGAGCTTCGCTATCTACCAAAACATCAGTTTCTGTCTTTGACTCAACTGTAGCCAGTTTCACTGAAACACTTAGTAACAACTTTGTTCTACCTCTATGAATGATTCTTCTAAGAGGATCAACATATTCATCTTATCATTAGAACATAATACGAGTTTTTCATATTTAACTTATTGTATTACTTGTTGAAATCCTTGCAATCATTGACTTTTGGAGAACAGAATATGTTTGATTATTTAAAACAACAAAGGTGTCTTTCAACTATCATAGCCATACTCCCCTCTTGGTTGTAGCTTCTGAAATAGTCACATATTATGTCCTATAAGTGAATGATGGGGTATTTTCTAAGCTATAGAACAGAAAATTCTTCAACAAGTTTGCTTTCTTTACTGTGGATATGTCTCCTATGTGGCTGTATTGTAAAGATTACCTTTGTCCTCGTGCCCAGCAGAATTAGTTAGACTTTACCTTTCAGATCAGGGAGGCATGAAAAGGTTAATCTCTAGCTTTTATAAAATATGGTATGAAGTGGAAATAAACAAAAATTACTGGGGCCCACAGTAGGCAGGCCAATAATAGTACAAATACCCTAGGTGTTGGCAATGATGGGAGAGAAGTAAGGATTAAAAGGAAAGAAAGAAAACCAAGGAAAGAGGCAGGTACCAGAGTTTTCATAGTTTTAAAAGGAGCCTGTCTCATGAGAGTCAACTGACTCTGTGTAGAGAGCACGGCCCCATGCACAATAAGGAATATACTTGTTCAGATCCCATGTGATGCAAAATTAAATAAGAAATTGACAGACCGAAAAGTGGATGAAGGGAGACGTCGGACAGGGCAAGATATGACAAAATACCCATTTATAAACTATCAAGGGCTCA
>NW_022103958.1:13486127-13496378 GCF_000313985.2 Echinops telfairi
GGGGAAAAATGAGGACCTAATGTCGGGGGTTTAAATGGAGAGAAAATGTTTTGAGAAACGATGTACAAATGCGCTTTACACAATTGATGTGTATATGGATTGGGATAACAGTTGTATGAGCCCCTAATAAAATGTTAAAAAAGAAAAAAAATTAAGAAAAATAAAAAGAAATCGACAAAACTGATCTTCTAAGATTTCTATGATTTCTGACTACTAAAGATATTGGGAAAATTATTCCTGCTCCTGGTCTTAAATTTTTATAGATGTTCCTGAAATGTTCATTTAGTTCACCTTTAGTAACAGATTGAGCAGATGATTTATGACAGTGTGATTTGCATACCACTGATGAATTCTTTATTCACCTAATGATCACTGTCAAGTGGGAGCTACTATAAAACTTCAAGTATCACTATTAGGACTTTTTACCTCTTACATGGTGTCTTAGTTACCCAGTGCTGCTATGACTGAAATAGCACAAGTAGATGGTTTCAACAGACAGAAATGTATTCTCTCACAATTTATGAAGCTAGAAGTTGAAATTCAGGAATCCCGTTCCAGAAGAAAGTTTCTCTCTCTGATATCACCATTCTTTCAGTAACTGTTGGTACAATGGTCTCTGGAGATCTCCATGGGTCATGGCATCCATGGTTTTTTCGGGGTGTGGGAGATTAACAGCATGGCCAGAGGACACACTCAAATCCCAGCTGTTCTTTGTGGTAATGAAATACATCTTCTCTGCTTGCTTCTCTCTGCTCTTATCTCGATTAAGATAAAAAGAGTCTGTCAGGCTTTTGTACTTTGCGGTGGCTTGTGTGCTGCTATGATGCTGGAAGTTATGCTACTGGTGTTTCAAACACCAGGGAGGTCACTCAAAGTGAACAAGTGGAGCTTCCAGACTAAGAACAATGAAAGAAGGACTCCGCTCCCCACTTCGGCACAAGAAGCTGCTGCAAACCTGATACCAAGCTTTGAAGCATTGTCAAATATTGAAAGCCTACACAAACCTGGTTGGAGATATTGCCCGATTGGGCCCTCATGTTGGAGGGGACTCAAAATGTGACAGAGGAAGAGCTGATTTCTCGGTGTGGAGTTGACTATGGTGAAGTGAGAGGGGTAAAGTCAGTGGGAATGGAGGCTCCAGTATCTTTATTTGCGGATGGGACATGATTTAATGTAAAGAGAAACAGCTGCAAAAACCTTCCGATGACCAGGACTTGGAATGTATGAAGTATGATTATTGAAAAATTTGAAGTGGTGAAATATGAAATGCAACACATAAGTACTGATTTCCTAGGCAGTAACGAGCTGAAGTTGTCTGAGTTTGGCAATTTTGAATCAGATAATCATATGCTTCACTATGCTGGGATTAATATAGTCAAGAGAATTGATGTGGCATTTATTGTCAAAAAATACATTGCAAAATTAATCATGAAGTACAATGCCGTCTGTGATAAAATTATATCTACCTGTCTTCAAGAAAATCCAATAAATTTAAGGATTTTTCAATATATGCACCAACCACAAAAGCTAGTAATGAAGAATTTTACTGAAGACTTCAGTCTGAATTTGATCAAATATGCAATCGAGACACATTCATAATTATTAGCCATTTGAATGCAAAAGTTAGAGACAAAGAGGAAGGAACGAGGTTGGAATTATTATCATAGTGATAGAAATAAAGCTATAGCTAGCCTGAGAGAATAATTCATTGCAAAAACCAATGACTTGTCCAAAGCAGACAACTCATTTCTTTTTCAGCAACACAAAAGGCAACTACACTCATGGACTTTTCTAGATAAAATACACAGAAATCAAATTGATTACATCCATGGGAAAAGGTAATGGAAAAGCTTAGTATCAGCAGCTAAAACAAGGCCATGGGCTAACTCTGAAACAGTCCATTAATTGATCATATGTAAGTTCATGATAAAGCTGAAAAAATTAAAACATGTGCACAAGAGTAAAAATGTGACTCTGAGTCTATCTCACCTGGATTTTGAGAATATATCAAACATTTGAACAATAATGACAGAAGACCTGATGAGCTGCTTTGTGCTAATATCAAGCAAATCATTCAAGAAGAAAGCAAAAGGTCATTAAAAAAATAAATAAATAAAACAAGAAAAAAGAAAAGGTCAAATAAGATGTTAGACTCTGAAACTTACTTAATCAGGGTAGCTAAGAGAAATACAAGTACTGAAGTAAAAAATATGAATACCAAATTTCAAAGGGCAGATAGAGAAGACAAAGCCAAAATTATAATGAAATGTGCAAATACCTAGAATTAGAAAACCAAAAGAGAAGAATATGCTCAGCATATCTTAAACTGAAAGAACTCACACAAAAAAATAAGGCTCAATTTGTAATCTTGAAAGAGTCTGTCCGAAAAATATTGAATGATATTCAACAGAAGGTGGAAAGAATGCAGAGTCATTGTGCCAAAAAGAGCTCTGGTCAACATTTCACAATTTCAAAAAGTAGCATATGAGCAAGTACCAATTGTACTGAAGGAAGAAGTTCAAACTATGAATACCCTGTGAAGAATGGGAATTCCAGAACATTTCATTGTGCATATGTGGAACTTGTACATAGATTAAGACTCAGTTTTTAATGGAAATAGGCAAGACTGAATGGTTTAAAATCAGGAAGGTTTGAGACAGGATGTTATTCAGTCATGGAATTAGCTGATTTGCACCATTTTATCAGACCTGATAGCTATTTTTGGTTGAGTTCAATGAACTGGTTGTTAAATTGGCACTTGTAATAGAAGTTCTCTTGAAGGTGTGTGGCTGGGCAGATGCCCAATGTGGAAATCAGAAATTTACTTTCCTTGCTCTTTTCTTAAGGTTAATCTGCACAACAGTGTATTCTAAGCATCATTGGAATGTTAATTCCTCCATAAGTTAAAAAGTTAGATGGAACTATGCTTGTAGTATGCATTTATTCATTTCATAAAACTCATTATGCTTTTGTGAAATATTACGTTTGTTCCCTTGCATTTGTTACTTCAGTAAACAAACATATGACATAAAGAGAAAAAAGTTATACAACCAGAGGATGACACACTGTCATTTTTCAGTTATTTGTGTTACGCCCCAAATGCCCATGAAATATTATGAATTATGCAATTCCTGAAATAAAAGACAAAGAGCTAAAAATTATTAGAACAATTTCTGTCAGTTCAGCGGAAGTATAAAGGGTTTTCAGATATGAGTACAAGTTCAGAGATGAGAAGTTGCATAGCTCTTTCTAATTTATCAACACAACAAGAATTATCTAATTGGCTTACCTCTCAGTGAATAGGATCTTACTCTCACAGTGAAAAAATGGTTAAGGATATATCACGTAGATGATGATGCTCAAATAAAAGTGAAGACTATTTTAAGTGATGACTCCAATTAAGAAGCAACATGGAAATATCTTAAATAATAGCTTATTTGTTATTTGTAGACATTATATAATATCTTACTACTATTTTAAAACTCTTATAATCTACTTTTGTTTACTTCTTTCATTGTTTGTATTTAAATATTGACTATAAAAATAACATATGACCTTTGGTATATATATATATATATATTTATTTATACTTAAAAAGGTCATAATGGAAGTGAATCAATCAGTGGGTAAATTATTTGAACCCCACTGCTGGCTGTAACTTCTCACCATACTTCTTGAATCTGTAAACTGAGAAAGCAATCAGAGAAGCTTGTTTATATGAAGAAGGATGTGGCAGCCAGATTCGAAGAAGGCTCATCAGCAACCTGCAATATGCAGATCCCACAACCTTGCTTGCCAAAAGCTAGGAGAAATTGAAGCACTTGTAGATGGTGATTAAGGACTACAGCTTTCCCTGTGGATTACAACTCTATGTCGAGAAGACTGAAATCCATACACTGGACCAATAGGGAACACCACGATAAATGGAGGAAAGGTTGAAGGGATCAAATGTGTTTGTCTTGCATGGAGCCACAATAATGGAAGCAGCAAACCAGCCATTAAAAGGCATATTTCATCAGGTAAATCTGTTGCAGAAGACCCCTTTAGAGTACTGGAGAACAAGGAAGCTTCTTTGAGGACGAAGGTGCTCCGGAGTCAAGTCAAGGTATTTTCATTTGCTGCATAAACATGTGAAGGTTGGACATGGAATAAAGAAGATGGAAGAGGATTTAATACATTTGATTTTTGGTGTTGGAGAAGAATATTTTAAGTACCATGGACTGCTAAAAGGAAAAAACCGATCCGTCTTAGAAGATGTAGTCAGAATGTTCCTTAAAGGCAAAGATGTAGAGACATCATATTACATATTTTTGACATGTTGTCAAGAAAGACCAGTCACTAAAGAAGGACATCACATTTGGTAAAGTAGAGGGGCAGCAAAAAAGCCGAAGGTCCTTAAGTAAATGGATTGATACCACACGTGTAACAATGGGCTCAAACATCAGAACAATTGTGTGGATGGCACAGGACTGGGCAGTGGGTTGGAACTGACTCAATTGTACCTAACAACAACAACAACAACAAGATCAAAGGTGATAGAAGACATATTCCAGGTAAACTCCTCTTATAAAGAACACTGATCCCTTCACAACTGATAGATAATCAAAGCAGAGAACATCATGAGGATGATTATATCACTATATAATGGCCAAATCACTAAAAATAATTGTACAGCCAAGTTGACATATATTTTGGGGGACCGTGTTCAATACATAATATATAGTAAAATAAAATTTGTGGATAATATGTAATATATCATAATAAATATGTATATTTACACACATGAGGGGGCTTCAAAATTATTAAAATATAATGAAAATTAACTTTATGATATATATATCTGTAATGCTTAAAAAACTAAATAAAGTCTTTATCCTTTACAGATACTATTATAAATCTCTGATATTGTGTCCAACAATCCACAAAAGTACAAGTCAAGATGCACAATATAATATGATATATGTAACTAGCAAAATCACCTGCACAACATAAACAAATAGAAACTTCTATTTTTCCAGTGTCATTATAGATCAATGATATATACAAGTAACAGATGCTTATGAGTAATAGTAAAAATGAAGTCATATTCACCAGATAACAAGTTTATCAAATACTGCTGTGGATTGAATTGTGTCCCTTCAAAATATGTGCTACAAATCTTCAATGCCTGAGTATTGACACAGGGCTGCAATACGGGAGTCAACACAGTAATTTTGAAGGGGATAGAGAACCCCAAAGTGTTTTATTTGATCTATAAAGGGTTACTATGAGTCAAAAGTATCTCAATGACACCTAACAAAGACAATGGCTGTGATTATCATCCCATTTAGGAATGTTGTTGTTGTTAGGTGCCAATGAATAGATTCCTCATAGCAAGCCTCTCCACAGCAGAAGGGAACACAAACTACTACCCTGTCCTGCGCAGTCCTCCTTGTTCTTGTGTCTGAGTCCAGTGTTTCAGCCATTGTGTTAATGCATCTTGTCCAGGGTCATCCCCTTGTGTTCCGCCCCTCTACTTTACCAAATCTGATGTTCTTCTCCAAGGACTGGGATTTCCTGACAACACGTCCAACGTCTATGAGATGAATTGCACAAGCCTCGCTTATAAGATGCATACTGGCTGTATTTCTTCCAAGACAGATGTTTCTTCTTTTGGAAGCCCATGTCACTTTCAATATTCTTCACCAGAACCATAATCCAAATGCATCAATTCTCTTTGCTCATCTTTATTCAATGTAAAACTTTCACATCCATATGAAGGGGTTGAAAATATCATGGCTTGGGTCATATGGAGCTTTGTCCTCAAATTAATATCCTTACTCTTCAACACTTTAAAGAGGTCTCGGGCAACAGATTTACCCAATGCAGTTGTCATTTCCTCTCTTGGATGCTGCTTCAATGAACATTGATTGTGGATCCAAACAAGAATACATCCTTGAGCACTCAAACCTTTTCTCAGTTTATCAAAATATTTTATACTGGTCCAGTAGCTAGAATTTTGGCTTTCTTTATATTGAGTTGTAATCCATATTAAAGATTGTACTCCTTGATCTCCATTAACAAGTGCTTCAAATCTTCATCACTTTCAGCAATAAGTTATACTAGGAAATAGCATATTTTATTTGTCTAAAATATAGCAGTATATACCACAATGGAAGTGGTTTAAATTTTCGACATCACCACTAATTGTGAATAGTGTTATCTTGGGACTAGAAATACTATTGCAATATCTGAAAACTTACTTGCAGTAAGTGCTTGATTTTATTTTCATTACCCTTACTTCTTAATCTTTGTCTTCGGGTAGGCTCTTTAGAGAAGTAAAAACAGTGAAGCTTATGTATGTACACATAAAGAGGTTTGTAACAAGGCCATGAATGACACTGAATCAGGCAAGTTCCGGGTCTGTGGGTTGGATATCAGTTGGAGGCTTCTGCTGACTCGAATAACTGCATGGGCTGATGAACTCAAGGTTGGCAAGTCCGACATCAGGCTTCTATTTGTAGAGATGAATTAATCTAAGATTGACAGGGAAGGTGGTACATCATTGGCAGCTCCCAGGAGCAGCAGTGAATACACAAACTCTGTCTCAATTCTGAAGAATCAGATGTCTGATGATGAATCAGATGCAGAACCCAGAGCTAGCAAAAACCATGTAATTATTTCCATAGCATCCCTTTATATTGGAAGCAGGCCACACCCTGGGAGAAACTTCCTTTCCGCTGATTGGCTACCACAGCAGATCTCATCATGGATGTGATTATACTGGGTTTGATCTCAGCATAGTTGGATTATCAGTTACCACCAAACAAAATACAAACACTACTATCATAATGGACTTATATAAGGATGTTTTGAGGTTGCAAAACTTTAGGAGAGTGGTTCGCAACTTTCGTAATGCCACAACCCTTTAATACAGTTCCTCATGTGTCGCGACCTCCCAACCATAAAATTATTTTCCTTGACACTTCATAACTGTAATATGGCTACTGTTATGAATCAAGCCACCCCTGTGAAAGGGTCGTTTGACCCCCAAAGGGGTCGCAAGCCACCAGTTGAGAACCGATGCTTTAGGGGAGCAGATAGCTACCACTTTCTTCTGTACAGTGACTGGTGAATTTGAATCCCCAACATTGCAGTCAGCAGTCCAAGGCCTACCCAACAGCATCACCAGAAGATTGCTAGGTGTGGTAATTACATAATTTCATGTCAAATTGAAGATATTTAAAAGTGTAAGGATGGTAGATATTCAACCTGTCAAACAGGTCAGAGCCTGATGGTGCCTCTTTATGGGTGTCACTTTTTCATAAGGAGGACCGTGGGAACCTCCCCTTCTCTCTCTGCCTTCAACTTCCTGCTGGCTGACCCTGGTTGCTGCCAGAACCCTGTGATGCTACCAATGCTTTTAGATTCACATGACTCTGAACGCACCAAAATGTGTTATTCCTCCAGTTGGCATCATTGTTTGTGACTGCAGCAGTCTGAAGTAGGACTTATGGACTCGTACTGGACTTATGGACTTGAGTTGGACTGGGCCAGAAAGTGTTCTTGGTACATAATTACCACTTTTATTTTTTTAAATCATTTTATTGGGGGATCATACACTTCTTATCACAATCCATACATCCATCCATTGTGTCAAGCACATATGTACATTTGTTGCTCTCATTATTCTCAAAACATTTGCCTTCTACTTTAGCCCTTAATATCAGTTGCTCATTTCCCCCTCCCTCCCCACTCCCCCTTCCCTCATGAACACTTCATAATTTATTATAGTTTTGTCATAAGTTACACTGTCCAACATCTCCCTCCACCCTCTTCTCTGCTGTTCATCCCCCAGGGAGGAGGCAGTACTTAGATTCTTGTAATCGGTTTCCCCTTTCTACCCCACATTCCCTTCACCCTCCAGGCATCACCCCTCTCACTACTGGTCCTGAAGGAGTCATCTGTCCTGGATTCCCTGTGTTTCCAGTTGCTATCTGTACCAACGTACATCCTCTGGTCTAGCGAGATTTGTAAGGTAGAATTGGGATCATGATAGTGGGGGGGTGGAGAGGCAGCATTTAAGAACTAGAGGAAAGTTATGTTTCATCGTTGCTACCCTGCACCCTGATTGGCTCGTCTCCTCCCCACAGCCCTTCAGTAAGGGGGTGTTCATTGGCCAACTGATAGACTTTGAGTTTCCTAAAAAAATTTTCTCTTTACTAAAAGCTTTTAACAAAAGTAGGGCAGGTAAACACATTTTCACTTCTACAGACAAAGCTGATCCTAAGAAGTCCCAAGAAGATAGAAATCATATTTGGGATCCAGGTTCACAAATCACCTGAAGGAAGAGCTATTCACTTATGTTTTTGCAGGAGAACGCAGGGGGACTTCCCTTAGAACAGCTTCAACTTGTGGGTCACACCCCTGTGGGGGTCAGTCGACCCTTTCACAGGGGTTGCCCAATTCATAACAGTAGCAAAATTACAGTTATGAAGTAGCAACAAAAATAATTTTATGGTTGGGGGTCACCACAACATGAGAAACTGTGTTAAAGGGTCGGGGCATTAGGAAGGCTGAGAACCACTTCCTTAGGAGGATGAAGGACAAGGAAAGGATGAAGAAACTATCCAATCTCAACCATGATTCTGTTTCCAGATTGCCAACAGCCCAAAGGGAGGGGCTATTTGTTTACGTTTTCACAGGCAAAGGAGATACATGGTTCTCTTCAGCCAGGAAGGCCCAGGAAGGAAGGAACAATGTGACACGGAGGATGGGAATACAACCCCAAGACCTCGCTTCTCAATGCTGAAGTTACCCAAACATCAAGAAGACCTCGGAGACTCACGAGAATGGCTATTGTTGTCATCCTGATACTCATATTCATTTCCACCATTGCTGACGTTACCAGGGACACTCTAAAACTCTATCATAACCAAGCATTTTTATGCAATAGTGATTGGACTACTACAATAGAGTATTCATTTACTAGAAGATCAGATTGTGTACTTTCAATATCATTTGATGTTAAATTGTATTAGAATGTTGCGGATTTCATGTAACCCCTTATCTATGTAACCTTACAGAATTGGGCTTTAATTATAAACCATTGGCAAGGAATTTAAGTGAAACATCTCACTAGATGTCAATCAGCAAAAAAATGGAAATTTTCAGTCTTTCTCATAGCTTAGGTAAAGGGAACATCCCATTAGAAATCAGACAGCTAAAAATGGAGACTCTCAATGCATTTAGATTTTCAATCATCTCCTAGTGTTGGCACGATTAAACAATTGGTGGATGGTGTAGCGGGGCTGGATCCTACCTGCTTGGGTTTCAAAGTATTTCACATAGCTTAAGTTCTAATCAGACTGTGATGTTCATGATGATAATTTTGATGTTCACAGTCTCATGCTGCTTCTATAGGAAGCTAAGAGATATGAAAAGAAACCATGTAGCTTCTATAGCCTATTAAATGTTAAACATAATACAGAAAGGGGAAATATGGAAAACTAACACTGGGGGAGATATGACAAGGACTATATTCCCTAACTTATAATGGGGAATCAAAGTACATCATCCTGCTTTAAATACCATTCCCACAGCTTCTTCACTAACAGCTATGCTGACTTAAAGTGAGCACATGGTTGATTGTATCTCCCTACAGAAGCAGACATCCTGTTGCTATCTCTTCCCGCCATGTCACCCAGCCCACCTCATACTTCCCTAACTAGTGGATGGGCTGGGGGAGCTTCTCTGCACCCCCCACCCTGAGCTTGGATTCAAAATATTTGCCATAGCTCAAATTTTTGGCTTGGCTGCATTAATATTGTCATTAATTTTGCTTTGGCAGCTTTCAATGTATAGAAAGTAACCATGTTGCCCCTGTAGCTCTTTTAAATTTACTACATAAAACAAAAGGGGCATTTGTGGGAAACAGAAAGGTATTACTAAGGTTACTCCCCTTCTCCCATATTATATGCCAATGCTAAAGTGCTGCTTGCTAAAACATGGTCAATGACTACACACTTGGAGGTCAACTGCTTAAAGGGCATCTCTCTGAGGGTTATCAGCCATCTAGAATAATCAGACCCTGTAGTCTGCCCACTTTAAGTAGGGCCCACTCCCTTCTGATAAGGATAATGGATTGTTCCCCTGAAGGAGAGTCCAAAGACTAAGGACAAGCCAACTCAGGGAGGATCAAGGGTAGGCTGCCATTTTGACTAGAGTCCACCCATCTTGTCACATGTATGCCCCTAGTGCAGTGGTTCTCAA
>NW_022103958.1:13496478-13558142 GCF_000313985.2 Echinops telfairi
CGAGTGGGAGGATTATGACATTACACCTTACTCTTTGACTAGATAAAACTATTGAATCTGAATGGTATAGTTGGCACAGTTGATGTAACAACTGTGAAACACGCAAAGGACAAATAATACATCCCGTGTTCACGGGCCACTGAATTACCACGGACCGTGAAGATGTCTACGTTGGAGTCAGGGAGCCATAGATGGTGAGAAACCAATGGAAAAGAAAACACTACAGCACGTGTAACAAGAAGGCGATAGATTTATTCTACAGTGATCTCTTAGAAATTTTTAAAAAGACAAATTTACCTACTGAAACATCGACCATAAAAACATGTGCAAAAGTCACGAAAGAAAAACTGCGGTCTGTTCACTAGTAGAGATATCCCACTTTTACCCGAAGTTTTAAAAAGTGACGATGGCATTGTAATGTCCCCACCCCTGTTCAGGGAGGCACCACCTTCCTTGCTGCTCGGTGCAGTGTGTAGACATAGCTGTTTCTATGCCCTTCTTCCTGGGATGAAAATCGGCCCAGCCCGTTTAAAGGTAGTTGGTGTGATGGCGATCAGAAGGCTTAAAACAAAGGCATTTCCTTTTCCCAGTGCTGGAATCTATCTTGGGAAATAGCAAGGCAAATGTGTAAAGATTTCTACCAGGATGTGGATCACAGCAAGTTATATATATATATGTATGTATGTATGTATATATATATATATATATATATATGCCTTGATTGGAAATATATTATCTCTCAGCATGGATCTGGCTACTGAGATCATCTTGTCTGATGTCTCTTTAATTTTACCCCTCAATTACACAACTGCCTCTTCTACCTGTTTGTGGGGGCTGGTACCCCACAATTGAGCTTCAAAAGAATTTTTACTGCAAGGGGAGGGAATGTTATAATTTGGATTTTTAACAACCACACCCTAAATTATGTTTAACTTTGAGTAACATGAGGCTAATTCTTTCACCAACTCTTTCAAGAGTACATCAATAACATTGTTATTTTCTGACAGAGGATCTGAGCTGAATGAAAAAAATAACCAGTCCCTTATCTAGGGTCCTACATGCCTAAGAATTGCAAGAATTAGTGATATAATCTGGTTTTCTTAATTTCTGGTCCAAAACAAACTATAAAATAGAGCAAACTATAAAATAACTTTGAAAATGATTGTGCAATTAGATACAGACGTGTGGGACACATAACCTCCTCATTTCAGAAAGCAAAAACAAAATCAACAAACCCACTGCTGTCCAGTCTGTTGTGACTCACAGTGACCCCGTACGACTGCCTAGAACTTCCCCTAGGAGGTTTCTGAGGCATGAATCTGTACAGAAGCAGACTGCACAGCTTTCTCACATGGAGGGGAGGACAGGTTCAAACAAGGGACCTTTAGGTTAGGTGGCACCTGAACCACCAGGATTGTTCTTAACCATTTGGCAAGATGTCAGAAAAAAAATTCAACTCTATAGAAAATATTACTGGCACTCATATTATAGAAATTATTATTAGGAAGATGCTAGCTTTATCTATACAATCAATTTTACAGGAAATATGTTTTCTAAATGTTCTGGTTAGTTATCATCTAAAAAATGTGTTAAAATTAAAATGTTACCTGAAACTATGACCTATGCAGGAAAGACCTGTGGAGAGAATTTATTCTACTAAATTATTTCTCATGATTTTTAATTGGTTCATTCCTTATTTGACCCCCACATGAGAATTTGCATTTCCATCACACATACACTGAATCAAGATCAACTTTTAAACAAGAGCTTATATTTTAACAAGTGGGACTTTATATATATGTAAATGAAATCTATAATAATAATAATAATTAGATCTATAATAATAACTTAGGGGTGTTGTTAAAATGCAGTTTCTCATTAAGTGTATCTGGAGTGTAAATGCAAATTTTCAGCAGGGAATCAACCAGTCAGAAGTTCTGTTATTTCTTAAAGCACAAAAACAAGCAAACGAAGAATCAGAATGCAGCATATGTTAAGTGCTTACAACAACTACAGGGACAACAGAAACACCTGGGGATCAACACACCTGATTATTACAACTAGGTGGAAGAGAGAAGTACGTGGAGATGCTTCAGCCTACCTACGTTTGTAACAAGAACTTAGATGCTAGCAGAGATCCCAGTCTTTCAAACAGTGCACCGCGGCCCCTGAAAACTGATATTGTCCTCATATTGACTATGAAAAAGATATTAAAATATAATCATGAATTCACACATATGTCCTAAACCTTTTATTTTTATGTATGAAAAAAGATGAAAGAGATAAGGGTTAATTATTTTAATGCTCTACAATATTATCTTGAAAAAAATAGCGTAGATGACTTAATGTTAAAATTTACCAATTCGTTGATAATGGAGCCAATAAAATGTCAAACACATATTTAGATTACATTTAGAAAGAAAACAGTAAATATTTATTAAGCAATTTATAGAACCATAGTAAATGTAGCAACAGATGTTAAATGATTAAACATACTTTACTTTCTAAGAATATATCATTTCATTGAGAATAGAGATGTGTATAGACATACACATGCACAGGTCATTGATCCATTAAATGATTACTTTTTAAATAATTACATTTCCTGGGCACTGTATGTTGACACCATGGTATTTAAAGGCACTCCACCTGAAACCGATACATTATAAGGCTATTATGTAATAGGTAATGCACAATTTAATTAGCATATAAGATTAAATTAACCTTTATTGTGTATATTTGAGTTGATTAAAGCATCTGTTTCAATAAAATATTCCAATTGATTGAACTGTCCTTTTGATATTTATACAGTGTTTAGATACTAGGTACATGTGCATTTAATTCCAATAATTTATAAAACAAATTAAACAATTCAGTAAATAGCACATGGTTTCTTCCTTTTTCTAAAGAACACAGCAAATGATATTCTGGGTGATTTGCAGGAGTGTTTGTATACTGGAAGGACTGTCCCAATGAAGGAATTAAAAGATTAATATATTCTCCTGGCCTACAATGAGAAATCAATTATACAAGCATTTTAAGTTTTCTTATTGAGAGAAAAGCTTTTTCTCAATATGCAGGAGGATGGAAAAAAATGATCTAGTGAGCCCATGCCCCTGAGTAAGGAATATGTTCTATTGCTGGTTAGGTTGCAGAAATTACAATGTTTTATCATAGCAATTAAAAGCATGTTAAAGCATGCATCTTCTTTTGAAAGATTCAAAAGACTAACTCATTAGCTTTTGAGTGTCTATAAAACAAGAGCTCTTGGCTCATTAGAATCTCCTGGGAGTGGGGCAGGGGGTGGCGGTGAGCTAAACAAGCAGCCATCTAGCTGAGAAGTAACAAACTCCACATGGAAGAAGCACACCAGTCTGTGGATAATGAGGTGTTGATGGAATCAGGTACCAGGCATCAAGACCCAGAACAAAAAAAATCATATCGTTGTGAATGAGTGGGGGCATGGGGTGGAGAACCAAAGCCCATCTGTAGGCAATTGGACATTCCCTTACAGAAGGGTCACAGGGAAGAGATGAGCCAGTCAGGGTGCAGTATAGCACCGATGAAAAATACAACTTTCCTCTAGTTCTAGTTCTTTAATGCTACACACACACTATCATGACCCCAATTCTACCTTATAAATCTGGTTAGAACAGAGCATGTACATGGGTAACAGATGAGAGCTGGAAACACAGGAAATCCAGGACAGGTAAACTCCTAAGGACCAACAATCAGAGTAGTGCTACCAGGAGGGTAAGGGGAAGGTGGGGGGAAAAAGGGGGAACCTATCACCATGATCTACATGTAACCCCCTCCCAGGAGGATGAACAACAGAAAAGTGGGTGAAGGAAGACAGCAGAAAAAATTATAATTTATAAATTATCAAGGGTTCATAAGGAAAGGAGGGGTGGGGAGGGAGGGGAAAATGATGAGCTGATACTAAGGGCTCATGTAGAAAGAAAACGTTTAGAAAATGACAGTAGCAACTAGTGTACAAATGTGATCGGCACAATGGATGGATGGATGGATTGTGATCAGAGTTGTATGAGCCCCTAATAAAATGATTTAAAAACAAAGAGTCTCCTGGGTGGTTGGGAGATTTAAGAGGCCCTGGTGAGACTGAGTCTAGGCATTGAGCTGCTAACTAAAAGGTCAGTGGTTCAAAGGTACCAGCGGATTCTTATCCCACCTGCTCCGCTAAAGATTTACAGCCTCTGAAACCACATACAGGGCTTCTGTGAGTTGGAATCAACTCAATGGCAGTCAGCTTTTATGAGGAGTTTAAAAGACTCAAGCCCTGACTCAGTTTCAGATTTAAATAATACACCAGGTTCTTAAATATTACTCTTAAACATAGTGTTCCAACATGCTGTCTTCTTTGAGAGCTAGTATTTTAACCTATTAAAGGGGAGAGGAATGTTCTTATACATAAAATTTAACACATTAAGCCCTAACAGTTACAAGCTGTTAACTTGAGCCCTTATTTAAACTGAGTTTTAGTTTACTCATCTGTAAAATGGTATGGTACATAAATGTGGTACTTCGTAAAATTAGAGGTAATTAATGTAAAGGACGGGCCTATATTTGATTTCAGTTAGTACTTGTATTTGCACTTATTATTGCTGTGGTACAGGTCATTGTGAAGGATGCAGTGATAAATAGAAATATAAAATGACTGCCGTCAAGTTAATTCTGATGCATAAGCTTCTCTAAGGAAATGCACAAAACCATAATGCACAATAAAACACCAAAAATTCATGTAGCACTTCATATTTATTATGAGTATGTACCACTAGAGTTGGGTAGCATCAACGCAAATATACCAGTAGGGCACTCTAAACAAAAGAGAGTGAAACTGGGTAATTGTGTTCTGTTTCAAATAGCATTCTCTAATTTTTTCCCAACACTTTTACTGTTCTAAAATTCCCATATTATACAATTCAATAGTTCAGTCACATCAAGAAGAGTTGTACAATCATCACCACAATCAGTTTGAGAACATTTTCTTCATTACTGTATTCATCATTAGATCCCAATTTCCCCCCGACCTCCCATGCCATACCTCCAATGAACCATTAATCTAATGAATGTCTCTATAGATTTATCTATCCCGATTTCATATACAGAAACAAAAATTAAAACAAACAAACACAAATCTAATGAAGTGAAAGAGGTAAAACCTCAGTGAAAAAGAAAGCCGAAGATATTAAAAACTGAAAGAAATTTAAATTTGGTATAAGGGAGTCAAATGATAGGGTACTAAATTTTAACCTAACCACCTCTACAACAATTGACACTCCAATACACTTTGCATGTTAGCAAAGCAATTCACATTTCTGGTCCATGATGATAGGGGCTTCTCCAGGGGCTTAATCTACATGTATATCCCCTTCACTTTAAAAACAAACAAACAAACTGAAGCAGTTTTAAAATGACTCAAAAGGGGGTCAAATAATAAGGTATTACATTTTGACCTCACTACCTCTGCCATCCACTATTTGTCCGTCAGATTTATTGACAATCTGTGGTATGCAGATGGCACAACCTTGTTTGCTGAAAGTGAGAAGGAATTGCAACACCTGCTGATGAAGAGCAAGGGTTGTAGACTTCAGTACTGATTACAACTCAATGTAAAGAAGACTCAAATTCTCACAACTGGATCAATCGGTAACATCATGATAAATGGAGAACAGGTTGAAGTTGTCAAGGAATTTTTCTCAATTGGGGACACAATCGATAGAAGCAACAGGCAAGAGACCAAACGATACTGAATTAGGCGAATATACTGCACACAATCCCTTTAGAATATTGAATAGCGGGGATGTTACTTTGAGGACTACCCAAGTATGGTATTCTCCATTGCCTCATATGCACCTGAAAGTTGGACACAAAATAAGGAAAACTGAAGAATTAATGCATTTGAATTGTGGTTCTGGAGAATGGTAGTACCATATTGAAAGTGCCATGGACTGCAGAAAAGTGAAACCAATATGTGTTGGAAGTAGTAAAGCTAGTGTGCTCCTTAGAGGCAAGGATAGCACGATTTGTCTTACATACTTTGAACATAGTGGCAGGAGAGACCAGTCCCTGGATAAGAACGTCATGCTTGGAAAGTGGAGGGCAGGAGCAGAAAGGTCCTCAATAAAATGTATCGAAACTGTGGCTACATCAATGGACTCAATTATAGGAACAATTGTGAGGATGACACAGTACGGTGCACTGTTCCCTTCTATTGTGCATAGGACCACTAAGGGTGGGAGACTGGATGGCACCACCACCACCAACTCCTGCCATAAATGCCTTTACCATGTTCTCTGTCTGATGACAGGGCTATTCACATCAGTCAACTATGATCAGAGGGGATTCACCAGAGATTAATCCACGTGTGGAACATGCAAATGGATTTTGGACTTCCACTGTCATCTACAGCTTTCTGAAAATGAGGTGTTCACCATTTAAGAATTGGTGCCATTCCCTCCTTCAGATTTGGATTATATTATTTATAATCCTTGGATCACACAGGCTGGTGTACTTATTCCATATGGATTTAGTTACACCTCACTTAGATGCATACTTGTTTGAAAACAAGACTTTAAGACCTCAAATGCCATCCTTTCAGATAGGCAGGAACCATTTAGTTTCTTCATCACCCCTTGTCATCCACTCATATCTTCTGTGATCTCTTTATGAGGTTGAGCATCAAACATGGTTATGTCATAAAAATTAATTGTTCTTAGATTGGGACTAGAATTAAATTCAAAGCCAAAATACATTCATACATCTATGGTTTATGTATGTCTCTGATTCACGTTGCCATTTTATGTTAGAGAACATTATTCCTCTGGGACATCACTTACACTGTCATCACGTCAATGCTGACTCAAGGTGACCCTATAGGTCATGGTAGAACTACCTCTGTGAGTCTCTGACTCTGCAATTCTTCACAGGAGTAGGAAGCCTCATCCTTCCCCTATGGAACTAGCTGGTGGTTTACAATAATAACCGTGAGGTTAGCAGCCCAATTTGTAACCACTATGCATTGCTAGTGTCTCTAATTCATTGTATTGGCCACAGAGATAATGTTTACAACTATAGGGTTTATTAAGGAAATTAATAGGTTACAACATAAGTGAGAAATACTGAGAAATGAGTTTCGTTTGAAAAAGATGATGGCAACATATGTATAGATGTGCTTGACACAATGGATATAGGTATGGCATATCAATGATTTTGCTCAATTTATGAATCAGTGAGGGGACCGTACAATGCGGAAGCATATCTTTTGGATATACTATGGGTACAAACATCAAACAAGCATTTATTGGCTTTGGAATTCTGAGTAGAATATTATGGTTTTAACCTTCAGAAAATGTATGCTGTAACAATTGTTTGGGGTAGAAGATGCGAGATGGCAAAGTGAGTGAATGTTCACCTAACTCCCTCTCAAACTAACCCACAAAACAATGAATTAAAAATGTACAGAAAAAACATCTTAAATTTTTGGGTGATAGTTGAATTTTTAGAGAGTCAGGGTGAGTCTAGAATTGGGAAGGCCTAAGAGAGTAGGGACGTGCTACAAAAACTGGGAGAAACCCACCTAATAAAATGACAAGTACATCCTCATTGCAGACATTTCAGGGAGGGTGTTAGCAACACTGAAATTCAGGAACATGGAAAAGAAGTGATCTGAGAAAGTTGTAGGCAAACTTTTTAAAGATGGTTCAGACAGGCTCTGGAGATTCACAGGCCTTGCAATTGGGAAGAGATAAAAGAAGACAATGAGACTGTCGGAGATGGTTTTTGAATCTTACTGAGGCACTAGGATTGACCAGAAGTGCAAGGTCCCCATATAGGGCACATGAAAACTTTAGACAGAAAACTGTGCAGAGGGAATGGTTAGGGTCTTGGCCACAGTGGGATAATGTGGGAGAGCTTGCGAAGAGTCAGCCATAAAATAAAGATAAGGAGAGTCTTCCATTCTAGCCAATAAACTTAGCAGTATGTCAAAAAAAAGAGCTACATCATTATCAAATGTGATTCATACCAGGATTAACAGAGTGATTCAAAATCAGAAAAGCCATCAGTATGATCTCTCACATAAATAAAGCAAAGCAGAAAAAAAATTACAAGATCAATTGATGCTGAAATGGCATTTAATAAAATTCAACACCTTTTCATGATAAAAACTCTCAGAAAAGTAGGAATAGAAGGGAACTTTCTAAATATTATTAAGAAGATATATGGGGGGGAAACCCACAATAGTCAACACCCTTAAATGGAGAAAAACTACAAGACGTCCCTTTGAGAAAGAGAAGGAGACAAGAATGGCCATCATCATCACTTACTCGGCATCTTAAAAGAAGAAAAAGAAATAAAAGATTGTAAATAGGAAAGGTAGAATTGAAACTATTTCTATTTGGAGATGATTATGTCAATCTGAGCACAGTAAAGAATATGATTTTATGATTCAAAATGGCCACTATTAGCTCATTAACATGAATACTATCTATCACTGTGTATTCCATTTCATTTTCAATGACTTATAATTTTCCTAGATTCATACTTCATTCATTGTTTCCAGGACTAGCATGCTTCCAGATCTTATTCACCCATGTCATAGGTACAATATATGGTATTAAATACATAGTCAGGGCTCTTTAGGACTTTTTGTTTTATTTGATTCATTTTGTTTGTAAGGATGCAAATAGAAATTCTAGTTCTTCCCATGCAGCATGTGCTTCATGCGTTTGTCACTGCTTTTTAGGGAAGCATAATATTCCATTGTATGTATGTACCACGTTTTTTAATCCATTTGTCTGTTGATGGACATTTGGGATTTTTCCAACTCCTTGAAATTGTGAACTGTGCTGCGATGAACATTGGAGCACAGATTTCTGGCTGTCGTTTGTTTCTTGACTCTTCTGGGTATATAGCCAGTGGAGGTATATGGTAGCTTGATTTCCATCAGTTTTAGATATCGCCAAATTGATTTCCATAGTGGCTGTACATAGCTACAGGTCCACCAGCAGTGGATAAGAGTTCCTGTTTCCCCCCAGCCCCTCCAACACTTGTTTCTTTCTGATTTTTTTGAAGTTGGCTATCTTTGAGGGTGGTACCTCATTGTTGTTTTAATTTTCATTTCTCTTATGGCTAATGATCGTGAACATTTTCTCATATGTTTATTGGCCATTTGGATTTCTGCCCTTGTGAAACTTCTGTTCAGGTCTTTTGCCCATCTCCTTAGTGAGAAATTAGTTTTTTCTTTTTGGAAGCTAGCAGAGTATTTTTGATTTTAGTAATAAGGCCTTTGTCTGATGTGTCATTGCTAAAGATGTTTTCCCAGTACTTGGGTTCTCTTATTACTCTCTTGGTGAATTCTTTCGATGTACACAGGTGTTTTATTTTCAGTATATCCCACTTGTCAATTTGTGCCTCCTCCGTATTTGTGCCCTTCCTTCTTTCTCGCCTTTGTATTCCCTGTGCCAAAGTTCTCAGATTGGTCCCAAGTCTCTCATTGATAGCCCTAAGAGTTTGGGATTTTACCTCGAAGTCTGTGATCCACCTTGAGTTTATTCTTGTGCATGGTGTGAGGTAAAGTTCTTGCTTCATTTTTCTGCAGGTAGATATCCATTTTTTTCCAGCACCGCTTATTGAAGAGGGCATCTGCCTTCCCATTGGATATTTTTTCGGCCCTTATCAAAGATCAGTTGTCGGTATGCTGATGATTTTATTTCTGGGTTTTCAGTTTTTTCCCATTTGTCTGACTATTTGTCATTATAACAATGCCATGTGGTTTTGACCGAATCCCCTTACAGAAGGGTTGCAGGGAGGAGACGAGCCAGTCAGGGTGCAGTGGAGCAACGATGAAACATACAACTTTCCTCTAGTTTTTTAATGCTTCCTCCTCCTCACTATCATGATTCCAATTCTATCTTAAAAATCCGGCTAGAACAGAGGATGTACACTGGTACATATAGGAACTGGAAACACAAGGAATCCAGGACAGATGAACCCCTCAGGACCAGTGGTGAGAGTGCCGAAACTGGGAGGTTGGGGGGAAGGTGGGGTAGAAAGGGGGAACCAATCACAAGGATCTAAATATAATCCTCTCCCTGGGGGATGGACAACAGAAAGTGGGTGAAGGGAGACATCAGACAGTTTAAGGCGTGACAAAATAATAATAATTTATAAATTATCAAGGGTTTGTGGGGTGGGGGACAGGGAGGGGAAAAATGAGGAGCTGATACCAAGAGCTCCATGTAGAAAGCAAATGTTTTGAGAATGATGGTGGCAACAAATGTACAAATGTGCTTGACAACAATGGATGGATGTATGGATTGTGATGAGTGGTATGAGCCCCCAATAAATTGATTAAAAAAAGAAAGAAATTATATTTGGGTGCTCTGTCTTAAAATCATGTGTTTAGGAACCATATATCTTATCTTGTTTTATTTTACAACATCTTAGATCTTATATATTTGCTACTGCTACAGACTCACAAA
Source organism: Echinops telfairi (assembly GCF_000313985.2). Classification (NCBI taxonomy): domain Eukaryota; kingdom Metazoa; phylum Chordata; class Mammalia; order Afrosoricida; family Tenrecidae; genus Echinops; species Echinops telfairi. The sequence goes on from NW_022103958.1 coordinate 13,506,981, forward strand.
GTTTTATACCCTGTGATCTCACTAGGACACTTAACAATTCTCTGATTTACATCATCTTCATTTTACAAGTGCACAAATTAAGGACTAGTGGGTTTAACAAAATTCTCTCAAGTCATATAGCCACAAGTAGCAGAATCGGGACTCAAATCTAATCAAGGCATTTCACTCTAATATTTTTGCAGTTCCCATTATCTCATACTGCCTCTCTCTAATCAGTAAAATGAATGGCTATGATCTATCAGGAAAAAAACACTTCCACATTTTAGCTCTTAAGTTCAATGGCTATTCCAAGATAGTTATACAAATATATAACATAAAATGATAAATTCTGATTTATATAAAATTAAATTAACTATATCCCACATAATTTTATGTGTATTTTTAATATTAAATTTTTGACTTTTAAATGGATCATCATTAAGTCTGTATTTCAGCATATCGTTCCATTTTGATAGTTTTAAAATATTATTGCTGGCTAAAGAAACCACTAAGAAATTTTACCACTTATTCTAGCACTGAGGTTTTCCTGGCATGTTTTCATTCAAATTTAACTTGCTGGATTGTCAAATTCTCGTAGATTAATGACTAGGATTATGTGGTAGAACAGCAAGTGATACAATTGATAATCCATGCTGCCTTGACGCTGGAAAAGCCCTATACCTTATAAACACCTTTGATAATGCCCTTACAAGCTGTGAGTGCTCTAAACCTCTGTTCCTATCACAGCATCAATGCTATCTCTAAGAAAAGCACGGTTTTTACCTACCATTTGAGAACGTGCTAGCTGGAGGGATAAACAGAGCAGAACACCTACCACCACAGCAGAAAGAGTGGGAAGCAGAAGAGTGGTTTGATTTTAAAGACATACATGCATTATAATAAGTAAATTTTTGTAATAATAACCAGGGGACCTAAAAATGAATTCTAAATATTACCATATAGATGTTTATTATTCTTAAAATTTAGTCTCCTTCCCCAGAGTAATAATCTGGAATCTTACCCAAAATCAACACAAAAATAAATTACGGAACAAGGACTATTGCATTTCATCTATTCTATACCTGTATCAATAGGGAAAATTGTCCAAAATCAAGTTTCTGCTAGTAGAAAATAAATGTTTTCTCAAACGTTTATGTAATATTCCTTTTACATGCTGTCATTTTAACTTTACCTTGAATAAATCCAATAGTTATTTTCTTTTTAAAGTTTTTCTTCCAAAGCAGCATTAGTGTGTTTATCAAAGTTGCTTCTACCGGTTGAATGTCATATGATAATAAGCAATAGTTTATCGGAATTTTTTCAAATCAAAGTTTTATTGTAGAGCACAATATGAATTTGAATTATTTTCCCCATGAAGTCAATTTATAGTGATAATTTTCTGCCAAATTAAATGAGTACTTTCACTTATTAATTTCTTCAGAAAATTCTTGAAGGTAACTCAAGGAGATAACAATTTGAAGTTCACTTGTGTCATCAAACCAACAACTAAAAGAAGCTATAAGGGTATTCTTTTTCAAAACCTCAAACCTAGTGTGTTAGTTATATAATCATTTGCCAATTTGAGAGGATTAAGAGAGAAGGGATTGAGCCTAAGTCTGTCAATCAGGTCATAACCAATGAGGCTTCTCTGTGGGCATGACCTTCTCCTGAGGATGGTATTCTTTTTCAAAACCCCAAACCTAATGTGTTAGTTATATAATCATTTGCCAATTTGAGAGGATTAAGAGAGAAGGGGTTGAGCCTAAGTCTGTCAATCAGGTCATAGCCAATGAGGCTTCTCTGTGGGCATGACCTTCTCCTGAGGATTCTGGGAAATCCTGTATTCCTCCTTGGGGACTCTCTGCTTACTCCCTGGGAGACATTGCAGATGACAAGACGCATAGAGCTAAGCTAGTGCCCTGAGCTGGAGGCGCCTTGTGGAAACCCCTGCCAGTGCTGAGATGCTTACACCACCACTGGATCCATAAGGCTTCCCACCCACTGGCCTATGATCTTCCTGCATTTTGCATCATTGCATGTGTTTCATGAGTCTGAAGAGGACTTTATTGACTTGTATTGGACATGTGGGCTAATATCAGACTTATTGACTTGATCTGGACTGGGCTGGGATGTTTTCTTACTGTACAGTTGCTCTTGTATATAAAGCTCTTTCTTATATTCATATTGTTGGGTCAGGGACAGGCTGTCAGAGTCTCAATTCTTCTATGTGCACGTACCAGGAAACCAAGCTGACGGAGAATTCTCAGAACTGGCTCCAAGAATAACTAACTGTCTTTCCTCCCCATCTGCAATGGCTTGAAGGTTAGATTAAGAAGGGATCCTATGCAAATGGGCCCATCGTTGGCCTCTCCTTTAAAAACCCACCACTCTCCTCACTGAGCATGACTGGGCTACTTGCTAGACCACGGAGGCCCGTCTGGGAGCTTCTTTTCTAATAAAGAGCTGTTACTGCCTCTTAATTTTTTCTCTGCTTGTTTGTTCCTGTGCCTCAGTTTACCTATCATTTGATGCCGAAAACCTGGGAGGAGAAAAGGGGTCCTGACTTGCCCCAGCCTCGTCTTGGGCAAGTGTGGTGCTCTCCTCCCGAACCTCTGCCATCAAGTCCTGACTCACCTAGACTCCGCTTAGTCCTTTGCTCTGTGTCTTGTCTTGTCTTGGCTTCAGCAAATCCACACTTTCCATGTGCCCACCAAACCCCTGCCTTTTGACTTTCTGTTTACTTCCTAGGGCTTTTGCTGATAACAGTGCTGTTGGCCCTGGGTCTGGCAGTCACTACACATTCAGATTGGACTCCATCACAGAAGGCATTTGGGGGCCTTTTCTACTTGTTCGTGTGCTTTGCATTTTCAGCTCTGCAGTGCCTTCTCTAAAATCTTCTACTTTCCCCTTTCTTATCCTAGACAGGTACCTCTGACCAACCCTCTATTTCATTGGCCACAGAGCCGGTTTCTTTCCTTGGCTTCCTTTGCGTCTCACTCTGCCCAAGGTCCCTGACTGCCGTACAAGCTGCAGATCTGCACCAGGGAACCTAGGAGAAATGGCTGATACTGACATGAAAATCATTATTAACCAGATTATACTTAGGTTTGGACTCCCCAATTCCATTCAGCCATATAACAGACTGTGTTTTGTGTCTAAAATCACCCAGCAGGTCTCTTTTGCCCTGGACATAAGTGGAAGCTCCATATACCATATCAGCCACAATCTTCTGGAAAGGTGGAGCATATGAACAGCATCATACAAAGTCATCTCTCAAAGCTGTCGCTGGAGCTCTGCAATTCTTGGGTGGACTTTCTCCCATTAGCTTAGCACTCATCCATTCAGCTCCTCATACTCCCTCCTTTCTAAGTCCCTTTGAGTTAATGTAGGTCAGACTTTTCCTAATTAATCACAATCACCCAATACAGCCTCCTCCTCTAGCCACTTACCTGCCTCACCTTTCTCTTTTAAGACAGCTTCTTTGAGAACAAACAGATCGGGGCCTGCCCAGCCCAGACCCAACACAGCCTGACCTGCCTACTCTCAGCCCCAGAGACTCAGTTCTCCTTAAAGAACTCTAACCACAACCCCTCCGGCCAAAGTGGAAGGGACCTTACACGGTAAGCCTCACTACCCCATACAGCGATTAAAGTACTCCAGGACCCCAACTGGCACCATCTCATCTGAGTTAAGCAGATGACTCCGAGCCATGGCCCCCTGTATTCCACCCAAGTCGTGGGGCCCACTTACATTCGCTTTCCGAGGGTGCCTCCTAAGCCAAGGTAAAGCCACCCTAAGCCAAGGTAAAGCTCTAAAGCCCAGATTAAACCCTTTTGTGTGGGAATTCATCATCTATGAAACGTATCGGGCTAACGATGCTGCACAAACACATGTGCCTGGGAAAGGATACTGTGCCCTGGCAGGGTGCCAATCGCCAGTTTCAATCTACTTTCTCCCTAGCCCCCTAAAATCAATAGCTTTCAGAGCCTCCCTGTTGGCCCTGTGTTTCCATTTTGACAAAAAAAAAAAAAAAAAAGTATTGTCAATGGTGGCCAGACATCTATAGTGGGTGCTCATACTCCGCTGGCAAAATACCCACAGCGCTGGATTGGAATGCAGAGCTCACCCTAAATAGAGGAGGTGTTTTTGTAGGGATGGAAACGGAACCAATAGCCTAAATATTGCACACCCCTGGGACAACAGAGGGCTCTCAGGGGTAGAGGGCAAGCTACATTCTTGGTGGCGCCAAGTCCTCTGGCACCCTTAGAATTCGTCGGCGATATGTAAGAGTTCTTCCTAGGAGCTTTGATAAAGTAGACCAAGTGGCACAGCTACAGGCGATAGAGGGCTGGCACAGACAAAACATCCTGACAACTCGTTTACCTGGTGACTCAGGAGGCCACGGCCCTCCTCGGTGTTTCAGGAATAAACAATATGACCACCTGTTTTCTCTGTGCCTCCTTACAGCACCCTCTATTCACTGCTGTGCTCCTATTAAATTTTTCTCCCTCACGTAAGTCTGAGGAATGCCCTGCACCTGGAAGAGAATTCCACTGGATGCCAGCCGGAATAAGACCTAGCCCATTTGCTTCCACAAACCTCCGGCCTCAAACCACCAGTGCGACAGCACCCACAGTATATCTGGGGTTCTCAAAGCTACCCAGGCATGTTCTTCTGGTGCAATGGCACCCTTACCAAATGTATTAAATACTCTGTTACAGGTCTGTACCTCCCAACCACTGTAGTTCCCCAAATGATGGTGTACAGGACTGCTGAATCCAAATGGCTATGGGGTCCCAAAGCCAACCCGCGCAACGCAAGGGCTGTTTTCCTACCGGTATCAGTTGGCCTTAGCTTCTTCGCCTCCTCGCTCATGGCAGCTGGGCTCTCCAGTGGGGACCTAACCCAAAGCTGCTCCAGAAGCTCCTTACATCGACAGCTTACTTCTCGAGCTCAGGTACCCCCCAAGCCGTGGAGCATTAGATCTCCTAACTGCAGAGAAAGGTGATGCCTGTATGTTTTGGGGAGAAGTAGCCAGAACAGCTCACATCGCCCCCTATCACCAAAAGGCCAGGAGGTTGGGTCTGGGACAGGAGGTCAGAGCCTCAACCCTTCTCCCTGCATGTACCAGGAAACCCAGCTGATTGACAATTCTTGGAACTGGCTCCAAGAATAACCGTCTTTCCTCCCCACCTCCAACGGCTGTACAGTTAGACTAAGGGAAAACAGGACGGCATTGGGAAATTCCCAGCAGCGGCGGCCCCACCCCCTCCCCAAGGGGAACCCCCCTCCTCGGCCCCTCCTTTAAAAACCCACCACTCTCCTCACTGGGCACGACTTCCCTGGGCTACTTGCTAGACCACAGAACCTCATCCGGGACCTTCTTCTTCTTCTTCTTCTTTTTAAAAAAATCATTTTATTGGGCTCTCCTACAACTCTTATCACAATCCATACATCCATCCATTGTGTCAAACACATTTGTACATTTGTTGCCACCATCATTCTCAAAACATTTTCTTTAAACTTGAGCCCTTGATATCAGCTCCTCATTTTGCTCTCCTTACCCCCCCCACCCCATGAACCTTTGATAATTTATAAATTATTATTATTTTGTCATATCTTACTTACACTGTCCGACCTCTCCCTTCACCCACTTTTCTGATGTCCGTCCCCCCAGAGATGAGGTTATATGCAGATCCTTGTAATCAGTTCCCCCTTTCTACCCCACCTTCCCTCCACCCTCCCGGTATCACCACTCTCACCACTGGTCCTGAATTCTCCATATTTCCAGTTCCCATCTGTACCAGTGTACATCCTCTGGTCTAGTCAGATTTGTAAGATAGAATTGGGATCATGATAGTAGGGTGGGGGCTTGGAGGCGAAGGAAGAATTTAAAGACTAGAGGAAAGTTGTATGTTTCATCCTTGCTACCCTGCACCCTGACTGGCTCATCTCCTCCTGAGGACCCTCTGTAAGGGGATGTCCAATTACCTACAGATGTGCTTTGGGTCCTCACTCTGCACTCCCCCTCATTCACAATGATATGATTTTTTGTTCTTTGATGCCTGATACGTGATCTCTTCGACACCTCTGGATCACACAGGCTGGTGTGCTTCTTCCATGTGGCCTTTGTTGCTTCTAAGCTAGATGACTGCTTGTTTATCTTCATTCCTTTAAGACCCCAGATGCTATATCTTTTTATATCCGGACTCCATCAGCTTCCTTCACCACATTTTCTTATGCACCTATTTTGTCTTCAGCGATCATGTCAGGCAGGTGAGCATCAAAGAATGCCAGTTTAATAGAAGACAGTGTTATTGCATTGAGGGAGTACTTGAGTGGAGGCCCAATGTCAATCTCGGGAGCTTCTTTTCTAATAAAGAGCTGTGACAGCCTCTTAACGTTGTCTCTCCTTGTTTGTCCTCCTGCCTCAGTTTACCTCTGACATATGCCTCTCTATAAGTTTGTTTCTCTAAGCTACCAAGACTAACACACCTAATTTACTAACAACCTTCCCATTTGAAGTACATTTTTTAAATGGGTAATACATTGTTCTACAATGAGACTTACTGTTGACCAAACCGCATTTGTTTTCAGTGTGTGGTGAAGCATTTTACTGCATTTTATCTTCATGTTTTTAAATCTTGCAGCCAATAAAACTGGAAGTATGAGAATTGATTGGCCTTGCCATGAAGCATTTCTCAGAATTATAACTCTGTGCATCTCTCCTTGTCTTTTAGAGCCTTTTCATTTAGTTTTGGAAATTATGAAATGATAAATTAGAGACATGCATTCCAGAACTCTCCTTTGCTTATTTACTTTCTGATTTTTAATAAATGTAGACTAAAAAAATAACAAATACAATTAGAAGGCACATGCCCAATCATTAAAATGGCTGACAAGATTAAACCATGTATGAACTAAAGCCAGTATGTCTATACATCAATTCTCATACTATTATATAAGAAATTTCTTCTGTGACTTAAATGACCATCAGTACATGAAGAAATAAGCTGCTACTACAAAGGCAATCCTGCAATAAGAGTAAAATAATATTCTAGGAGAGTGGATGTGGATGCATAGATAAGCACACAACTGAACAAAGGTGGGGAAATATATAGGACAATACCCGCACACGCATTTGTGTATGCGTGTGTGTGTGTACTCATATATGGTGGATGCAGAATATTTCTACAGATGAATTTATGCTGTTAATATATTCATGAACATAATTGAGCATAGAGGGGGGTAAGTTTTGAAAACATTTTAGCCATAACCAAACACATTGAGGGAATGAACCTTTGGATCTAGACAGTGTTCTATATTCTGTTTTGCTGAGTAGTATCTGAGGTCTGAAAAGCTCATGGGTGACCATGCAACTGTTAGTCGATCCTATCTGAAGTGACGGCAACTTAAGAAAACTTAAAAATGTGAAAGCAATTGGAATTAATGTACTATGTGAGCCATACTGCCTCCATGACCCTAAGAGCAGAAGAAGCAGATGGTGGGTGACTCACTAACAACTACTGACCACTCTGAAAGGAACCACAATAGGAAGTCCTAGACTGATCGAGAGAAAAATGTGGTACACAATTAAATAAGCAAACAAAGAACAAAAAATAGCAAAACATAAAGCAAAACCAAAAAGGATTATTGGTATGATAGAGCTTGGAGGAACTCGCGGCATTATGTCTCTTAGATAGCTTTAAGGCCTGGTCCTGAACTTACCTCAATGGTGACTTTCATTCAAACCATAGAGAGGTCAGCAAATCACATAATAACACCAGGTGCTTGTGAATTCCATAGGAATGATTAAAAGGGCAGGATTTGCCCAGGGCTACAGCTCAGAAGGTAGACAGGACGGGGGAGTGGGGGGTGGGGTGGGGGTGAGGACTAATGGAAATAGCAAACAGGGAGGATGTAAAAGAAGAGTGTTGTTATATTGAGGGGAATGCAGTCAGCATCACTAATCAAAATGCATATAAATCATTGAATGGAAACCAATCTGCTCTGTGAAATTCCACCTAAAACACACACAAACACACACACACACATACACTTAAAAAGATGAAAATCCACATATTAATATTTGAATATAATGGTGAATTTTTGCTGGGAATTAAGGAAGCTTTCATTTACAGTTTGATCTTTCTCTAATGTATCACTATTTATTGGTTAGAATTGAAACCAATACATTTTGAAATTAATTTGTTAATAAAAAGGGACCTGGGCATATTTTGATATGCTATATTATGAGATGGGGCTTCTTTGTTTTTTTTTATTTACTTGCTTCTTTTGTTAAACAGTACTGAGAATAAGCAAACATAATTTGCTTACTTTTATTAAAAATAATTTAATTACTTTTATTAAAAAAAAAATTCTTGTTTCTGGAATCTAGTCCTGAAACAGCTGAAACAACTGACTATTGAAGTTCAACAACCTCAGTGTAACCACAAAGACAAAATTCAACTATTATATGTTAAACTCTTGTCAAGATACCTTTGATATCATCCAGTGCTGTCTAAAAATTCCATATAAGCTTTCCACTGGTTTCCCTTCTAAACACTTTGTTAATGCAATGTTTTAATTAGGATAATACGTTTATTAAACCATCTGGCTTGAAACTGTGGTGGTCCTATAGATTGGGTTGCTAACTGCAAACTTCTAGCCCACCCACTCTCCCATGGGAGAATTAGGGTGCTGCTTACATTGTGAGTTGTAATGATTCAGTCACGGTGAGTCAGAATCAAATAAAGCAATTGGTTTGGATTTTATGTTTTTTTAAGAAAATGCAAAATTGGCTTCAATCATTTATCATACTCTGAAATATCAAAATTTGGTAACATCTGTTATTGCTGTTGTTATGTGTAACAGACTTGATTTTGACTGATAGCCACCATATGCACAAAGAGCAAAAACTGCCTGGTCCTGCACCGTAGGAAAAACTGTTCTTATGTTTTAGCCAATTATTGCAACTATTGTCTTGATGCATCAAATCAAAATCTTCCTTTATTTCACTGACCCTCTAACTTATCAAACACGATGTTCTTTTCTGATAACATGTACTAAGTATGTGAGATGCAGTTTTGTCATTATTGCTTTAAAGACCATTCTGGCTTTATTTTCTCCAAACAGGTTTGTTTGGTCTTAAGGTAGTCCATGGGACTTTCAATTTCCTTTGCTAGCAACATAATTCAAATGCATCAACTGCCTTCCATCCTTTCTTATCCATGTGCTTTCACAGGAAAATTCCATGATTTGAGACATATACACCTTTGTCCTCAAAGTGACATCACTGTTCTTGAATATTTCAAAGAAATCGGTTGAGCAAATTTACCCAAATTCAATGTCATCATTTGATTTCTTGAGTATCATTTCCTTGCGTATATATTGTGGATCCAAGCAAACTGAAATAACTGACAATTACAACCTTTTTTCATGCCAATAGATCCAGTTATGAGAAGTTTCATTTCCTTTACAATGAATTGTGATCCATCCTAACGGCTGGTCTTTGACTTTATCAACACGTTGCTCAAATGCTCCTTGCTTTCAGCAAGGCTGTGTCATCTGCCTACTGCAGGTTGTTATTAAACCTTCATTTAATCCTGCTTCTTCCAGTCCACCATCTCGCATTATTTGTTCAGCATAAAGATTGACTAATAATGGTGAAAGGACATAAGCCTGGTGTCCACTTCTCCTGTTTTTAAATCATGTTGTATTCCCTTGTTCTGTTTGGACAACAACCTCTTGGACTATGCACAGGTCCCCATGACCACTGGAATTTCCACTCTTCACAATGTATTCTGTAGCTTGTTATGAGCCCCACAATTCAATGGCTTTACACAGTCATTCAAATACAGGTAAATACTGTTTTTGGTATTGTCTGTTTTTAATAAAAATCCTTATGACATTAGCAATGATATCCCTTGTTCCATGTCTTCATTTGAGTATAGCTTGAATTTCATGCAACTCCCTATTGAAGTACTGACGCAACATTTCTGAATTATCTTCAGCAAAATTTTACTTGTATATGATATTAATGGGATTGATGGTTTCTGTATTCTTTTAGTGACCTTTCTTTGGAAAGAACACAAATATGAATTTCTTTCAGTCAGTTGGCCAAGTAGCTGCCTTCCAAATTTCTTGGTCTAGATGAGTGAATGCCTCTAGTGCTTCTTCAGCTTGTTAAATAATTTCAATTGGTATTGTGTCAGTTCCTGTAGGTGTTTTTTTTTTGTTTGTTTGTTTTGGCAAATGTTTTCAATGCAATGTGAAATTTTTCCTCAATGCTGTTGATTCTCGATTATATTCTACTTATTTAAATGGTTCAATGGTGACCAATTAATTTTGCTATTTAAATCCAAAACCCACGGTTGAGTTGATGTTGACTCATTTAGACCTTATCGGGCAGAAGAAGCTACCTTCTGTGAGTTCCAGAGACTGGAACTCTTTATGGGAGTAGAAAGCACCATCTGTCTCCCAAAGAGTGGTGGGTGGTTTCCAACTTCTGACCTTTCAATTAGCAGTCAACACATAACCAGGGGTCCTCAAACTTTTTAAACAGGGGGCCAGTTCACTGTCCCTCAGATCCATTGGAGGGCCAGACTCTAGTTTAAAAAAAAACCTATGAAAAAATTCCTATGCAAACTGCACATATTTTATTTTGAAGTAAAAAATCAACTGGGGCAAAAACACCTGACAGGTCAGATAAATGTCCTTGGTGGGCTGAATGTGCCCATGGGCTGTAGTTTGAGGATGCCTGTAGGCCATCAGGCACAGTGACCACTGTGGTGACTAAGTATTCCTTCTATCTTTTTAGGTGCTTCATAAATCTTTCAATATTTTCCCCATAAAATCTTTCAATATTGCAATTTGAGGCTTGAATTTGTCCTCATTTCTTTCAGCTCTGGAAATGCTTTATTTCAGTTCCCCTGCCCCCACCAATTCTTTCATTTCTTTGAGATATGCTGAGCATGCTCGCCCTTTTTTACTTTCTCTGTACCTATTTCATTAAAATATTTTACTTTGATTGAATTTTCCATTCAATATCTCGATTTGACTCTTTTACTCCACAATTTCTTCCATTAGTTTCAGCTAGTATACCTATGTTCAAAAGCAAGTATTACAGCTTTTCTGAAAACCGCTTTGGTCTTTCTTTTCTGTGTTGTTAAAAATCAGCTAATTGGGCTTTTCGGTGGCAGGTCTGGGGAAGGGGCAGCAGGCGCCATGTCGGGCCGTGAAGGTGGCAAGAAGAAGCCCCTGAAACAACCCAAGAAGCAGAACAAGGAGATGGACGAGGAAGAGAAGGCTTTCAAGCCGAAACAGAAGGAAGAACAAAAGAAACTGGAGGAGCTAAAGGCGAAGGCCCGGGGGAAGGGGCCCCTGGCCACAGGTGGAATTAAGAAATCTGGCAAAAGTAAGCTGTTCTTGGTGGCTGAGGCAATGGCGACCCTTGATTCTGTTCCTGTGTAAACATCTGGATTCCCTGCTAGAACATTTGTTGCCACTTATAGTTAGAATGAAGTGTTGTCTTGGAGCCTGCTGTTCATTAAGAATAAACTTTTGTAAAAAAGAAGAAAAATTACACAATGTTTAGTTCTTCTCACTCAGCCATTTCTATCTTAGTTGTGAGGTCAGAGTGAACCCAGTCCAGAACCTGCCAGGGCTGCTCCTCAGTCTTTGTGATGCCCAGCATTCTGTACCATCTGGAATTAAAGCAACTAATTTGAAAAAAAAATCAGCTAATTGTTCATGTATGATGTTCTTGATGCTACTGCACAATTGGACAATCCTTCTGCCTTTAGTGTTCAGGGTATCAACACCCTTCTGGAGGTATTTTCTATAGTCAGATGGAACATTCTTAGGGTTTTATTTCAGCTCTCATAGACTTGTTTTAATTTCCTGGAACTTCAACCTGAACTTTCACATGAGCAATTCATGATACATTTCACAATTGACCCTTGGTCTTGTTTTGGCTAATGATATTGAGTTTCTCTACCATCACTTCCTACACATGTAGACTATTTGATTATGTGTATACCATTTAGAAAAATCTACCTGGAAAGTTGCCATTTATTTATTGAAAAATATTTGCAATGAAGAAATCAGTATTCAATCTCCAAAGTGTCTCTTTAACCAAGGCCATATATTCTGAATACAGATCCCTTCTTTTTGTTTCTGACCGTCACATGGCTATCACCAATAATTTCCTCTGCCTCTGGATTGCATATTTGATCCCTTTCAGACATAAGAAGTTGGTTTACAGGGACAGCACATAGGACAAGGGTATGGGTTTTTTTACAAGGGTGGTGGGAGAGGTAAAAGGGAGACAATATCAAGACCAGGAAGGAAATGTATGTTGGGAAATTGATTATGGTAGCAATTGTACAAGTCCATTTGAAAGATTGAACTATGGAATGATAGGACATATGTATTAACTCTCAAGTAATAAAAAAATTAAAAGACAAAACAAACAAACTAACATAGATCCAGGAATAAATTTAGGTTTTGCGCTAAATCCTAGCTCTAACTTAAGAACAATTACTGCATATACTATTGTATAAGCCAAGTTTTTCAGCACAGTTTGTATGCAGTTTTTGTGGTAAACTTAGGTGTCTCGGCTGATATTCGGGTCAGCTTATACTTGAGTATACAGGTGGTGCTTACATCATGGCCCTGCTCGACATTTGTCCTCAGGAGGAAAGCACAGAAGACATGGGTGCTGTAGCAAAATGTGGTGAAGTGTGTAGATGGTGCGCAACTAGCTGATGAAATATCATCTGGGGTCTTAAAGGCTTGTTTCCAAACAAGCAGCCATCTAAATGAGATGCCAAATAAGTACACTTGAAAGAAGCCCACCATCATCAGTCACCGAAGGATGGAAAAGCATACCATCTGAAGTCGAAGGAGAGAACAGTGTCAGAACCTAAACTGTGAGAAGCTACTGTACAGGAGGCTTTGGATGACTATGGGGGCCTAAGATTCATTTGTGTGGAACTGAATAGGAACTAAGTCTCTGGAGAACTCCCCCTATCTAAAATTGTGGGATGGCAGGAAAGTGATCACTAAATGGAGAGCTTTGGAGAGATGAGTATAGAAGATCCAAGGGATGCATCTGACTTGAATAGATAAAACTTTGCCAGTGGATCCCCCCCAACGCTGCATGCTAGACCTGAATTGATTTTCAAAATTTTCTGTATTTTTGATTTGCAGTGTACTGTTTTGTTCCTGCTTGTCCATGTTAGGGTGTATCTCAGAGGTCTCATGTCAAAGGAGGTCACTCTCTTGAAGTTGTGCTATATGTTATTCTAGTTTTTGATATATGAAAATAGGATTAATAAACCTATAGAGGCAGCAATCAGAATAAAGGTTTCTGGGGAGGGGGCACAGTGGTGGAGGGGCAGTAGGGAAAGGGAGACATTGTCAAGGAGTCCATGTGGGAAAAGAATGTTTAGAATCAGATTGTGGAAGCCATGTACCAATCTGCTTGATGTGATTCAATGATAGAATGATATGAAATATATTCATGAATAAAATGAAGTTGGTAGAATTCTTTTATGTTTTCATCACAAGAGCCAAATGAGTCTTTCTGCCCTATGGGTGCACAATTATCCTGCCCTATGGGTGGCATTATCAGCTAAGCGCTGGACTGCGATCAGACAATTTAGAGGTTCAGACCCACTAGTGTCAGAAACCCTGCCTGGTCCCTTGGGGTTCCTTATCAAGGAGACACCAGTGGATTGGTAGTTTGCTTCGGTTTGAGTTTATAACATTACTAAGAGTCAGAATCAATTGATGGTAATGATTTGGGTTTAGGTGCAAGTCACAGGGAAATACATTTATTTAAACTACAGTACCAGTTGAAAATACCTGTAGAAAAATTATAATACATGCTCAAAATGTAATACTATAGATATATTTTTGCTTGAAAATAAATCCCAAGCCTTTATAACAGCATGTCTCTCTCTCAGGGATTTGGTGTTTCTAACTTAATAAATTACAAAATATCTCTGGTTTCTTTTCTCTCCTGTGTTCTCTTTTTCCTGATTATGAATGATCTCTCTATAAAGGTGATATTTTACTTGTGATTTTTACTTTTATAGTAAAGGATAGTGCAACAAATATTATTGTAACTACAAGGAAAACATGAACTCTCCGTGGTGTTTATAAATCTCTCTCTCTCTCTCTTACATACCCCCCCCCACACACACACACACAAACTAACTCTCTTTATCAACTGTGAATTGGCAAAATCAGGGTAGGCTCCTGCATTTGTAAATACTTCCAAAATTCAGACAATTCCAAAATATTAATTGTTTAAAGCAGGCAAACAAACAAAAAATACTTATGGCTAATTTCAATGCAGGAGACAGGGGAGGGGAGGTGGTGGTTGTGTCTGCTCTGAACATCCAATTATGTAAGGATTCAGGACATTTCTTCTCAGGTTCTTCTAGATTAGAGTGGAACTACACTTTATCCTTTGAACCCAGCTAGGAGTCAAGGGAAGGTAGAAGTTGTGGACCATTTGCATGTTCCAGGCACAGGAGCTATATCTCAATTCTGTCACATCGTACTGGCCAGGATTCAGTTGCATGCTCCTGTCTAACTGCCCCAAAGGCTCAGACATGTCACCTCTCTATGTGCCAAGAGGAAAAAGAGACAGAGTTTTGTGAACACATCTTGTTTCTTGTCAGAGGTTTCTTGTGGAATATTCAACACACTCTGGGTACATTCACTGCTGATATGAAATGAATTGATTGGGATGAGAACTATCATTGATCCTAACATAATTCTGCCACTATAACTGTAGAAATTCAGTGGCAGTACATCATGCTTTTATAGACTATCACAAATAAATATGAATGCATTTGAAAGGGTTGAAAATAAATGAATTTCCTTGTGGGGAAAGTGCTTAGTAACTGGTACAAAGTTGTTAATATAAGTATTAGTAGAAAAACAAACATAAAGACCAAACCCATTACTGTGGAGTCAGATCTCACCCACAGCAAGATAGATAGATAGATAGATAGATAGATAGATAGATAGATAGATGATAGATAGACAGATGGTAGATAGATAGATAGATGATAGATAGATGATAGATAGATATGGATATACTATCCACAGATAATTTTACCACATGCCAAGAGATTAACTAAATTTTGAATATCTCAAGCAATTACCAGAATTACTTTCATCAACCCATATACAGATGGGAAAAAATAATTCTTAGCAAGGCTAAAGAACTAGGCTATATAGCAAGCATCTGATAGGATAGGTCTACAATTCATAGTTCATAATCAATGTTTTCAACCAGAGTGCTATCCTTCCTGGTATGGTAACATCAGCCCCAGCTCCACATTTTCAGACAAATCTGATTACCCAGATCCTCATAACAATTTAACATTTTGCATTGAATAATTTAGGAAATCTGAATCCAGTTTTCAGCATACACTATAATTTTCTTTTTTAGAATGAATTAGAATAATATGGGCCTTGAAATCACTTCTATGGTTCCACTTATCATCTCAGGCACTCATAAATAAGAAAGACAGCTTAGCTAAATAGTTTAAATGAAAAAATGATCACAACTGGACCAAAAGTAACATAATAATAAGCAGAAAAATGTTGCAGCTGTCCAAGATTTCATTTGGATCTACAATCATCACCCATGGAAATAAGACTCACAAAATACATTCTGTTGCACATAGGTTCACTGTGAGTCAGAAATAATTTAGGCTACTTAGCAACAGCAACAGATATCTCAATCCTCAGAATGATAGTACACATTCCATTAGGTAAAATTTGTAATTAAAAAAATCTATCATCTCTTCTTAAACACAAGAAGTATGAGGAAAGAGACTTTGTTTATCTTCTCCTGACTTGTATTTCAATACCTAATATATACTTCATAATTACCTAAAGAACAATAATTTATCTAAATGAGAAAATGATAAAATATTAAGAATGTAATTCTGTATAAATAGACAGTACATGTGGTTCATGCCAGAAAGAGTTAGTGCTCTATCTCAGAAATCCATTTAGTAACTTTAACTCTACTATGTATGCGATTGATAAAGTAAAAGTACAAACATCCTATGCCCGTTTAGCTCAGCCACTAAGAAATGTTTCAGAGAACAACAGAAAACTGATTTGTATTAGAAAAAGCAGCAACGAACACCCTCCTCCACACACACACACACACACACACACACACACACACACACACCTTCACTACCCATAAGTAGCTTTCAGAGAATCCAAACTGCAGTACTACTGGTCACAAAAAGAACCTGATGATAAGACAGCCATCATTCCCCAGCAAATAGGATCTCTGCATTACTGGTATGGCTGCTCTAGCAGTATTCTTTATAACCTCCACCAACAAACTTCTTCCTGATGGGTCTCGCTAAGAGAACGTAAGGGACGATGTTACAGGACTCAGGTGTGAGTGATTTTTAACAGGTTTAATTCTGATTACAAAAACTTGGAAGTACAATGTGAGAATTGGTTAATTTTGCCATCCTACATTTTAAAAGGAGCTATATCTGGAGCAAAACAGTGAGCTTTCACTATGATAAATGGGGGGGAAGTCATGAGTGGGTTGATGATAAATGGGGGAGTAAGTCATGAGTGGGTTGTATTGTTTGGACTGGGCATTAATCTTGGTCAATCCAGTTATAGATTGGGACACCAGAGAAGAGGCAGAGGAGCAACAGCAGCCAGCGGAGGCAGAGCATGAGCAAGAGGCAGATGCTAGGCTTCCTGAGCTGTCCAGTGAGTAAAGTGGAGTGACTTGGGGCAGTAGGATTACTTTCAGAGTGAAATGTGTCCACGGCAATTCGTGTTAGTCTGGGCTGACTAGAGAAACAAATCCATAGATACACTCATATGTGTATAAGAAAAAGGTTTATATACAAGAGCAATTGAATATTGAGAAAACATCCCAGCCCAGTCCAGATCAAGTAGGTAAGTCGGATATTAGCCCATATGTCCAATACCAATCAAAAAGTCTTCTTCAACCTCACATGCAATGATGCCAAGTGAAGGAAGATCACAGGCCTGTGGGTGGAAAGTCTTGTGGATCCAGTGGTGATGTAAGCATCTCAGGGCTGGCCGAGGTCTCCACGTGGTTCCTCTGGCTTCAGAGTCCTAGTGTAGCACCATGTGTCTTGTCAATGGAAATGTCTTGCAAGAAGTAAACATGTGTCCAGCCTCCAACAAACTATTTATCTCTTTAGTGCTTCCAAGTGAGGTCATTAAGCTGTGACCTGATTGACAGGTTAAACTCCACCCCTTCATTCTTAAGACTCTCAAATTGACAACAGATTATGTAACTACCACACACTTAATAAAGGAAGCTTGGTTCTGCTGACCCACAGAAGTAGGGTCCAGTGCCTTCGAGATGAGACTGAAGGTAGAATGGAATGTACTTTGGTCATTTGTCAGTGCTGCTTTAAGAGGTATGTACCATTATGCCAACAAAGTGATGGACTGGCCGTAGACCAGAAAGAGGCTTTTCTGCTGACATGGCTGGGTTGAGGTCAGAATTGGTAAGATGTTTGGAGGGTGGAGGCATCTCTGACACTTTACTGATAGGAATTAGTCTTGGCCTTTTGAGTTTGAGTCTCCTTCTTCCTGGTTAGGTCAGAAGAAATCAGACATCTCATCTGTAACATTGTACATATGCAAACATTTATTTTAATTTTCAAAATCAGAACTGAATGTACTTTTGGTAAAATTTTTCAAAATTAAAAATTATAAAACTCCACTCTCATCAAATTGATTCTATCTCAAAGAAATCATATGTAGTGTAAATCTTTAAGGCAGAAAGCCTCTTATTTTCCTCAAAGAATGACTGCTGTGTTTGAGTCGCTGACTTTGCAGATACCTGACAACACTGCCAGGGCTCCTTGATTTTGGAATATGCATGTGTATAATTATTGCCGGCATATTATTTGTTTCCTCTATGTGCTTTTTAAAAATTTATCTTAAATTGTATTTGTTTATCATATTTTGCCTACCTGTTGTTTCAGAATTTTTTGGTTATTCGTAGAGATAATAAAGCAGTGTTTATAACATTATCCCTGGAAGCCATCGCTGAGGGAGTAAATGGTACCACTTTCTTCATTCCTAGATCTGGTTGCACAATGTATGAGTTGCTAAAACTCTTTCCATGTATGAGTTGTTTCTCTGGATTTTGTCGGTAGCATGGAGACTGGCAAAAGAAAATGCAGTAGAAGTCAAGTAATGTAATAAAAGTTATCCTTTTTATTTATTGACTTGTTTTATTTTTAATATTGACGTCAGATCTAAGACTTCTATTTAGGCAATCTTGTATAACAAGTTATAAACCTGTTATATAATTTTAGATATGTTTAATGTTATTACAAAACACTCTATAGGCTTCATTTATCTACTAATTTACTGAAGTGAATCCCTTTTGGTTTCTAAATTATTTTTAAGAGAATATCTTTATTGATGAAAAACATCTAGAAAGAGAAACAAAAACTATTGAGAGATGCACATATATACGTGCAGAATAATCCATATTTTAAAATTTCTGCGATATCCAAGTGTTAATATAATAAACACCTATTGTTTTGCTATCTCAATGTGTAGTATTTTTGCTGTTACATTTCATTCTAAGATACTGTGATAGTTAAGGTTTATTGTGCCAAACTGGCCAATAAACACGTGTTGGATTAATTGAAGGGCCGAGAGAGAAATGGCTCAGTGAGTTTCGCCTTTCTGGTTCTCTAGTCCTTTGCTCTCTGCTAGCTGGACTAGTTGCGGCTGCCTTAGCTAGTTCTCAGTCTCAGCTGGCAAGGCTTACTTCCTGCAAGACATCCCTGCAGAGAAGCCACATGGACCTACCCTGCCTGGTGCAGCCCTGGGTGCTGGAGAAGCCACGTGGAGACCCCTGCCAGCGCTGAGATGCTTACACACTCACTGATTCATCTTTCCTCATGCATTCGGCATCATTACCTGAGTTTGAGGAGGACTTCTTAGGACTTTGTAGATCGATGTTGGACATAGGGGTTAATGCAGACTTATAGGCTTGGACTGGACTTGGTTGGGATGCTTAATGTACAATTACCCTTTACATAAAACTCTCATAAAATATGAGTGTTTATGAATTTTGTTTCTCTAGTCTACCTAGACCAGGGGTGCTCAATACATTGATCATGATGGCATTAAAAAATAGAGGTAAGTTATCATCAATGCCATCCTTAATTGATATGCAGCGCAGCCAATCAGATGCAATCGTAGGTGTCAAATGCATGCACAAACAACTGTGCTAAGTGCAGCAAAACTGACGAGCTCAGTTATCACCATTTTTTAGACCTTGTTTTTTTCTCAAACGTAGGAAAGGATATTAAAATGAGTGGGGGAGCTGGACCAAGTAAGAAGATCAAAACGTATCACTTTCATACGGAATGGGAGATTTTGACACTACAAGCCGATGTTCAGCTGAAGTCCAGAGCGCATGCACAGTTCTGGAACTTACTCGCGGAGGGAAAGTTCCCAAACATGAGAAAATGTGCTACCCCCTTGACTGCATTATTTGGCTCTATTTATTTATGTGAGTCAGCCTTTTCCCACATAAACATCATTAAGTCCAAGTACCATTACACCATGACTGATCATCATTTGGAAGTGTGCTTGAGGCTGGCTGTCAGCAGCTACTGTCTGGACTATGCATCCCTGGCTCATTCCATTCAGTGCAAGTCATCAGAGTAAACTCAGGTCATGACAAAAAATGTACATTGTTAATTGTGTTGTGTTGTGCAATATGGACTCATGCGGTTATGCAAGGTCCATAAACATACATTGTACATATAAAGAATTCTCAATGCACTTATGAATAAATTTAATAAATATATATTTTGGTAGTTGGTAGATCATTTAAACTTGATCATTTTACAAGTAGCTCGCATGGTGAAAACGTGTGTGACGCCTGAACTAAACTAACACAAAGATTAATATTTAATTTTATTACATGATAGCAGGTTCTTACTAATATTCTTTTTCATTTTTCCCCAATTTGCTATTCTTTTGAAAACAACACATACAAATGCAGCACACATGGTACATGCTTCCTAGAAGCAAATTGATTATGTTATTGATCTGATGACCATGTGGCTCACAGCCCAACAAATAACCACTACACCACCAGGGCTCCTTGATTATGTTATTTTACTAACTCCTGGGACATTTTGGCAAATCACTTATATTTTTCTTATAATATTTTGAACTATATGCTACTTTAATTTCTACTGCTTATCAAATATGTCCTGTTGTTTATGAATATATATTTATATATACATATACCAGCATTTATATAATCTTTTCCTTATATTGCCAAGAAAATTTCACAAGGTATGTCTACATGGGGGTCTCTTTCATATTATTTTGCTTGACACTTGATGGAACAATGACCCTGAAGATGCAAATTATTCTTCATGTGTAGAACATCTTCTCTAATTTTATTTTTCATTGTAATTTCTTCCTTCATTGGAATTTTCTGTTATAAAGTTTTACATTTAATTTTACCACATATTCAGTTCTTCATTGTTGATTTTTATGTAACAAATCATACTCAGTCTAACCAAATCCTTAGCTATGTTCATTATTTTATCCTGTCCAATATTTGCTTATCTTATTTTGCTAATCATGTTTAAATAGTATATAAATATATATGTATATATACAAGACCTGTGTTTTGCATGTAATATCATGACTAATTTTAATGACAATAGTATTTGTGAATAACTTTTAGTTATTTTAGATCTCCTCCAGTGTTATTAACTCTTTATTTGTGTTGGTAAAATTCTCTCATGCTCTTGATTTTTCAGAATCATTTTATCACTCTTATCATTACATGCGTTGGTACTGATAGCTGGCACATATTTCTGTAGTTAAACTTTTAACTGCTGATATCTTTGTAGTGACGTTACCTTCAGATTAAGGGTACAGACTCTTGGAATCCTGGTGGCTCTGCGGGTTAAGCACGAAGTCGGCAGAGCTGATCTGTGAATGACATACGAGGATGCTGTCTTCTCCTGGAAAGCTTGGGTTTCAGAAACCCTACAGAGTGAGTAAGGGCTTTGCTGTCAGTTTTCTTTTTTACGCTGGAAGTGGTTCATGGATTGGAGAAAGAAGATTAGAAGTTCAACAGACAGACTTTTTCTGGAATGTGGTTGCCCTAATTAAGGTCTTTTCTATGTCTCCTGGTGTGACTAACTGCCAATTACATTTTCAAGGCTATTCTTGTCATAAACTCTGTGCCTTTTTTGCATCAAAACCAAAAATTCTACTTGAGTAACTACTTTGCTTGACCCCTGCTATCAATTTGGTGGAACATTAGCACCTCCCATACCATGGGGCAATATTTCATAGAGACAATATTCATAGAGACAATATTTCATAGAGAGCCCGTTCTTGTATTTATCCCAGTCAGAGTTTTCCACGAAGAAGAACTTGATTGACATTAGTGAAAGCAGAAAGGAAAAGAGATGGAATTATTTTCCACAAATAGTGGCAGCCAGACACACGGATGCAAGAAAGAGTCGCACAGATTTCTACCCAACTCACATGAAACACTGAAGTCAGGATGTAACCTGGGCACTGGGAACTTATCAGAGGTCCTTGGAAATCGATATGGTGCCCAGCAACCTTTTGAAGAACCACTCACTTTGGTGCTTCAAACTGAGATGTCAATGTCAGCCACTATAACTTTTAGGATAGGTTTTCCTTATATGTGCTCAGTTTTCCTCAAAGTCTTAAAAGCCCCTAGTCAAATTATCTTAAACATATTCTGACTTATAGCTATCCTTTAACAGAGTAACACTGCCATGTGGGTTTCGGAGATTATAAATCTTAATGGAAATCAAAAGCCTTTCTTTTCTTATGAGGGGCAGCTGGTGGTTTCAAATTGTTGACCTTGCGGTAAGCAGTCCAACACATAATCCACTGCACAACCACCTTTTGGCTGAGATCAAGGGTAGGCAATCCATGAGGTATGGTAATAAATAGATAGGGTTAATAAATACATACATAAATACATAAAGTGAGATACACACATACAGAGAGAGAAAACCATACAAGGGGACTTCAAAATTTGTGGACAAATGACATTCTAAGATAACAAGGGAACAACAAGTGATCCAAATTGGTGGGAGGTGGGTGTGGGAGAGCTGGTAGGGCAGGATCAAGGGGAACGTAACAAAGAGGAAGTGCTGAATTCCTGGTGGGGACTGAGCATGATAGTGGGACAGGAGGAGAATCAATGGAAATAGAGGAAAGAGCTGGGAGGCAAAGGGTATTTCTAGAGGTCTAGATAAAGACATGTACATATGCAAATATATTTATATGAGGATGGGGAAATAGATCTATGAGCCTACATTTATAGGTTTAGTATTAAGGTAGCAGAAGGACATTGGGCCTCCACTCAAGTACTCCCTCAATGCAAGAATACTTTCTTCTATTAAATTGGCATTCTATGATGCTCACCTTCCCGACACAACGGCTGAAGACACAGCGGATGAATAAGCAAATGTGGTGAAGAAAGCTGATGGTGCCCGGCTATCAAAAGATATAGCGTCTGAGGTCTTAAAAGCTTGAAGGTAAACAAGCGGCCATCTAGCTCAGAAGCAAAAAAGCCCACATGGAAGAACATATCAGCCTGTGTGATCACAAGGTGTCCAACTGATCACTGAAGACAAATGGGTGCATAAGCAAATGTGGTGAAGAAAGCTGATGGTGCCCGGCTATCAAAAAATATAGCATCTGGGGTCTTAAAGACTTGAAGGTAATCAAGCGGCCATCAAGCTCAGAAGCAACAAAGCCCACATGGAAGAAGCACACCAGCCTATGCAACCACTAGGTGTTGAAGGGATCAGGTATAAGGCATCATCAGAACAAAAAATCTTACCATAGTCAATGATGGGGGGAGTGCAGAGTAGAGATCCAAAGCCCTTTAGTAGGCCACTGGAGATCCCCTTGCAGAGTGGTCTCAGGGAGGAGATGAGCCAGTCAGGGTGCGATGTAACAACGATGAGAAATACAACTTTACTCTAATTCCTAAATGTTTCCTCCCCGCTCCCACTACCATGACTCGAATTCAACCTTGCAAGTCTGGCTAGACCAGAGGATGTACACTGGTATAGATAGGAACTGAAAATCCAGGGAATCCAGGGCGGATGAGCCCTACAGGACCAGTGGTGTGAGTGGCGAAACAGGGAGGGTAAAGGGAGAGTGGGTAGGAAAGAGGGAACAGATTACAAGGAACTATATGTGACCTCCTCCCTGGGGGACAGACAACCGAAAAGTGGGTGAAGGGAGACATCGGACAGGGCAAGATATGACAAAATACCAATTTATAAACTATCAAGGGCTCATGCGGGAGGGGGGAGCGGGGAGGGAGGGAAAAATGAGGACCTAATGTTGGGGGTTTAAGTGGAGAGAAAATGTTTTGAGAATGATGTACAAATGCGCTTTACACAATCGATGTGTGTATGGATTGTGATAACAGTTGTATGAGCCCCTAATAAAATGTTTAAAAATAAATAAACAAATTTTCCCAAGAACTTTTGAAAGCTCCCTTTCTATTGTTGTTTTCTTGTTTTGGGATTTTTCCTTTATTTAAACTTTGTAAGCCTGTATGCTCTCAGAAATTCCTCACTATTCTCTTCTGCTGATGGAGTCTTCCTGAAATCTCCAGGGTAAATTTTTCAAAAATCATTTTGTTGGGAGCTCATACAGCTCTTATCACAATCGATATATCCATGCATTGTATAAAGCATATTTGTACATTTATTGCCATCATCATTTGCAAAACATTTTCTTTCTACTTGAAACCTTTGTATCAGCTCCTCATTCCCCGCCCCCTCCTCACCCTCCTTCCCTCACAAATCCTTGATAATTTATAAATTATTATTATTTTTCATGTTTTATACTGACCACTGTTTCCCTTTACCCACTTTTCTGTTGTCCGTTCCCCAGGGAAGGGGTTATATGTATATCACTGTGATCGATGGTTCTGGGGGGACATGGGATAGGGGGAGGTGGGGGAAAGAAAGTGTGTGTTAACAAACCCAAGGTAATTTTGGTTGTTTTTAGATGCCCTCAAGTTGTTTCTCACTCATAGTGATACTAAATTGAACTCTAGCATAGTTTTGGATTATATAATTTTTATATCTAATAGGTAATTAACTGAAACTCTACAAGGGAATACTAAATGGTTGAAATCAGGAAAGGTGTATGCAAGGTCTGTATACCATACTTATTTTATCTGTACGATAAGCAAATAATCTCAGAAGCTGAACAATAAGAAGACTTTGGTGTCAGGATAGGACGGAGTTTCCCTAGCACATGTAGATGGCACACCTTGCTCACTGAAAGTCAAAAGGTCTGGAAGCCCTTACTGATGGTGAATGAGAACTGTGGCTTTCAGTATAGAATACAACTTAATACAAAGAAAACAAAAATCACCACAATTAGATCAATAGACAACATCATGATAATGGAGAAACGATTGAAATGATGAATACATTTACTTGGATTTATATCCATGGAAGAACCTGCCAAGAAAACAATTGGGCAAATCTGCCTCACAAGACATCTTCTTTTGTTAAAATTCATTTATTTATTACTACTTTGGAAGAATAAATTTTTCATTAATCATTTTAATGGGGATTCTTATAAATTTAACAATAATCCATCATTCAAATGTATTAAGCAAACTTGTACATATGTTGCCATCAACACTTCCAAAACATTTTCTTTCTACGTAAGCTCTTACTATCAGCTCCTCGTTTTTCCGCTCCCTCTCCCACCCTCCCACCCTTGTGAATCCTTGATCACTTATATATTTTTATTGTTATTTCATATTTTATACTGTCCATTGTCTCCCTTCATCCACATTTCTGTTATCCATCCCCCTGGGGGGGGGACTATATATCCAAATTTGTGATGGGTTCCCTGCCCCCAACATTCCCCAACCTTCATGCCATCACTCCTTCCACTACTGTTCCTGAGAGGTTTATCTGCACTGGATTCCATGTGATGAGAGCCCTTGTATGCACCAATGTCTCAAGACTCATTCAAAGAGATAGGAACTGAAAATACAGGGAATCCAGGACGGATGAGCCCTATAGGACCAGTGGTGTAAGTGGCAAAACAGGGAGGGTAAAGAGAGAATGGGTAGGAAAGAGGGAACCGATTACATGGAACTGTTTGTGACCTCCTCCCTGGGGGACAGACAACCGAAAAGTGGATGAAGGGAGACGTCGGACAGGGCAAAATATGACAAAATACCCATTTATAAACTATCAAGGGCTCATGTGGGGAGGGGGGAGCGGGGAGGGAGGGGAAAAATGAGGACCTAATGTCGGGGGTTTAAATGGAGAGAAAATGTTTTGAGAAACGATGTACAAATGCGCTTTACACAATTGATGTGTGTATGGATTGGGATAACAGTTGTATGAGCCCCTAATAAAATGTTAAAAAAGAAAAGGGAAAAATAAATAAATAAATAAATAAATAAATAAATAAATAAACAAACAAGAAAAAACAAACAAACAATCAAACAAAAAAAGAGTTAAAGAGCAAAGACATCGTTTTGAGGACTGAGGTGCTCCTGATCCAAGCCATGATATCTTCAGTCTCCTCACATGCATGTGACAGCTGAACAGTGAATCAGGAAGACTACAGAAGAATTGATACATTTGAATCATGCTGTTGAAGAAGAGTATTGACAGTACCATGGGCTTCTAGAACAACAAACACATCTATCTTGGAGGAAGTATACAAAAATGTTCCATATATGTGAGGATGACAAGACTTCATCTCTCATAATTTGGGGCTCCTTGTTAGGATAGACCAGTTCCTGGAGAAGGACATTATTCATGACAAGTAAAAGGTCAGAAAACATATTAAAAAGTCCCTTGATCAGCTGGAATGATACAGAGACTGCAGCCTTGGGTGCCAACACAGCAGCAATTGCAATGATGGTGCTGGACAGGGCCGTGCTTCATAGGCTTGTACATATGGCTGCTGGTGCTCAGCACCTAAGACCACACATAAATATATTTCATTGCCTCATAAATGCTCTTTCTTATAGTCTGCATTTTCATTCTATGATTTTTTAAGAAACTGACTTATTGCCTACTAATGAGAGAAAATGTAAGAACATAAAGGGACAAAATAATGCAAAAAAATGTAATGTTATCAAAGCTCATTGTTGCATTTTCTCATTCGAGTAATTATGCTCTTATTGTTCTTATTGTTCTTAATTGCATCCTTAGCTTTAACAATCCCAGGGAACTACTACTGTTAGATATTAAATAAGTTATTTATAATAAACAGCTGCAGCAATTAATAAAGCATCAGATGATAACAACATGGAAATAACAATAACTTCTCCATATTTTTAAAAGGTGTATAATACCTTGACACAGTGATCATCACTCAGTGTGACTTCTTATGCTATATGAAGGCATTCAGTACATGTCATATATCCTGCCCTCATGCACACTGATACATCTCCTGTAATTGAAATCTTAAATTTTATATTCAAACAATAGATTTTCTTATGAGTAAGACTCACCAAGTGATGTATCAGTTTTTATTTCACGTCCAACAGTAAATATCGGTTTAAAAGCACTAGAGTTGAGGTTTATTTTATTTGCCCCCTTATTTCAAGAAACTAGGGATTATACTAATTAATAGTCCAACTTTCCTATAACACAAAATAGATATTAATTAAAGGTTTAAAAATATTTATTCCTTGACAAGCAAGTTATTATCATTTTTAAAGTTTTAGCAGATTTATGATGTATTCTCATTTTTTTACAACTGCCTACAGGCACCCATTCACTCCTTTACACAAATATGCCATAGATCTGGCTTTTCTATCTGATTATTCTGGTTTATTTTAGTGAATTCTCCGTACTGCTAATATTATTGCCTTTTTTCCCCCAAAAAAAGTATAATGAAAACTTTCTCTAATTTAAAAATATTTTCTGACTTGCATTTGCCTATGAAGTATGTTTCAAATTCCTTTTCAAGGTTTTCTGGATGCCTTATAGTATGACACAAAACCTATTTATAAGTTGTATTAATGTTATTAACTCTCTACTATAACTGAATGGTATAGATGGTGTGGATAAAATCATAAAGATGGCACTTAAAATGAGCTATTATGCATTGCGAGACCATTTTGATGATCGAATTAGCTAGACTATAGCCTTCAGTTCTTTGTTCAAACACTGCTCTAGATGTTGCCGTGGTTGTATTTTGTAAAGTTATTGAAGTCCATAATCAATGAAATCTAAGTCATTTTATGTAAGGGGGCCAACTTGGATAATTTAAGTGAGGTTGACTCCATCAATTGAATGACTTTAAAGGGAACAGAAACTGTGGAGATGAAGACATTCTACCGGTGGACAGTAACTTTAGTCTCTGCTAGGGAGTCTTACTCTATCCTTCTTGAAGGCATAGTCCATGGGCTGTTACTTGCCTACCAGTTCCTATGATCTCATTAGCCAATTCAATGCATTTCATTATTTGGAATGTAAAAGATATCTCCTAAATCTTTACTATCTATAACCTGATAGTCCTGCTACTAAATGAAATTTTTGCTGATAGAAGCACAAGGTAGCTTTGAACACAATTTTAAAACTAATAAAAATAGATGACAGGATTCTCTGGAGTGCCATTCTGCTGTGTATTAAAGGAGCCTTCTGAGAAGCAGGGAATGGGACTCTCAGTGCCAGCATGACCTAGGAGAGGAGCTGGTCCTCTGGACCCAAGATCCCTGTGCAGTGACTCTCCTGTATCCAGATGACAGCTAGACCCTCAGAGGAGCAGCAGTGGAACAGGGAGCCCGAGCTTGGAACAGAGTGGAGGACTTCTCAACCCACAAAACAAGTTAACAAGGTGCTCTCTTGCAGGAGGTTGGCTTTCAGAGTGTGGAGCCTTTGGATACTTAATGGGGAAGTTGGACTTGCTGTCCCACAGAAGCGGAAATGAACGCCCTGGGCTAAGGCTTACTAGAATGATGTACCCCTGGGCAGTTAATTCAGGAAGTTGGACTTGCTGACCTACAGAAGTGGAGCTGAAAGACTTTGGGCAGGGGCTTACTGGAGAAGGTCAAGTCTGGGCACTTAATTAGGGTTTGCTGACCCTTGGGGCTTGAGCTGCATGCCTCTGGGCTAAAGTTTACCCAGAGTGGTATGCCCCTTTGCACATTTATTACCAGACCTGAAATTTTGTAACATACCCTGGTAAATAACACCCTGAGCATTTCTCTCTGGCATTAAAACCTGTTATCTGCTATAGTAAAACCTTTACTCATGAATTTTGTCTGTGTAACTGTCACAATGGATCTTATAACCCAGAAAGATTTCGTAGATCAGTAAAATAAAGACTGTTAATTAAGTCTGTGCACCTTAGTTCTCCAAGTGACATCTTTGCTGTTACACTTTGAAAAGGTCTCCACAGGAGATTTGCCCAATGCAACACACTGTCTAATTTCTTGACTACTACTTACTTCCCATGGACCTTGATTGTTGATCCAAACAAAACAAAATCTATGACAATTTCATTCTTTTCTCTCTAGTGGTGAGGTTTATTGGTTTAGTTTTGAGGATTTTCATTTTCTTCACATTTATGTATAATCCATATTGAAGGCTGTCATCTTTGGTCTGCAATAATAAGTGATTCAATCCAGCAAACCAATTGTGTTATCTACATATGACAAATTGTTCATGAGCCATCCTCTAATCTTGATGCCTCGTCCTTTTTCATGTAGTCCAGATTCTGAAGTTATCTTGTCATCATACAGTTAAAAACTGTGGTGAAAGATATCACCCCAGGGCACCTCTTTCCTGACTTTCCACAAAGCCTTAGCTGCTTGTTCTGTTCCAATGATTTCACCGTAGTCTGTTTGTAAGTTCCACATGAATACACAACCACTCTGGAATTTCATTCTTTGAAATATCCTCCATAGTTTTTTTGGTTTTTAGTACATGCAGTCAAATAACTTTGTCAAGTCAACAAAACCATATACCATATATTAACGACATTATTTACCCTTTATACAGAGTAACAAAAGGAGTGTCCATGTTCAGTTCTCTTGATCTTCTACATCTTTGTAACTGCCTTAAGGGATAGATATAATCAAAGTGGACCTATGAGACTTTGTGACTCACACTCTCAGTTATAAAAAGCTGATTCTGTTAGGTAGGCCAGCATAGGACTGGGGGATGTCCATTAACGCCTGCCCGGAGGGCCAAGCTAGGGGAACAAAGGAGTGGCACACCACACATGCTCAGGGTTCCCACCGGCAGGCAGGGGTGGGCATGAACTTGAATTGGCCCACCTAGGCCAGGTGAATTCAATTCAGTCAATGGGGTCGAACAGGGGTCTTCCACCACGCCTCCCCATGGAATCCTTAAAAAGGTAGGAGCCCTGAGTCAGGAAAGAGAGAGAGAGAGAGAGAGAGAGAGAGAGAAAGAGAGAGAGAGAGAGAGAAATTTGGCGCAGAGAGTTTTGGCAGGACTTTGGGACATTTTTGCGGGACACCGAGCCATTTCCAGCCAGGCTGCATTCTGGGGAGGACACCCTTGGGAGCCAAGGACCAAGGTATATCTAGCTCCAGAGAGATCTAACAATTCCATCCCTCATTCTCTCCTCATGCTTGTCCTAGGACCCAGCCATGTGTAGGATTTCTGGCTGACAGCCTAAACAGCCAAGCAGAAAGGCCCATGGCCATGAAGGAGTCTTTAGTTGATAGCAGCTACCACTCTTCTAGGATTCCAGCTGAAACCACAAGCATTCTGAAGCAAGTGATAATAACCCATCTTACCATAGTTGTTGTGAAAGAGGATAAGTTATTACTGTTACTTTAAGCCACTTAATTTAGGTAATTCATTACACAAAGAGTAACACAGTGAGAAATATCCACATAAAACACTATGTGCAGTTACGCCTTTAAAGGCTTAGAGAATATTTTATTATTTTTAATATTTGTTCCAAAACATTAATTTTATGCTATATTTGAGGGTTACCTCAGCAGTTTGAGAAATATGATTCCAATTAAAAGAAACAGGTAAGTATAAAAGAAAATTATTAACTAGATACTTTCGTGAAGTTGGAAAAACAAAGGACTTTATATTACCCTGAGCAAGATTATATATTCAGATGAAGACAGTAATAAAAATATATTCTCAGAAAATATGAAAATTAACTCCTCTAGGTTTATGAACTCTTGCAATTTAAAACCAAATTTGGGCAGATTGGCTTTGACCTTTCAATTGTACAGTGTAACTTTGAATAGATTTATGTTAAGCTTGAAAAAAAGTTTTGTCTAATTTATTTTTAAGTGCAAACTAGAGGGCAAAGTAACAAATAGTTTATAAAGGGGCTTATGTTACTGAGACCTTTGCACTTGTAAGATTGACTTTGTTATTGGTCACTGAAACCACAGTAAAAGCATCACTAAATAGAGTCAAATCACCAAGAATGTTTTCATTGTAGGACTCTTTATGGCTTTTTTACTCAGTAGGAAAGGGAAAGCAATTGAATTTTTAATATAGAGTCTTATTACATTACTGAATAAAATCCCTTGAAAGAATGAGAAATCAACAAAATAAAAGGAAAGAAAGAACAAACTGTCACTTTTGAAAAGTTGGAAAAATTCAACTTAGCCATCAATTCATGCAAGGTCTTATCTTGCTTAAAAAGGAAGCTATTTTAGCTTTCTTCATTTTCTTAAGTGAGTGGTGTCTACATAAAGGCAGAGCCAATCAACTGTAAATGGGATATCCACTGTGTGTTATACAAATAGGAGAAATATTTGCATTGCAAATGAATGACTAATTATCACATTCCTGACCAGTGCCCTGCTTTTATTTTAATATAACCCTTTAATTCTTGCAAAGTACTACATACTTTTAATAAATTCCTACCATCAACATGGAAATCTTAGTGCTTTTTCAAGGTATTTTTAGATGCACTAATTAGGAGGCCTGAGATCTGTAAAACAGCAAGAATCATTAAAAAATAGATTTATTTGAGAGTATCATGATGTTTGTTTAGGCTTTTTATTTCATAAGTTTGTAAAATATTTTTCGATGCTACTCAATTTGTTTTGAGTGTATATGTAAATCCTCTCACACAGACATACATGTTCACACAACCTCATACCAAAATAGTTGGTATTTCAGGATTTGGAGCAAAGGAGAACAATTTGAAATAGTTAAAAACTTGGTTATGGAAACTGCAAATTGAATAAACTGTATTAAAATACTGATTTATTATCACTATAATAAACAGTGGTTACAAAATGGTTTCAAACATAGCCAAGGTTATTAAGATAACACAAGATGGGGAACATTTAAATCTGTTGCACATAGTGTAACTATCAGTCTAAATAACCCCTTGGAAGCTAACAACAGCAACAACATTAAATGAAACAGAAGAGAGATAAAACTATGAGACTGGCCAGGGCAGCCAACATAGAGATACCTAGACCCAAGACAGAGGTAAGACTGGATCCTGTGTCTAACTGAATGGGATGAACTCTCAGAGAAACTTGTAGAGTCAGGCTTTATGTCTTAATAAAATCTTGAAGCTACTCTACACAGAAATCCCAGTTAGAATAGCAGTTACATGTTGGGCTGCTGAATACAAGCTTGAATCTAACAGCTGCTCCATGGGGGAAGACTCAGCTTTCTCCTCTTTGTGAAGCCCAGGAAACTCACAAAGGCAGTCCTACCCTGTACCCCAGGGTCACTATGAGTCCGAATCAACTTGCTTGCAGCAGCTTCATTTTATTTATTTATTTTGTTACTGTTTGCCATGGAGACCAAGAACTAGCACAATATTGTGGACTACATATCGCCCTTGGGATTACATTCCCAATCTGTAAAACCACCTATTATCCAGCATCATCTAGTGAGAACAAATCATGTTGGACTGAAGTCCAAGACTCTTGCTCAGAACATACATTTTTAACAAGATCCCAAGAGAATCTTAGAGATCTAATTAAAAGGTACATCTGTCTATTTTTCAAGCTTTATTTACATAATTCACATATCATATGTGGTAGTGACATAATCTGGTATCATTTTGAGAAGATTATGAGTAAAGGGGTGGAATCTAGTCTGTCAATCGGATCATAGCCAATGAGGCCTCTGTGTGGGCATGGCCCTTTTCTCAGAATTCTGAGAAATCCAATATTCCTTCTTGGAGGTGGGAGACATTATCTCTCTCTCTGCTCACTCACTTGCAGATGCTCTACTGACAACACACATGGTGCTACACCCTGGGACCAGGAGAAGCCACATGGACCTACCCTCATGCAACCAGACCTGTGGAGTCAGAGAAGCCCTGGAGAGACCCTTTCCAGCACTGAGATGCTTATTTAGCCACTGGATCCAGAAGACTTCCAACCCTCTGGCCTGTGATCTTCTATATGTGGTGTCATTGCATGTGTTTTATAAGTCTGAAAAGGACCTTATAGATTGGTATTGGACATATGGGCTAATATCAGACTTATGGACTTGATCTGGACCAGGCTGGGATGTTTCCTCAATATTCAATTGCTACTGTATATAAACCTCTTTCTTATACACATATGCATTTCTATGGATTTGTTTCTCTACTCTACCCAGGCAAACACATCATATAATTCAATAGTTCCATTATATTTAAAAAGAGTAATACAGTCATAACCATAATATTGTCTTCTTTCTTGTGCTTATTGTTGTTAGCTCCTTGTTTCTCAGTAATGACATTTGGCATATCCCTAGTAATGGCAAAATAAAGCAGAAAAACATTAGTCAATAAAAAACACAAATATTAAAAACTGGAAAAGATGTAAAATATGTAAAATGTGAGATCAAATGATCAAGCTTTACATATTCATCTAACTACCTTTGAGCTTTAAAATGCACACTGTCCAGTAGCAATTAACTCTTCACATCCTTGGTCTATGGCTAGAGGGGATTTTCCAGGGGCTCTATATAAGTGGGAACCCTGAAAATGGATTTTGGGGGGCACTTTCACTCTCCTCTTTGACATTCTGCAAACTGAATGGTCAGAATTTAAGTTATAAATTCCCTCCTCCAGATATAGAATTTATTGTTTACAATCCTTGTATTTCACAGACTGGCATGCTTCTTCCATGTGTATTTACATGGTTGTTTGCTTTAAGACAAGACTCTACGACCCCAGATACGATTCTTTCTGATACCCTTGCATCATCTGATTTCTTCATCAAACTTTGCTATAGCACACACATCTTCAGGGATCTCTTCCTGAGGGCAAGTGGTAAGTAGGACCATATCATAAGAGTTAATCATTCCTGTATTAGGGCTATGATGAAGTCTGAGCTCAAATCCATTTGTGTGTGTATATATATATATATATATATATATTCCATACTTTGTGCTGTGGGATAAACATTAATATGCTAACCAGAGGGTCATTTGTCCAAGACTGTCTATTCCATTAAAAGTTTACAATCTTTGAAGCCCTATGAATCATCCCTATGAGACAGAAAGAACTCAATGACAGTGGGTTATGGCTTCAATGACCTTAATATCTAAATTATTTTGCATTTATTTTAAGCTAATATTATGTACTTTACCTTCAGAAAACTCACAAACCTTTTTAAGGCTAAACTAAAAAGCCAAACCAAACCAAACCCACTGTCATGGAGTCTGATTCACAGTGACCCTATGGAGAATTTTTGAGGCTGTAAGCCTTTATGGGGGCAGAGAGCCTCATATTGGACAACTGACCTTGTGGTTGACAGTGGAAAGCTTATCCAAACGTGCAAGTAGGGCTCCTTACATAATGATTGTACCATCATAGAATTTAACTTCATTGTGGAATGCTTTTAATGTGCTCATTTCATTTTCATTTCCATGGAACCGACTTCGTTTGATGACTGACATTCGGAGTGCATTCTACTCCCTTTTCCCATACCTCTGTTGGCTCCTATCTTTAAAGTATATGTGCCATGTGTCTACTGAAGGCCTACTGAATATGTATTACATCATTTTATTCAGTATATTTCAGTAAATAAAATGGATAAGTGTAGATTAAAACTATGAAGCAGATCTTTATGTGTTCTGTAAGTAACAGAGAGTTTCTTCTACTTATAGAATTGTGGTGTGATCAGGACCCATATTTCTGGAAGAGAAGTGTAAAAAGACCTTTTTTTGTATTTGAAAAGTGGTTTCATAAAGGTATTTAATACCTGTGAACACAATGACTCTTGGGGAGTAGATTTGGTACAGGATCAGAAGATTTGAGTTTGGCACAAACAATTTATCACATGGAAATATTACTCATCACATTAAAATAATGGTGTAAATATAGTAAAACTGAAATTTGTAAACATATAGTAGGAAAATTAAAAGAATCCGCTGCACATCGTGGCATCTTGGGACTGGTGTGATGGGATAGCAAATAAATATGAATTTTCCATCATCACAGAATGACCAAGAATTGAAGAAATCCTTTAGATGAAATTAAATACTTCCTTGATATGCCTATAAAACACAGCCAAATAATCCTTGTCATTAAAAAGGGTTCATATTTGTTTTGGGTTAGGAAAACATAATCATTGATAATTCTTGAGAGTAACTATACATAGCAACAAAATATTATTGCCTTTAGGAAACAAATTTTTCCCTGAAATCATGTATACCCTTTTATACAGAAGATACTTGACATTTTCACCATCCATCTGAGTGTTTTTGTTGTGTGTGTATTCTTTTTCTTTTAGAAGAGGCCAAAGTGTAGGTTTATAATCTTCAAATCTTTCCTTTTGTAGACTGGGTATCTTTTATATTTTGCATATTTAATTATATATATAAACATTTGTATTTTTCTGTGTTAGTCTGGATTGACTAGAGAAACAAATTCATAAATGCACATATGTGTATAAGAAAAGGTTTATATACAAGAACAATTAAATATTAAGAAAACATCCTAGGCCAGTTCAGATCAAGTCTATAAGTCTGATATTAGCCCATATGTCCAATACCAATCTGTAAAGTTCTCTCCAGACTCATGAAACACATGCAATAATGCCAAATGCAGGAAGATCACTGGCCAGTGGGTAAGAAGTCTCGTGGATCCTAATAAAATCACGTCTTAACATGTTTTAACAGGATGAAACTAAAATGCATACAATTCAATATATGTGCCAACCTCATTTAAACTCTATAAGTGAACAAAACAAAAATATCCTTTGCCTAACCATTGCAGTTAAATAACACCTACACCTTAATCATATAATCCTATGAATATATTTCCCCCAATCTATGAAAGTTTTAAGCCAGCCACTTTATGCCTTTATTCTGCCCATTTTGGGTAACTAATTTCTATACTGCCCACTTAAATCAACCCAGTGCTCGGAGAGGACAATCATATTCTTTGACATGAAGAATCTTCATTCCAATGGGAACCTTGTGAAATCCATAGATCCATCAGCAAAGTCAAATCAGGACAGGGTATCCATAAAGGCTGCAGCAATATGCACCAGTTCACTGGCTCAAAAATTTTCTCTTCATCCGAGTTCTGGTCATCTCAATGTGGGTTTCCTCACTTAGCCTCACCAAGGTGCCCATTGGTCATCTTGCCTTTAGACCATGGACCCTGTCACAAATTCCCAACAACTCTAGCACCCTTGTGCTAGGTCATGAGCTTCAGATCAGTCAACCCACTCTTATCTTCTCTAGTTCCTGTAAACCAAGTAGGTGTCAGTGGCCAGACTCAACCTGTCTCTTTATTGCTGCATTTCTCCCACTTCCACTCAACAAGTGGATCCAAGTGGTCACCTAGCAAGAAATTCAGGTTGCTCATAGGCTCCCTTTAATAGTTGTGTCCTAGAATGTAGACTTTTCTTCATGGTTCAAGATTTTATCCAGCTTCTGACAAAAACCACTAATTCAAACTTCAAAAATCCAAAGAGTTTCTTTTTACTTCAATCTGTCAATAATCCCCCACAGAATGCAACTGTCCCAAGTACTCCAAAACACTGGGTGGGGCTTATCTTTTAATAGCCTTCATTGCATTTAAAGATCAAATGTTAATGGCTCAAGACAAGTGGTCTTACAAGCTATAATAATTTCTGTGAATCCTTATAGCAACAATAATAAGCAGAAGAAATCAGTATAAACAAAGTAGAATGAGATACTAAACTCAATTCTTAAATCAGTCAAGTTCAATCCTTACTTAGCTTATCTTAATTCTTATCTAAACTATTCTCTTTCTACAAAAATATGGGGTTAGGCCTCTGAGAGCATTAAGCCAGATCCAGGATTTCTGTCAACCAATTTGACTTTCTGTCAGCCATTTCTCTAACCATGGTCTCTAAGAAATTCAAGGGGCAATCTCTACCCCTGAACTCAAACTATAAATTAACAATATTCATGTTTGCCATTTCACACAGGAATAACCAAAGACTACAACCAAACAAAATAATCAAAACTTTAACTTCCTATATTCTTCCCTAAAACAACCCAGTAAACTGCATGGATATATCTGACCTCTGGCTAGCCAAAAGAAGAAAAAGTACCATGAGGAAGAGGTCAAACAAGCATCTACTCCCCATTTTTATGATTTGTTTCTCTAGTACCCCACTCCAGGTACTGTAATGTGTTTCTAATATTACTTCTTAAAATAACTATATAATCTAATATTTATTTTTATCCAGTATTTTTTATCCTCTACTAGTACAATTACAAAAGATCTATTTTCAATTCCTCTTCAAATCTTTCATCCAAAATCCAATGAAAAAACCAGCAACATAAAAGACATAATTTTCTATAATTTAGCTTTAGGCATGAACTTTCCTGTTATTTTGTATGTTAGCTTTACATAGGTCCTTTTGATGCTCACCTGGTAGAAGTGAAGAAATCCAAATATGTATTATACTTCATCTTCTTAAAACAATTTAATGACATGTTTTCTAGATTTTTACATCTCTAACATTCACATATTTTTGTCACTGCAGTTGTAATGTTTAACATTTATTTCTAGAAGATTAAATTAATTTACTACTGGCAGTCAACCCATTTGCCTTTATTATCTTGCTTGTCTAAATTTGGCCTGTTGTATTTTTTAATAAAATGCCATGTGGACAATTTTCTGAGTCCTTAAATATTAGCTTTAACAAACAAACAATAAAACAGAAAAATAGAAGTTTATTTAAACAACAAGATGCTTGACTTGAATGGGAAACCAGATAGACTTCATTTCTTTGAGAGTAATTTACCCCTACGTAAAGACAGATTGCCCTACATTTAACAGCTACATACAAAAAAGTCTAAAAATTGTCCTCAGTTTTACAATGATAAATGAAGAACATCAAAATTGCCAAATCAAATAAGGTATGCAAAGATTTTTTAATGACTTTTTTTTTTTAATTAAACAGTGAGAGCAAAATAATGTACTGGAATATAGAGAGGAGCTGATTGAGCCTGCCTCTAATGGAGAAAGGGGTGTTTTCACCAAACCAGTATTTTCCGATTCCATCTGCCCTTGATGTCGACCAAAACATACCATTGGCCATTTGGTTTAAACAAACAAACAAACAAATGAACAAAATAAACAATGGGGAAAACAATGGGGAGTATGCTGGTGCACATGCACCGGTGACGATGTACAATGACGCAATGGGGAGGGGAAATGACCGAACAGAGAAAACCGCACAGTAGTAGTTAGGATGCGGTGGAAACAAATTGTGGGTTTCTAAGAGAATGTATTCTGGGTCGGCAGGAAAAGAGTTCTGGAGGAACAGAACAGGCTCCCTTTTAGAAGACGTCTCCTGTCTGCTGCGGGAACACATCAAATTGTACCTTTATCCTGTTTCCAACTGTGCAGGTCTATTGGTTTCATTGATTAGCTGTCCATCAAATCAGAATCTGATCTGCCTCAATGACAAAACCTGTCATTCACAATAGGCTTTCATTCGTTTACTAAGTGCTGTGTGCCTCTTGGTCTTAAACTGCAACACAGAGCCGTCCTGCCCCACCACCTTCAAATGAGCATGATCCTTGTTCTCAGTCTCCACTCCTTCCTTGGGTTTCTGGTGGGCATGGAGAGCACCAGTGGCCGCAGCGGCCCTTCACAAAGAGGTACCAGGTCCGCGCCAAACAAGTGCACACGCAGCACCAGGGGCAGCAAAGGAGGCGGCAGGCATGCTAAATATTAACTTTTTGTTACATTATATATCCTCTTTGTTCCCCTGAAAACATTTTAGAGAACACTCCATTTATCGTCTTCTATACTGTATCGTATGACGTGTCTATTGTAATTTATGGTAGGTGTTACAACCTAATTTTTAACTTTCTAATGTTTTGGTATATGTCTGTATAGTTTATTTAGGATTAATATTTCCTCAGAAAAACTATAGCTTTTCAATTTGTACGTTGTGATCCTGTTTTATTTATTTTTGTGATACTTCTTAAAATATTTATTTCACTATTTTTTGTCTCTGTGCACTTGTGTGATATATATTTATACCAATATATTTTACTACCTCTGATTCTTGTATTAATTTTGTCTGTGCTCAATTTCAACCTTATTTTTCTTTCAGTTTTATTTTTCTTCCAGGAATTTATTTCCTGAGCTCTGACAGCTCCTGCCTCATCTCTTCATATTGACTTGCCTTCTTTTCCTTGAGCTCTATTACCTGTGCTTTGTACTGTTCCATTTTGTACAGTTAATTTGTTATATGTTTCTTTTTTATTGAGTACATGTTCAACTATTGATCACAATTTTCACCTGTTCCTTTGCCATATCTTTCTTACTCATATTTACCATCTGTCATACATTTTGTCTGTTTTTCTTGCCTGCACCATAATTATCAATTAAAATGCATTACTCAGAGTTGAAGTCTTTATTTTCTCTGAAACAATCTTATGCTTATTTTTTGTATCTACTGTTTTTCCCTTTCTAATGAAATGAATAGATTACTTATCTCTGAAGCCTAGAAAAAAATGTTTAAAAGAAGAACTTGATTCTTGGGAGAAAAAGGTAATGGAAATGAAAGAATTAATTGCATCTAAATGTGTGTGCCAGATTAGGGAGAAGCAGGAAGCCACTCTGTTGAAAGTTTCTCCATTTTCCTTTATGGTGCAGCCAGAGAATCAGCAGTTCCCAGTATAAAAGTAATTCCTCAAGGCAATAAAGCAACAACACCACCCCTCCACAATAGCAGAAGCATAGATAGAAATTCATGGGATTTCCTTTAAAACACTAGTAAATATCAAGTTCAATAATCTTAGAATTAAAGACATTGGAATTGAAAAATCATGAGAGGTTAAAGTGGCAATAATACAAAACAAAATCAAAACAAAACCCAAAGCTCTTTTGGAAAGTTTCTAATGACATTTTATTTGCAATTAAATGCAAGGGTCTTACATAATACACTCATATGTATATATATATATATATATATATATATATATATACACACACACACACACACACACAGAGGAGTACAGGTATTATATATGATGCTAAGAGCAGATTTTTGTTTGGTTGTTTGTTTGTTTTATTGTGAGACGCAGAGTCTAAAACTGAATTTAACATTGCAAGTTGTTTGTCAAATATCTGTGGGATTAGCATTTGTCAATGGGAAAAGAAGCAACAAAATTTGCCACA
Organism: Echinops telfairi; assembly: GCF_000313985.2. Lineage (NCBI taxonomy): Eukaryota > Metazoa > Chordata > Mammalia > Afrosoricida > Tenrecidae > Echinops > Echinops telfairi. Next base: position 13,546,653 of record NW_022103958.1, read on the forward strand.
GAGAAGTTGAACCTTTTCCAGGGTTCTGTTATGACGTTTCATGATGTCTCTCAAATTTCTCCTTCCCATGTAGGCGACCCCAAAAATGCTGTTTATAAGCACTACAATCCCTGTTCAGTTCCCATACATACACACTGACACATGTATGCCCACGAACACATATATTGTTTGACATAATACCTATAAACATACACAAATACACAAAACATGTACATTTATATTAAGAACTAAAATAAGCAAATGAGCTTACTGCCGTTCTGTCAATTATGAGTGATAGCAATCCTACAGGACAGATAAAACTGCTCCACAGGGTTTCTGAGTCTTTCTCCCTCAGAACTGCGGATGGGTTAGAACAATCAGCCTTATAGGCAGCAGCCTAGCACTTAGCCCACTGTGTGATCAGAGTCCATCTATATGCTCATATGTGTATATATAATTGATTTATGCACATAATAACGAATAAGTTCTATGGTTCTTGCAGACAGAGCAACCCCATCTGAACGCTTAGAAAATAATATGCATATGTGTTATCTATGTGGGTGCTTTACATGCAAAAAATACAATGCATGTGTGCATGTATAGTGCATGTATATGTATGTGAGTAAAATATATCAATTTTAGTTTTCTCATTCTTAAATGCAGATTTATTTGAAACAAAATGTACGTAAACATGTTCTCTGTGATCAGTGGCTGACTACATGCACTAAGCGTATTTTAAAATCATTTGTGTGTCCAAAAATAGTCCAATCAAAACAGTGGTTTTCAAGGAGATTTGCAGGTTCAGTTAAATTCCAGGTATGGGGTATCTCAGGAGGTTATGAAAATTGTTTTTAGAAAAGAGGCACAGTTGATAGGTTCTTAAGAAGGCCATAGGATAATCATGGGAGCTTATCATGAAGAGTATTAAGAAAATTAAAAACTAAATTTGTGATAAAACTGTCTGAAAATTTGCGAAGAGAGTTTTTTTTCCTCATCATAACAATTTACCCTTTCATTCTTTCAGGTAGCAAGGGTTTTCATACGTGGATACCTATATGTGCATATATACACACAAACACACACACTCAGAGCTTGGGGCCACTCTCCTGCTCTCCTAGGTAAGCAATGGACTGTGAACCACTGGGCTGGTAGTTCAAATCCACCAAAATGTGGGGGCTATTTGCTTTCAAAAAGATTCATTGTCTCAGAAATACTCTACGGGGTCACTAGGGTCCAGAGCAGACTCAAGGGCAGTGGGCTGTGATTTTGTGGTACCTGTGGCTTTTGGTGTTTTTTATAGCACATTTGGGGGCCACATGCCTGCTGCTTGTTCTTGCTTTGTCATGTTTGTTCTATAGTTCACGGATGAAATCACTGAAAAAATCTTGTTAAGTTATTTAATTCAAGTTATCCTATTCAAGTGTATGTCATAAGAAAATGTTCACCCTATACTAAGTAAAAGAGTAAAACAAAAATATAGCTGCAGAATGAAAAGGTGCTTGCATGTGTGCCGGCATGAATACGGGTGTGCGCTTGAGTAATTGCTCATGTACTGTTGTGTGTGCTCAGAGAAGCTGAAACAATCATGCCTACAACTTACATAGTTTTCCTTCCTCTAGGTGCTAAATTAATGGGTAACTTTTTACAAATTTTCATGTTATCTACAATGAGAATTATTTTAATGACTATGTAATATAAGCATTTTAAAGTAGTAAAATAGCATTACTTTCCAGAAATTCTTGCATTCTCTTCACTGTCACCATTACATATTTGTAAATCCTAGGCTGTTTCTGTAGCTTTCAGAAATTGCTAAGGGTCAGTGCCAGGAACTGCACATCACTTTTTCCTGACAGCTAAGCGACCGGCTCCTTCTCTTCACACCATAACCCTAATGCATCGGTTACAATGTTAGCAACAGGTGCACACACTCACACTGCTGTGAACAAGCTTCCAGTTCTCTTTTATCATTCACCAATTAAATTGTGTATGATTGTTTTGGGTGACTATAGCATAATCAAGAATTGACAAAAAAGAACGATTCTGTGGTCACAAGCTTTCTGAGGACCTGGGATGTGGACAGAATTAATCATAAAGATATTAAAGAAAAGGTAGGTATTCTTGAGGTATATATACATGAGGATAAAGAATGAAGGTATTTGGTGTTGCCCATAATAGTCATAAGTAAAGCTCATCGCCAGGTGTTTCTGTTGCCAATTCCCAACATTTCTATCTCGAAGAAGTCAAGTGAAGATAAACATGTAGGCACGTCATGAGGAGGCAACTATGGCACTGAAGACACAAGCACATACCTTAATGATGGTAAGTGAAACCTTCTTCTTTGACTGTTCAATTATATTAAGTTCAACATTTTGTATTTTTAGATTTTATCAAACTATATGAATATAGTTTTTTATTTCCCATCAATATATATTATGTTGTCCGAATTTTAAAACCTTATTTGAAAATCTTTCTTATTCTACACAACATAAACACCTTCACTAATTTCATTTATCTTCTTTTTGTGCTAAATGATACAGCCATGATTATAATATCAGATAGAAAGACAGTCTATGATGTGTTTCCTTGATGTTAATTTCCATTGCATCGCTTACTAGCGAATTCTCATTTCAATTCATTGTTCTCTAATTCCGATAGAATCTCACTTTCATTTAATTGCTAGACCATTCTTCCCTTCCAGAAACTGGGACTTTCTTAAGTTCAGAGTAGGAGCACTTTTAATAAAGCTGAATGGAATTACACATACTGCGTTAAAATGAAAATTAGGAGTTACATATAAATCAATTTCCTCTCATGTCTCCAGCACTAGATATACATTCAACATTTACTTAGTTCAAAGTGGAAACTCTTCAAAATATCATTAATTAACCTCTCCCTCCGTACTCTACCCATCAAGCTGGTTTGCAACTCCTTCCTCTGTGAGAACAGAGAAGACACATTGAATGGGTATCTCTGCGCCAGTCACAGGGCTGGTTTCTTTTCACATGGGATTGCCATGTTGCATTGAAGTCCAGCAGCAAACGTGGGGGTTGATGCTGGTCATTCCTGGATAATACTCATTCTCGGAGCCCTCAGAGAAATTTTTCCAAATCACGTTCCAAAACATTGTGGAATTAAAGTTCAAACCACATCTATCCAAACCCAAAACGCAGTTCATAATGTCTCTATTATCCATGCAGCCTTTCTCACTAGACTGTAAGCCCCCGATCCTCTAAGATATAGTAATCTATTTCTTGTTGAACACTGTACTTTTTTAGCAAATCATAAGCTATGATATAATCCTTTGAAACCAAATATGATTTCATGTGAACAGCTTTAATATATATGTTAATGATGCACATATATGAATTATAAATCAATTGTGTAATATAGATAATTATTATGTTGATTGCCAAGATAATTTTATGGAAATGCAAAACATAATATATTTTACAAGCTCACCTGGATGGCAAACAATAAACAAATAAATAAAAACAACAAATATTTGAACTGAAAACACCTTCAATTTTTAAACGTAGAAACCAGTCACACTACATAAACTTCCTCTTACAGTCCAACTGCATAGTTTTTTGCTCTCTGCTATTGTTCCTAAAATATGTACATATATATTTATTAGGGATAATCAGGGTAATTAATGTAAGGCATGAGGAAGACTACCATCATATTTATTTGATTTAGCCATGTTTAAGTATAATCAATCTAGTTACACATTTATCATTGCATGTCTTAAATGTGTCTTAGTATTCAAAAAGAGTTTGGAATGTTAATTACTATTTGAATCCTGCTTTGGAATGAATCAAGCTGTCTTGGCTATTGTATATGGGATTATTAAGGAGCAGTCAACTGGAAAGTGGATATCAAGATACTGAATTACAGAATTCCTTATGTACCCACTGTTTTCTGTATGTATGTGCTTTATGGATTTTTGCAGGCTTCTATGTTTCTTAAGGTTTATAGCCCACCTGCATGCAATGAATGATTAATATTGTTAGGAGAAGTTAACATAAGAATCATTTGGAAAATGAAATAATTTGAGCACCCACCCAACCATCTTAGTTACTGAAGGGTGACCCTTTGGCTAATCTTCTAATGTGAATTAGTGTTTCTCTGTCAGTTTTTCCCTTTCTGTATTCCACTTAAAGTGGTTATTACTCATTTGCTCTGAGCTAGGACTCAATATTTGTGGTTACAGTTACTTAAGCTATACAAAACAAAACAAAAACCCTTTAGATATAATGCAACAGGAAAACCCCACCAAAACTTCTGAATAAATAAATAAAACAAGATATGGCAATTTATTAAGACCAATAAGACTAGGATATACTGAATATATTTACTGTATTAGTGCTAAATATCATTTGAAACAATTTTCCATAAGATTGAGAAAATACAAAATAGACCATTCACATATTTTTGTTATAATTACCACAAAGTCCCTCTTAGCCTGAATTTACTTCAAAAATACATATTCTTCTAATGGCAAGAACAAACCAAAATCACGTAAGATTTTAGAATGAGAGTTTCTTTTAAGAATGTTGCAGACATTATTTTTAAAATATAAGTGTAGCTTATATAACATTTAATTATAAAAGCAAGGAATATGTCAATTTCTAAGAGTCCTTAGACTGTACTGAACGCATTCTTCACCAGATGAAAAATATATATTCTAATTGTCAAGTTCTCATTTAAAATTGTCCATTAACTTTACATATTTTGTATAGACACACACAATAAAAGATGTAATTCAATTCAAATTAGCTATTTAAATGTATGTTAGGCATTAATTTAGACTGGCTTTAAATCTGTGAGTAAAAGTGAAACACATTTGAGTTGATATTAATTTAATAACCTCATGACAGTAAGAAAAAATATGGGCATGAATTTACTTTTGGTTTAGATAAGTTTAAAAGTTAGGGTTTTCTCTGCTTTGCAGATACTGGCAAGACATTAATCTATTGAAAGGGATAAGATATCATTTTGCAGAGGAAACTTGTCATAAATATTTTGATAATGTATGTGTAATCTTCAAAACAGATGGCTGTTCTATAAAGATTGTCAGCTAAGAAGGTTTTGCTGACAGATCATATTAAACAACTGCAACCAGGTTGGCACTGCAGAATCAGATGCATTCTTCTATTAATCAATCACAGTTGGCTGACTTTTATGAGAACTGGATCTTACAAGACCTAATTTGCACCCACCCTTAGCTATCTTCCAGACTAATAAATCCTAAATGAAATAAAACAGGGCTCATAAGGGTGCGAAGCATAATATAGATTAACATATGCCAAACGGAGAAAACCTGATGCTGACGTAACCTTCATACAGTGGAACCTACAAACGCTGGAAACTGTGTAAGGCAGAAACCTGTCAGAAGATGAAAATTATAATATTTTCCACTAAAAGAGAGTCATAAAAAAGTCGTGATTGCACCCTGTCAAAAGTATAAAACTTTCAATATTGGAAAAAAATATGGCAGTTCCATCAAGTTCCAGCTCTGACAGCTTTCAATATAAATATGGAGATAAATGGGGCTATCACTAAGGGTTTTAGGCAGAAATAGCGTCCAGGAAAATGGTAAACAAGTGAAAGGAGTACCTGTATTATAACGTTAATACAATAAAGAAGCCATTCCCTCTGCAGTTTCCACTTGGCAAATGGCATCCCGTTACTGTCTGTGGTGGACTCGGGTCCAGTGTCTTTACTGACAGTTGGCATGGGTTGTATTTGGGGAGTGGTAAAATGGACAGGCGCACGACTTCACGTTACAATTACTTAACTCCTGGCCTGGTAGTTTCCTTAATAAGATGCCTGGATGGCAAAAGGCTTTAGAGCCAAGAGCTAGAAGGTTGGTAGCTCTAACCTTCCTACAGTTCCATTGGAGAAAGATGTCACACTTTGTTCTCATCAAATGAAAATGTATTGCCATCATATGGATTCTGATCCATGACAGCCCCGTAGGACAGAGTAGAACTGCCTCACAGGTTTCCGGGACCATAACTCTGTCTCAATACAAATCACCTCATCTTTCTCCTGCCAAGCAGGTGGCCCATTTGAATTGCAGACCTTGGGGGTAGTGACCAAATTGTCTATCCACTGTCCAATGGGACTCCTCCTGAGGACAGCAGCCTTGAGAACAGGGAGAGGTCTGCTCTGCCAATTGAAGTACTTACGAGCGGACATTTGCTAGATGATACATAGTAACAGAATGTTATCATAATCTTTAGAAAAATTAATATTATTTAATGTGTTATTTAATTTGTAATATCTCATGACTGAGGAGATTAGAAAATAAGGTCATCCCTTCTCTTGAATTACTGAAAAAAATAACTAGTCACAGAAAATCAAAGTGATGGCAAAACATTTTTATTTTATGAGAGCAGATTGGGACATCGATTTCCTACAGAACCATTAGGTAAATGAGAACTACCAACTTTTTAGCTCTCACTTCTTAAGCATTTGGCCATCCAGGCATCTTATTAATGAAATCACAAGGCCACGATTTGAATAATTATAATGTTATGGTGCACATCTCCTTTCCACCACTCCCCATATAAACCCCCCACCAAATGTGTGACGTGAAGTAATCGGCGAAAGATGAGTTAAATTCATTCTTCAGTCTGTCACTATGGGTGGTATAAGAAATTTATTATAATATTGCTGAATGTTTCTATTCATTTACTTTATGACTCTGGTTGTTTGCTTCCTCTACAATATAAGTAATGTGAAATCTTTCTTTGCTTTGATCATTGCTTTATCTTATCCTCAATCTCTTATTTATAGTGTATCTATAATAATTATATGCTGAAGAAATCTATAAATCCATGCACTGTGACTCAAAGTTTGTCTTCACAATATATATTCTGTGCTCCAGAGTGATCTATTTTTCACTAAAAAACACATTTATTCAACAAACATATATTTTCTACCTACCATGGCTTTTAGAAAATAAATATGGCTAGCACACTACCCCTGCCTAAATGAGTTAGCCAAAGAAATGAAGAGAAAAATGAAATCAAATATTACAAGAGTTATGTCCTTTGTATCTTGCAAATAAAGAAGTCTAAATTTTAAGTGAGGAAATGAATCTATGCACTTTAGATCTGAAAAGAGCAGGGATTTTCATATCCTTTCACCGAACACTCATTTAAGGACAAAAGACTAAAAGAATGGTGTGAGTCTTCTTAACTTGTTATGGATGAGCACTGCTTTCCAGAATGCCACTCTTTGAGTTCATTCATCCACCTATGCACTCATTCATTGAATTTTCAGTATCTGTACAAAGTAAAATAGGTACCAGTGATGGAGAGTTGGAAACATAAAGTACATTAACATTGTTTTCATATCATAAATAAAATTATATTAAGAAAAATTGGTTTGTAAAACTTATGCGGTTATAAATAATGCTCAAAATGGTTAAACTTGTGATTAATGAATGAATATGTAGCAATTTTTTCATTATTTGAAAAGATGCTGACTCACATGTAAACAGAAACATTATATTGTTCCCATAATGTAGTCTGAAAATTTTCAATATGACTCATGCTTATTATTTAATATCAAATAAATTTAAATTTAAAATATATTCCACAAAAAACTCCTTTCAGGATATAAGAATAATATTGTACTAGATATGAAAGGCATTTAAATATTAATGTGGGTTTTTTTCAATTCTTTAGGAGCCCATAAACTATAGAAATAGCTACAAGTACAAACATACAACTATAGCAAAATGTGGTAAGTGACTTAATTCATTCAAGAATATATATATGGCTACCATCACGATCAAAATGTCTCATAGGTTATATATAGCTCAATAATTTATATCATGTCCTTCAACTCATGCTCATATGTTCAGGCATCTACTGTATACCTCCAAATGAATTTACCATAAGTATTTCAGAATAATTGGCAAAACTTCAACTTATTACCACTCCCCATATATCTCATATTAATTCTGCTTTCCACCGCTGTTAATAGCCCTATGTCACTTCAGTGGTTCAGGTAATTTGTAATTACTCTGGAGCCGGTTCTGACATGTAGCCACCCTATGTTCAAAAGAAGGGAACACTGCCCTGTCCGGGCCCTCTCACAGTACTTACACTGAGTCTATCTGTTGCAGCCACTGGGTCAGTCTGTCTCATGTGGGTTTTTTCTTTCTCAGTGACTATCTAACTTACTGAGCATGGCAACTTTTTCCAAGAAATGGCCTCTTCTGTTATCACATCCAAAACATATGAGAAAGTCTCTCCATCCTTGCTTCTAAGAAATATTCTCGTTCCTCATCTTCTGAGACAGATTTCTTTATTCTTCTGGCAGTTCATGGTACTTAAATATTCTTTACCAACACCATAAATCAAATACATCAATTCTTCTTCAATCTCCCTTATTCATGGTGCATCTTTGGCATGCATATGAAACAACTGAAATTAGCATGAGTTTTTTATTATTAATCATGTTATGGGGAGTTCTTATATAATAATCCATCATTCAATTAGATAAAGCATAATTGTACAATTGCTGCCACCATCAATTTTAAAACATTTTCTTTCTTTGTGAACTCTTTGATATCAGCTCCCCTTTCTCCCCTCCTGCCCCCACTCTAGCCTCCAGGTACACTTATTATTATAAATTATTATTATAATTACTTTTCCCCATATCTTACACCATCCAATGTATCCATTCACCTGCAATTCTGTTATTCATTCCCTTCCAGTGGGGTTATACAGTCATCAATTCTATCAGCACCCTTCTCCCTCTTCCCCTCCCCTCTTCCCATACCTTCAGGGAATCATTACTCCTGTTCCTGTTTCTGCAGGACTACTTATTATGGCTTTCATACACCCAAAACTCCTAATTATACAAATGAACATATGCAGGTCTAACAAGGCTAATGAGGTAAAACAAATAAAATCCATAACAATGAGAGGTGGAAATATTAAAGAACTAGAGCAGTCATTCTCAACCTTCCTATGCCGCAAACTTTAATACAGTTCTTCATATTGTGGTGACCTCCCAACCATAAAATTATTTTTGTTTCTACTTCATAACTGTAATTTTGTTACTGTTATGAATCGGGTGACTCCTGTGAAAGGGTCGTTTGACCTCCAAAGTGGTCATGACCCACAGGTTGAGAACCACTGAACTAGAGGATAGTTATGTGGTTCATCAGTGCTACCACCGCCTGGATTTTTCATCCCTGCTGTGTGGCCCTTCTGAGAGGGACTGTCCAATTACCCTACAGGTGAGTTTTGGTCCTCTACTACATCCACACCACTTAATGTAGATTTGTTGCTTGATTTTGAACTTCTGATACCTCTTCCTGTCGACACCTCATCATCACACAGGCAGGTGTGCTTCTTCCATGTGGATTTTATTACTTTCCTGCTAGACGACCACTTGTTTAACTGCAAGCCTTTAAGACATCTTTTAATAGCAGGCACCATCAGTTTTCTTCACCACATTTGCTTATGTACCCATTTTGTCTTCTGTGATTGTGTCAGGAAGGTGAGCATCATACAGTGCCACATTATTAGAAAAAACTGTTCTTGTACTGAGGTAAGATTTAAGTAGAGGCCCAACGTCCATCTGCTTCCTTGTTGTACACACACACACACACACACACACAAACACAAATGTACCTCTCTTTATATATTCATATATTTACATATATAGATATCTGTATGTACACACATATATATAATTTTTACATTCTTCCTCTTTCCTCTATTTCTTTTTTCTTTCCTCATGCCTCTTGGATATATTTCAGTTGATCAAACATGATCAGGAATGCTACATCTCCTCACTGTCAATTTTAGAACCCATGCAATTCTCTTGTGCCTGTCATCATTGACTCACCACTCCCCTCTCTCCAAACTTCTTCACCCCCCGCAGGAAAAATCTGTTCCCTCACTTCCTGCATTCCACTTTCTGTGATTAGCAACATATCCATGAATCCTCTGAACACCATTGTGGTGTCATGCTGATGGCCTCTCTTCTCTTGATGATTTTTCTATGTCTTATACTGGTCCTGTTTAAGAAATCATAAAGGGGTTCTATCAACTATATTTGAATTTGAGATCCTCTTCCATCTTAGAACAAATATTTATAGTGAAGCAGAGTACAAATAGCAGCATTTTACCCTGAAAGTTATATAATAGAATTGGGGAGCAGAAACTAAAGCCTTGTATTACCTCCTGGCAAATTATTTTCCAGAAACACTGTACCAATTTACACTGCCAGCAAATGCTTCTGAGTGCCTGTTTCACTGCACCCTCACCAGTACTAAGCGTTTGGTTCAGTTATTTTTCTGTCATTTTGGTTAATAAAAAGTAACATTGTAATTATATTGGACAAATTGCAATTTTTATTTAGACTAATCCAGCTTAAGGATTTGATGCAGTTATGAAAAAAGGGGGGAAACAATAAACCATAATTAAAACCAAACTAAACTAAAACCAATATAAATTAAAACCAAACTCCCTGCCATTGAGTCAATGCTAACTCACAGCAACCCTTTAGGACAGGGTAGAACTTCGGCTGGTTGCTGAGACTGTAACTGTTTAAGGAGTAGAAAGTCCCCTCTTCCTCCTGCGGAGGGCCTGGTGGTTTCATACTGCTGACCTTCAGGATTGCAGTCTCTCATGGAACCATGAAGCCACACGGCCTCCCAAATACTGTACTAATAGTAATGCTAAAAAGAAAATTATGTAACTCTGCTATATGGATGAATAAAAATGAGAGATGGCTTCAAAATATTTCATATAGAGAATGAATCAGGTATTTGAGCGATCACAGGAACCAAGTAGAATAAATAATGCCCAGGTGAGCCTTATCATTTGTGAGTTATAACTCTTATCATTTATACACATACATCATTTATAATTCTTCAAGGACAGAGTTATCCTATAGTACAGGATAGTATAGGTAACACATGTCACTTGAAAGCCGCTTATGAGACCTGGAGTTTCACTAGTGGCAATATCAAACCATTAGCTCTCTAGGACCTGGAGGAGGGCTCCCCCCTGTGACCTTTGTTTTCTTCATCTGGAAAAAGAAAATGATAATATCCCACTAAATTTTGTTTAGAATAAATCAGTGTTCTCAACCCTAGAAGCATATTAGAATAACCTATAAGGAAATACCTTGATAACATATGATATAATTTAAGTCACTTCTTAAATGACAATGTTATGTTGTAGGAAAATTTCAGACTCAACAAGCCGGTGGTCATACAAGTAGATTTTTTTTTCAATTCTTTTTTTTTAATCATTTTATTAGGGGCTCATACAACGCTTATCACAGTCCATACACACATCAATTGTGTAAAGCGCATTTGTACATTCATTGCCCTCATCATTCTCAAAATATTTCCTCTCCACTTAACCCCCCGGCATTAGGTCCTCATTTTCCCCCTCCCTCCCCGCTCCCCCCTCCCTCATGGGCCCTTGATAATTTATAAATTGTTATTTTGTCATATCTTGCCCTGTCCGA
>NW_022103958.1:13559617-13622938 GCF_000313985.2 Echinops telfairi
CTCTGGTGTTGTCCCCCGCAGGGCCATGGGTCAGTGAGGGCCATCATATCTCATAGTGGGGCTGGCCCCAATTAGAGCAGCCAGTCCACAGAGAGGACCACATGGCCAGCCCCATAGAAGTAGAATTTTATAAGCATGTACTTTCATAGGACACTTCTGGAATGATTTGATATTAATCAAGTCATTTTTCTTTTATGCCTTGGTATGGATCATGTAATTTTTGCCATTTGACACAAAATATAAAAATTTATTCCAAGGTGAGAGGAAATGATTTTCATTCACTGGCAGGCTTAACACAACTGGCTTAGCATTGCAGCATTAATATAAAGGTTTGTTACCTCAGGCTAAAATCAGGCATGGGTGCAGAGTAGAGGAAAGCATGGACTATGTACCTTGAGCGGCCTACTTGACAGAGGTGGCTTGATTTCTCAGAAAGACCCACTGTTGTTAGGTGCCATCAGATGGGTTCTATCTCACCGTGAACCATGGATATTGGAGCAAGAGACTACCTCGGCTTATATCAGCCTCACAAATGTTTGATATGGCACTACGAATGATAAAGGAGATCAACAAAAGAGAAAGATTGACAAAGTAGCTCCAACAATGTGCTCAAGCATTTCAACAATTATGGGGATGTAACTCTTTTCGGAATTAAAAGCCTCATATCTCTCCCAATAAAGAGTGAGTGGTTTCCCTCTGCTGACATGTGATGAGCAGCACAAGTCAAACCCGAGGACAACATCGGGATCCTTCCAACTTCCATGGAAATGATTCCAGTTTAAGTACAATGAACAGCAGGTTCTCATCAAAATGCACGTAATAGGTCAAAAACTGAAACCAGTTACTGTTGAGTTGAATTCCACATGACACAGGGTACTTTCATTTTTTCATATGAAAACATTGTGCAATTTCAAAATTGTGGGAGATAGAAAATAAATAGAAAATATGAAACTTACTATAAGACATTGAGCATTTCCTTGAACAACTTTGTTCTGACAGAATTGCTTTTCGAGTAGCAGACGAGGATCATATTTGCTTTAGGAGACTATTTCGAGTTCACATGAGATTACACAAAGTCCTTACAACAAAATTTTATATTGAATTAAATGATTAAGATATTTCATATTAAAAAAAGGGATGCAACTTTTTAAGAGTCTAAGATAAAGGAAACAAAAACTCAAACTCACAGCCATGAGTCAATTCTGATTTCTAGTGACCTTATAAAATGCAGTAAATCTGCCTCTGTGGGTTTCTGATACTGTAACTGTAAATGGGAGTGGCAAGTCGCATATTTCTCCCAAATTATCTAAGATATAATCCTCAAATTCATTTTCCGTTGAGACTTAAAGAGAATAGAGTGGCTTCAATAAAAATAAAATATTATGAGAACAATATAATAATACTAGAGGTTAATAGAAAAAATAAAATAACACCCAACACAAACTTTTTGAATAATAATTTGAGTAACTCTAATTTCAACAAGTAAGTGCAAACTAAAATTGGAATATTAAAAATTGTATGTCAAAAATAAGACAGAAATAGAATTTTTAAAAGAAAATGGGAAGCTTTAGATGCTCATACATATAAAACTAAATGAACATCAAATTTCAGAATTAGGAAATAGGAAAAATAAGCAATCATTAGGGAGATAAGATTCAGATTTTAATAAATACAAATGAGAACATTAATGAATAGAAAATAGTAAAGAAACAACTAATAAATTTGAAAGCTTGTTTTGTAAACAGTAAAATAAAACAAAATAAAACATAACCTAATTAGCTTATGTTATCTTATATTAAAAAATTGTAAGTTATCTTACAAATTGTAAGTTAACTTACAAATTGTAAGTTATCTTACACATACATTCAATGATAATAGGTCAACAAGACATAAACAGAAAAATATCATACAAGATATATATAATTAATTATTAATGTAATACTATAATCATCATAAAAACAGAACAGCATAATGGACTACAAGAAACATGAGTTAATTATAAAAGTATAAAAATATCAAAGGATATTAATGATAGACCTTTATAAAAATTAAATAAATAATAAAGCCCCCAGCCTCTTTTGGAATTCTAGGTAATGAAAAGGAAGAAAGATTTTTAATGACTTAATTCTAATGCTACATTAATCCCCAAATCAAACCAATGTTGGGCAAGCTCACATGAACCCAGTTCTTCATATAAACATGAATACACAGAAACACACAAAAATTTCCATTAAGCTAGTTAGGGAGGTACTATCTCATGTAGAACAAATATATTATAACACCCAAGCACAATAGAATATAACCTTTACTCAATAGAAATTTATTTGTTAACTCTGATAAAAGTATTGTTGATGTTAGCTATGCACCCCCATGATGCCATTCAGAAACACAGCATGTAGTAGATTTGCCATTTATTCAATACTCTGGAAATAGATAAAGCCATAGGACAACTCCATAAGGAACATTTTATGCACCGTGGTTTCCTTCATTGGTAAATGCCAAACATCGTAGAGTTGGGGATAAGACCTTTTTTTTCAGTTATAGGAAAAGATGGAAAGATTACGCCCAACCGTTACTCACTAGAGGAAAAAGTAAAGGAGAAACGCTCTTCTGCACCCAACTGACAGCGTCAACTCCAAGGTATCATCTCTTGCTTAGGTTCCCACAATGTTCTATAATGGCTTTCTGATTCTAATTTTCCTACTTTGAATGAATTCCTTATGGTCCTACCAACTGCATTTCCAAATGGAAAATTTTTACTTGGCACTATCTTTAAAAGTTCCAATACATTTTATTCCATTTATGATTTGGGGCAGCTAGATTTTGAAATCTAGAGCCTGCTTATTTTCAACTCACTCATTACACATATTTTGACACCTTCATAAACACTCAGCATTGCATCTTCCTCTCTGGATAGCAGAAGGACCCTCTCTGTAAATACTTTGACTACCCTTGTCTGTCTTTTTTGATACTTGTCTACATTCCCCTATGCAGGAATTGTGCTCTCCTGCCATGTCCACTGTAGGTGAGATGATGCCTCGCTATCCTAGCTTCTAACGAATATTCTGTCTGTACTTCAGAGATGTATCTGTTTGTTTGTTTTTTTGGCATTCCATGGTACTTTTGGTATTCTTCGCTAAGATGATAATGTAAATGCATATATTTTTCTTTGGACTTTTTATTGAATGTTGAGCTATTACATTTGAGGGAATCAAAAATATCAGGCCTACTTTAGACCTCAAAGTACTCTCATTGCTTTTAAACATTCTAAAAGGGTCTTATGTCTCAGACTTCATGCAATGCATAGCTAGATCTCTTGACATCTGCTTCCATGAACATTGATCATGCATTTAAGCAAGATAAAATCATGGACAGCTTCGATCTTTTCTCTGTTTATCATGTTACCTGTTTTTCCAGTTGTGTGGTTGTTGGTTTCACATTGAATTGTAATTCATATCTAAGGCTACAATCCTTGATTATCATCAGGAAGTATTTCAAGTCCTCCTCACTTTCAGGAAACAACGTTGCATCATCAACATATTTCCGGTTGTTTATAAGATTTCTTCCAATTCTGATGCCACCTTCTTCATATAGTCCAGATTCTCTGGTTATTTTCCCAGCATACAGATTTAATAAGAATTAAGAGAGGAAATAACCCTGGCCCATACCTTTCCTGATTTAAACCAGGTATGTCTTTTGCATGTTTTATTGCAATATTTTAGCTTACTTTCCCCAGCTGCTCTTTGAAAAGTTCCTACTCAGCTCTGAACGAATCCAAGGAAAACATTCAAGTCTTGAGTTGCAATATTAAAAGATTCTAAGAGAAAAATATTGAATGATGCAGGAAACATCCAAAGAGATGGAAAGAATACATAGAATCAACATTCTATCATTTCAGGTGGTAGCATATGAGCAAGGACCAATGGAAGTGAACGAAGTTAGGTATTCACCCCACCACACCACCAAAATTTCAGAAATTGAAAGAATATCCATAAAACTGTCTCCACAAACAAATGCCAGGCTGGAGGCTCTCATTCTTTTAATCAAGGACTATGAAAGTTACTTGGTTAACAGACTGGATGATGTCCATATTTATGCTCATTATAAAGAAACACAAACCAACAGAGTGCAGAACCTATCAAAGAATGCAATTAATATCATATGTAAGTAAAATCTTGCTAAAGATATTTCCAAATCAGATGCAGCAATACATCTACACTGAGCTGTGAGAAATTCAAGCTGAATTCCCAAAGGATGTTAAATAAGAGATATTATTTCTGACATCAGACAGACCTTTGCTGAAAGCAGAGTATACCAGAAAGACTTTGGCTAGTATTTTGTTGGCAATGAAAAAGTATAAGGCTGTGTGGATCAGTATAAACTACGGATACTATTGTGAAAATTGGAATTCCATATTGCTTTTCTTTCCTGAATTAAAATATGAGGTGAAATGAAAATAAAAATACACATATAAATGGATTATGAATCACCAATTGCGTGACTGTCATGAACCTGCCACAGCTCCATTTCAAAGTGTGGGAGATTCTCCCATTGTTTCCAGATTTGTTTTCCCCTTCATTTTCAGAGTATTGACCATAAAATGCATTCTGACCACTGACTGATAGGGTGTATCTGGTCAGTTATTAGAGGAGTTGACAGTTTCTATCAGGCGGCTTGTGGCAAAACTGGTATGCTATTGGAGACTGAGTCCTGGAATAAGACCTTCGTAACAGCATTACAGCAGCTCTCACTGTCAACAGCACACATGCAATCAGGGGTGGATGTTGATTGTAAATTAATGGGATTGGGGGTGGTTGCTTGTTACGGTGGCAAATAGATTTAAACTGAACTGCAAGATTTTCTACTTCCTGGTGTCCACCTTTTTTTGTTTAATTACCTTCTAGATTAATTGTTTCATTTTGACTGGATTCTAAGGAATGGCAGGAGGTTTTCCTTGTGGGTTTAATAAAATACCAACCACATCAGAAATCTCCACATGGCAAGAAACTCCAGGTCATCTCTAGCAACCGTGGATAGGTAGGTTCTAAGATCAGAGGGCAACATTAGCCAAAAGATGGCAAAACGAATAAACAAACAAACGTTGACAGGCATACACTAGAGGAAAATCAAGCCTGCTGACAACCTGAATACATAAGCTGAATACGACATCTATGCTGGAGATAAGCATAGATGTCGTCATCACCTGATAGTCTTCATGTGATGTGAGACCCCGAAGAGAGGCCCAGCATGCTCATGTGCAGGCTTCTGATAGAAGGAGTGAGATGATCAATGTGTGTTGTTGTAAGCACTGTGCCTTGGCACTTTGCGACACACCAGCAAAGTGAAAACTAACAAAAACCCACTACCGTCAAGTCTGTGCAGACTCACAGAGACCCTCTGGACAGGATAGAATTGCCTGTGGATTTCTGAGACCCTTCCTCTTTATGGGAGTAGAAACCCTTGGTTTGTCCAGTGGAGCCGCTGGTGGCTTTGAACTGCTGATGAAGGCCGTGTTTTTGTTTCCGTATACTATTAGCATATTGCTTTTAATTAAACTGTTTGGAAATTAACTAATTTATTAAAATAAAAACATAAAAATTCACACTTTGGGAATTTTTACCTAGTCAGTAATAATACACACATATTTTAAAGAAAGAATAATGTGTGTTTTGAAATGCAGCCTAGAATTAACTTTTATTGTTTCAGCCCAACATGTTTTGATCCCAGATTTGTAAGCATTTCCTCTAAATACAATCAGACTACATAATTTAAGATCTTACCACTTTGGGGCAAATGATTAACTTCATAGCATCCTTAAGATGACTGTGCTTTGCTATATGAGAATCATCCTCTTAGTTACTACTTCTTTTTGTACGTGTGTGTCCTGTTCCTGTACTTCTTTTACATTGTCCAGACTACTATTATTGGATGCACCCAGCACACCTGTGGAAATGAGACCAGTCAGAATCAATGGAAGGAAAAGAGTTGTATGCATATCTGTAGATACCAACGTAAATAATTGATTGCCTGAAGTACTGAACAATTGTTGCTCTGTACAATAGATATTTGCCCAAACAATATAATTCATGCCATGTCTTTTCATGCTATGTCTTACTTAAGACCTGCCGCCATGAAGGAGAGAGTAGAGAAAACATAGTAATCACCACACAATTCTGCCGCTACCAGAGGTCTGGAGAGTTGCTATAATCTCTACCCGTGTTTTCTTTCCTTAGGCTTTCTACTACCATAAGATTTATGTTCTTGGAGACCCACAGGGGCAGTCTGTTCTGTCCTATAGGATCACTATGAGTCAGCATCAAACTTCATGAAAGGGAGAGCAAATTTAGAAATATTTTAATGTAGGTATGTGAATGTGTGCTCTCAGATTATAATATTTAATATTTAAGCCAAATTTTAGCATACGTGATTCTAAAATTATAAAAAAGTACTACAAAGCACGTGCACATGTAACAGGTGACCTTGCTTGTAGTACAACTTTGAGTTTGTTTATCTCCCTTCAGTTTGTGTAAGAAAAGATTAGCAAAGAAATGGAATGACTTAAGGAAACCTTAATCAGTGCTACCTGCTAATGTCCCATGTATTATAGCTATCTAGGTCATTTACTAATGGTGAAATGTTCTTTACACTGTCCTTGTTCCCACAGAGCCAGACCACACCCTGACATTGAAGTTATGTACTTAGCTTAAAGGAAAGGCCACAAATCCTGTGAAAATAAAGTCACCTCTTTTCCTGCATAAATGGTCCCTTTAGTCTTGGGTCCATTATAATGCAGTTGACCAGGAACAAAAGATACATTTCAGATATGCATCTTTGTGTGCTATGTCTTAAAAGACAAAACAATGTTCCCCTGTGTAGTTTATTTGATTTTTTTTCTTTGCAGACTTACTAATTGTGTTCTCCAATGCTCCATAGAATAAAGAATGGGACTCCTGACTTTGAGGTGGTAAGGTTCAATTCTGGCTCTTTGTCTGGACTAGAAGGAAATGGAGACAAGTTACTATAATATTATATTGCATGGGAAAAGGTCAGTGGAGTATAAAATGACTCTGAATCTTGGTAGACAAGTCTTAGACTAGAATAAGATAATAAAATGATTCCTTTTGCCTAGACAAAGCCTCCCTTTTGACCTTTGCCCCAAGAATGGTGGTAGATGAAATTCAATATGGTGTTTCTGTGTTGTATCTAGTGGTGTTGCGGTGTCTAAGAATTTAGTTCTAATTAAAAGCTCAGTAGTTCAAACTCATCAGTTGTGGTCTGGAGAAAGTTGTGTCCATTTGCATCCATAAATATTCAAAAATAATACCAATCCACTACCATCGAGTTGATTCTGACTCATAGCAACCCTAGATTAGACTTTTTGAGGCTGAGTATAAATCTTTATGGGAGAGGAAGCCTACTCATTTTTCTGGTGAGTGGCTGCTGGCCTTGAACCACCTAACTTGCAGTTACAGACCAAGGTCTGACCCACAGTGCCATGAGGGCTCTGCAGAGAATACAGCTTTGAACACCCACTGGGGCAGTTCTACTCTGTCCTACAGACTAGTTTGAAGTCAGAATTGATTGAATAACAGATTTTGAATTTGGTTCGTGTAAGCATAGAAGTCTCTCTGTGATGAAAATGATAAAGGACACCATAGAGAGAAGCCAACAGTCTGGCTCTTCAAACCCATGAAGTGGTCATCTCTGAAGACAGGCCGGAGGATCTACCTCTGAAAGGGCAGAGCCTGAAAACCTCAGGGAACACTTCCGCTCTGCACACAAGTGGTCACCAGGAGACAAAAGGCATTTGGTAGCAACTAATAGTGTTTAAAAGAGGTCTTATTCTAACAAAGATGTTGGTGGTTTGAATCCACCGGTTTTCTGGGGGAAAAGATACATAAATCAGTTAGCTTAAAGGTTTGCAGCCTTGGAAAATGTACAGGACTGACTGATTCAGTGGCAACCCTTGTATATTGAACTTGGAATGAACGTTGTCCATTTACAGCAGGGGAGGGAACCTTTTTTTTTTTTCATTTGGATATTTACAAGTCATTCTTTGGCCATATAAAATTATTAACTTATATTTGGTCAAATGTTTAATTAATTCACCCCTAGCCCTATGGCTGGAATTGCTTCTTTCTGATGAGAGGTGCTATGTTGGCTGATATTGAAGATTTCTCAAACCCTATAAATCCCACAGGCTAGACATTTCCCACGCCTGTTCTACAGTGAAAGTCAGATATATTTCCTACAGATTCCCTCATTCTTGTTGTGGTTATGCTATAAAAATGCATATCATCAGGAGTATAGGCAAGAAATCATGGAAGGTTAGAGCTAAAAGGGACTTTAGAAATCATTCATTTTTAGCCTAGTTTTCCTGAACATGTTAGAGTCCACAAAGGTTGTAATGAGGACCCAGAAGCAATTTTAAATATTTCAGAAAGTCTAATGGAAATGATAAATTACCATAACCAGAATAATCAGCAAACTAAATATAACCTTAAATATATTAGTCAAACCAGTATAAAATGTCTGCCTTGAGCATTTTGCTTTTTCAAGAACTATCTATATGGGATCAATTTGACAACAGAAATTCAAAAGATTAGATAGGAACCTTTGGGGGCATTGAGTCTATTTTAGTAAGGGAGGAACTGTGCAGAAAAGGAGATAAGAATGATTACACAAGTGAATTAATATTACCAATGTCTCTGAATTATTCATGTGTACATTGTTGAATTTGTGTGTGTACTTTCCATTGTGCAGATTCTCCACAATAAAACAACATGAATTAAAAAATAATTTATAACCAGAACACTTATTGTTGCAACAAATATTTAAATGTGTCAGCAAGCAAAACTGTAGGTTCAGAATTATATTAACTGATGTTTTTAAAAGATTTAATTCTATAAACTTATGCCAAAAGTACGTAGTAGTTATCATTCATATCGAATCTTCATAATTAGAAAAGTTTGAGTGTTATCTATAGACAAGTTATCTATTAGATACTTTCACAAGGATCTGTCATCTCTCCACAATGTACCAGGTCCAATTGTAATTCAAAGATCCTTTTCTACCTTCAAAATACTGAATTAATTTTTAACGTGAATATTTAACAAATCATAACTATATATCTGAGAATTTCTAAGTAAGAAAAAAATGCAATACATTGGAAAATAAATGATGATGATCTACATTGTATACCATGGTCATTTAAGTTCAAAAGAAACTACTCACATTTGCATGCATTTAGATTGAATTATTGCTCATGTACTTCCTGAAGACGTGTAAGATGTATACAATGATGAGAGAGAGCTCCTAGGTTAGGTTACATCTCTGTTTTTCAAGAGGAAAAGAACAGTAGTGTTGTCTTAACGTAAAAGGATTAGGTACTAGAATGTTTGTGGGGGGTTTTGCTTTTCTTTTTATTCTCTTTATTTTCTAAATCATTTTATTGTAGATAATATAATGTAAACAAATATAATGAAATATAAATTTTAGAATATCCAGTAAATATAGAAATAAGAAGAAAACCATTTTCTTTACTTTCTTTGTCTCTTTTGCTTTAGTGTATAATTATCTGCAAATAATGAGTTTGAATGAACCAATAAAGCATGTGAAATACTTTAACCATAAACTTCAAAATATTTATTCCTAAAATATATAGGAATGGTGGTTTAAAAGATACAGAATATGATGGTTCCTTTATTCCAAATCATTGAGAAGATGATATTTTTAGCCGATACATTTGGACACCCACATCCTGTCCTGAAGAGAAGCGGAAGCTGGAGGCGCTCACTACACTGGGCAATAAACAAAATAGAGACTCAAGGAGGACGAAGCTAGACCGAAGGGATGTGAGCTAGTGAATGCAGGTCCCCACCTAATTCTCCTGACAGGCCTCCTCAGAGGACCCGCTCATGCGGGTCCTCATTACAGACAGAGGCAGCCTCTATAAATAGCCCACGTTGGCTTTCCTTCTCCGACTTCCCTTCTCCCCTGTTTGTTCCTGGGATTGATTTTCCAATAAACTACCTGTATATGAGTCCACGTTTCAGATTCCAACAGTCTTCAAAAGAGTAACTCAATGAGTTTGGATGTTTTTCATTAAAAAGAAAGTGGTATCTGTTAGTAAATAAAATATACTTATTAATACAGACAAAATAATGTTTTCTCTACTGAGAGATTTTAGATTTCTTATATCACAAAATTATCTATTAACTTTTGTATCTGTGCTATGAATATGAAACAATATTACAGCAAGCATGATTTATTTTTAAAATAATAAGATAGAACCCTCGTAATAGGTGACTTTTAATAGTTGCCATTCTTTTAAATACTTCACATGACCATTCTTGTCACAAGACATTTTAATTGATGCTCATGTTCTGTGCAGTCTGATATGATTTTATATGGATTATTTTACATTCTGAACCCAGATTCAGAATAATAATAATGTTGTTAAAATATGTTTTTATACTTGAAAAATCCTTGGGTTTTCTGAAACAGTCATTGGGTAACATCAAAGATTTACTCCTTCATCCAATAGAAAGAAGTATGCTGGATATAATTGGGCATCGTCCAGATTTGTAATCAGCTCAACACTACTATGAGAGCCATCTTGTTTTCAGACCAAAAAAAAAAAAGTAAATATTTCATGCCAAAACAGAGAATTTAACCTTCCTGTGTATCTTACTAACCAACTAGCACTGATATAACAAACATTCCACAAGTGGATGACTTAAGTAGGCAGCAATTTATTCTCTCACAGTTTAGGAGGTTAGAAGTCTAAGTTCAGAATGCTAGCTTTAGAGGAAATGCTTTCTCTGTTCCCTCTGGAGCAGGAGCTGTGTCTCCTTTCGACCTCTGTGAGTCCATGTGTCTTGACATCAATCTTCATTGGATCTAGTAGGTTCTTGGCAAAGGACCTTGTCAACAGCAGTGTGTGCTCTGCTACTGGCTTTCTTTCTAGGTGGTGCTAAATAACTTTGAACTCTGTTCACTTTTTTACTCTCAAAAGGGACTGATACAAATACAAAATTCCTGTAAATTGTACCCTATCTCATGAATATAATGACCTCTGGTCTAGCTCCCTTAACATCACAGAGGTTAGCGTTTATAACATAGGACAATTGCATCGGATCACAAAATGGAGGATCAGGATATAAATCTGAAAATGATGGCCTGGCCTAATTACAACATGTTTTTAGGGCCATAATTCAATCAGTGACACGGAGTTAATAATACTCTATGTTACTATTAAGAATATTTTATGTTTTAGATTAATAGAAGCATAGGCCTGTCTCTGTATAAAGAATAGCACAACATTTGTCTGTAAATTGATTCTATTTACTCTCTCTATAGATAATGGAGAATATGGATGTATAGAGGCAATGATATAGCTTCAACTTTAAAATGGCTTGACATTTGTGTACAAAATATTGGTAAAAAAATCCCACTTAATTAATAATATACTTATCACAGAAAACCTAAACTAATGTATTTTGTCAATCTCTCCCTTAGAAACAGACTTTTAACAAGAAAAAGCCATGGGCACAAAACTGACACGAGACCTAGCCATTATTGTGAAAACATGTACTCTAAGGTTTGTGGAACTTCAGCTTTACAGATAGTGATGAATGTCCCTGTCTAGGAGCCAGGAACATTGACAACCCCTAACGCCTCAGACAAGGAGCCTGCTCTCCCAGTTACAAGTACTGCAAACAAAACGCTGATAGAAATAAATTGGACAGAGTGCATTGATCCTTGTTCACAGGCAGGTAATGCTGCTTTACCCCATGGATAAGCCAGGATTGCCAAACAACATGGTGTAGCTCTGCGCAAACTCTTGATCCCAAAATATAACAATCTTGAGAATATTCTGCAAGCCTGAACTCTATAGCCGAATATACTTAAAAAATAAATTGGGTTTCTAATTTACAATGCTAATATCTAAAACAGTCATAATTTTAATGAATATGTAAATATGTGGGAAACTTACTGTTTCTATCACGAACATCCACACAATAATGCAAACTTCAAACTTTGGTAAACTTGAAGCTATTTTCTTGAAATTTTTGTTGTCTGCCTTTCTTTCATTCTTCCTTGCTAACTTTTGGTTTGCTTTGGCTAGCTTCTCCACCTAAAATATTGAAACATGGTTTTAATATTCCCAAGCTATGTTTTAAAATTACATTTATTTTTTAAATTGATAATTTTACTTCAACATTTTGCTTCTACCATCACTATTGGATATATTTGCTTACATGCTATGATGTACTCCAACCCCCCAGTCCTGCCTGGGGGGAAGACCCACTAACAACCTGAGATATGCAGAGGATGCCATTGTACAGTTACAAGCAAAGAGAACTTTGAGCACTTACTACTGAAGATCAGACACGATGCTCTTCAATACGGTATACATATGGCAACATAACAATATTAACAACTTTCACAACTGGGTCAATAAGCCAACTCTCAATAAGCAGTGAAAAGTTTGCAGTTGTCAACAATATAATTTTACTTGAATTCACAATCAACAACCATGGAAGCGGCAGTCAGAGGATAAAAACGACACATTGCTTTGAGAAAATCCATTGCCAAAGATGTCTTTGTAGTGCCTGGAAGCAAAGCTGTCACTTTGAAGACAGTGTTCCTGATTAAAAGCATGGTTATTTCAATTGTCTCACAGGATGTGAAAGGTGGGAAACATTGAATTATATTGTTGGTGAATAATAATCAGTATACTAGAGACTACCAAAAGAAAAAAAAAAATCTGTTTTGGAAGAAGTCCGAGCAAACTTGTCCTAAGAAGTGAGTGGTGAGCTACTGTTTCACTTACTTTGAGCATGTTAAGAGGGAGCGCTGGTGGTGCAATGGGTTACACATCGAACTGCTAACCGCACGGTCAGTGGTTGGAACTTACCAGCTTCTCTGTGTGAAAAGAAACGAGGCTGTCTACTCCTACAAAGATGTAAGTCTCATAAAGTTCTACTTTGTGCTACATGGTGGCTTCGAGTCAGAATTTCCTTGATAGCACTGGGTTTGGGTTTGAGTTTGGGCTCGGGAGGGACCCGCTCCTGGAGAAGGATGCTGTGCTCGGTAAAGCAGAAACTCAAAAGAACCCCAGCTGCAAACCTTCACTGCCCTCTTGCCATCGAGTGGATCCTGACTCCAGCAGCCCTGTAGGGCAGGGTAGAGCTACCACTGTGTGTCCGAGACGCGAACTCTTTAAGAGTGGAAAGCCTCCCCTGTCTTTCTTGGAGCTTCAGCTGGTTTTGAAATTCTGACATTGCGATTCTCGAAAGGGGAAGATCCTCAACAGGATGCGTCAGCATAGTTGTTACAGCAGTGGATTCAGCAGTAAGTGTGAGGATGGCATGGGATGGGACAGTGTTTCATTCTGTTTACACAGCATTGCGATGGGAAAGCAATTACAAAGATGTACATATTACTTACTAACTGTCATTGAAATGATTCTGACTCATAGCGACCCTGTAGGTCATGGTTGAACTGTCTCTGTGGGTTTCAATGGGAGCAGAAAGCCTTTTGGGCAAAGTGTGCCTTAGTCCTCAAAGTAACCTCCTTGTTTTACAGTTCGGTAAAGAGGTCTTGTGCAGCAGATTGACCCCATACAACTCATCTTTTAATCTCTTGACTGCTGCTTCCATGAGCATTGAATGTATATTCTGACCAACTCATGGTATTTTTCATTGCCTTATATGCATGTGACAGTTGAATATTAAATAATAATAATAAAAATTAATGCATGTGGATTTGTGTGCTAGATATTGAAAATTTCAGGGACTGCTAGAAGGATAAACCAATCTGTCTTGGGGGTATAAGGCCAAAGTGCTCCTTAGAGGAAAGGATGGTAAGATGTTGCCTTACATGCTTTGGACATGGTTTTAGGAGAGACCAGTCCCTGGAGTAGGACATCATGCCTGGTTTAGCAGAGAGACCTTGAAAGAGAGGCAGACCCTCTACTACAGAGATTGACACATTGGCTGCGACAATGGGCTCAAGCACAGGAACAATTGTGAGAATGGGGCAAGATCAAGAGGTGTTTCTTTCTGGTGTGCATAGGATCGCTAGGGGTCATAACGGACTCTTGGCAGGTACAACCAACACGAGAAAGCCCCATCTTTTTGCCAGTGGCAGCTGTGGTTTCAAACTGTCCACCTTTTGTTTTTCAGCCTGGGGAGTAACCAAAGAATACCATTAGAAGTCCTTCGATGTACTAGCAACTGTGAAAGGGTTTTAAAAACATTATCTTTAAATCTGCACATTTCTGTTACAATTTAAAAGTGACAATTTAAAACTGCGTCCACCAAGGCTTTAATAATTTTCTGAATGTAAGAGTTAGTCTTTGTTAATCTGATTTCTCTTCTTTGTGAAAATCCATGCTCCTAATTAGCACACAATAAGAGTGACTAAACTTTGCAAGGAGTTATCAAAGCCATGAAATTTTAAAAACTTTCTTATTGTCCAAAATACATCTTCACTCCTAATAATTTTTTAGTTCTATGAAATATTTCACTATAAATTATGCTATTATATCATAAAAATGAATCTCATAGAAAATGAAATTTATTCATTGTCTTTACTTAAACCAAAATAGTAATTTTAAAGGTTATATCTGTGTTTTTAAGTCAATTATATTTATTTAGCATATATGTAGTTACATAGATTTTTTTAAAAACTATATTTTTCTCAAACCCTTTGTCATTAGATAAAAGCACAGGATTTAATTATTATTATGATAGAAGTGTTTCATTTATTATGAACAAAAACAGAACAAAAGTAAATTGCTGTATTTAATATGAAAAAATAAATTCAAAACTATTTAGAGCTCATAAAAGTACACCCTTGAACACAGAGTATGATTAATTACTACAGAGGCTTTTCTTCTAAAAGATGAAGGACGTCTTGGAGAAACAGCACACTTCAGCTATGCATATAAAGTATATAGAAGGTGAGCCTGGCGCATTTTTCCAGAGCAGATGTAAAGGAACGGATATGCCAATTTGAATAGCAATGGAAATGATCATTGTGACATATTAATACAGATTAAACACTCATAGGTTTGAATCAAATATACAACAAAGTCCAGTTTGCACCAAGATGCTCTTTCGCTCTAGTTCTTGAGAGCCAGTCTTCCTCTCTCCGTGTCCTCGAAGTAGTCACTGGACACTCAGTTTCGACAGTGCTTGTCTGCATAGCCACTCTGCTGAGTACAGCCCCCTGGTAAGCTGGAGTTTACTGTTGATGTCCTCCAGTCCAGTGCTTGTGGATGCTCTCTGAGGCCAGCCCTTTCACCGAGGCGTGGGCTCAGGAAATCAAGGATACAGAAAAATCTGTCGCTTCTATGTGTTGTTACACCGTGAATAAATATAACGGTAAATCCAGGCTGAGGACACTAAGAGAAGTTTAAAATTTTCAAAATTTGCAAATCTCTGGACGGATTCATAATTATCATTATAAAGTTAATTTCAGAAAAGATCCCATTCTCTTTTCCAGCCTGCTATGGCGGTGAGTTTGTTTCTAATCATTCCTAATGCTGCCTATATTTATCCACCATCTCTTCCCATGACATACCTAGGGAAATAAAAGCTTCTCACAAAAGTACATGAAATTATACTGAAATACTTCTAAAGAAAAGGCTTTTAAAAGTGCTAAGATGGAAGCACAGCTGACAATGCCTCTTAAACATTCTCAAAGTAGATACCTCTAGGAGGCATACATTTGTGACAAAAAGTTATCAATATAACTCTAATAGCTTTCCCCCTACCATTTGTCACTAGACTTGAGTAACAAAACAAAGCCAAAAATATAAATAAATTAGATAAAATGAATGTAATCTCACCACTCTGTTGGTTCTAGTAATTATTATCCTTCATTTAACATATTCACCATTTTCTCATCATTTTTCTTGTTTTGTTTGTGTTATTAATTTTTTTTCAATTGTGTTCTGGAAGAAGGATCCCTTCTCAATCACATTATTTATATGCTTATGGTGAAGCTGATTATACTCAGAGGATATGGAAGTGTAGACGAAAAAGGGAAAAATTCAATCTAAACCAGTGACAGAATCTGATGCCTATCCTCTGTCATATTAATGCATTTCGAAAGACAAACACCTCCCATAAATCAGGGCAAACAAAAGCAATTTCATGGTCATCCAAGTTTGTTAGCTGTTTTTCTGTTGCTCTGTTCCTCCCCCCTTGGGTACCTCAGAGCAAACGTGCATCTGTGATGACTGGTTATCCAAATGTGCCCAGTTCACCAAAGACCTAATAGTTTTACAAACCAGAGCATGAACCAGAAGAATGGAACCTTATGAGAAGACATGATTCAGAGAGGCCCTGTTTGAGTTTGAAAACCTTAGCCCTCAAACCCTCTGTGCTTGAGGAGTTTCTGATTTTTCAGTGAGACCATGTTTTTTTCTTGTTCCTGGGACCCTCTGGGTAATAGGAGTAAAAGTAGAAAATAATCGCTTGTGAGTGTCAGTTACCTTCAAAATTATTCCGCCTGTTTTTAATTCAGAGGAATAGAAGACAAGGAGATTGATAAAATAATGCATGGATACATCACCAAGAGAGAGACAAAATGCCTCATAATTTTAACAAAGAGGTGGAAAAGGAAATTTGGGGGGACAAAAAGAAAACCATGGCCTACTCCCTTCTAATATGTTGCCAGTGGGTAAATTCTCAAACATGTTAATCCAGTACATTCCTCTATTTCCTCCTATGTTATTCTATGTAGAGCTGTGTCGAGGCTTGATTTGCTGTCAGTTGACTCAAAGAAAATGTCTGATGGGTACACACACGTTAAAAATAAAATAATCTTGAAATAACATCTTTCCCATGGTTGTCAAAATGTTCTTTGTTCTTTATCATTTTTTTTTTTTTTTTGTCTCTATGTGACAGACTTTGGAGGTTACCCAGGTGAGAGAGGTCAGGGGAGCAATAGGCTAGTTGGTTAATAGGCATTAAGTTACGTGAAGTGGAAGGCAGAAAGACACTGAGGGAGAAGATAAATCAAAGGAATGGGTTAGCGTACGGTGTGGGCCCCTTAATAAGTAGTTTAAGTGGTTGAATAAGAGATTTGTGATCTGAAAAGTAAAATCCTTGTCTAATTCACAATAGAGATTGTCACAAAAGAAATAGCACATAGAGAAAATAGATCAAGATGAACAGATAAAAATGCATCTAATATAAAGGTAAGCAGTGTTAGAGACTTTGACTAAATCATATTTTCCTCTCTTGGTGATCACAAGAGTAATGAAAATTCTGATAGCTGCGTGCAACTTCGATGACTTCCATTCTAGCTCAATCTCTCATCGTTGTTATTCTTTCTGCCCCAGTAACTTCACTTGCCCCGAAGCCCCTAGATATTCAAACTTGGTAGTTTTCTTGCCAAGGCACCTTCATAAAATGCTTACATTCTATGTCTGAACCCTTGAAATGGTCAGCCCACCACCTCCTTTTCTTTGCACCCTTTGCTGAAATTCATTGCAAAGCAAAATCTCTGCTGACTCTGGTGATAAATCACCATATTACAACCATCAGGGCATTTAATTTGGGACTAAGATCAATTGGGACCTGCTGATGCCAAAAAGTAATATATCGTCAGCTTAAAAAAAACCCCAAAAAACAAATACAGGAATAAAACTGGATATTGCACTTCAGTGCAAGATGGACTGTCAGTTACCTTGATGACCAAGCAGCAATTTATGGTTTGTAAAAACCAAATAGACAAATTGTAAAAAAAATGCACTTTGACTTTAGCATCGACATATATGAAGTTTGGATGGAGTAAGAAAATAAAATAGCTTTCCAGAAAAATGGAGATATATGTAGTGGTGTTCAGATTTGTACAAAGTTTCTTTGATGAGGGTGGGGTAGGGGTGGTAGGAGTTTGAAGAATCTAATTTTATGACTTAAGTCCTCCATCAATAGCAAATTCTGTGCTTCTCTGAAATTTACAAAGTTATTGGTTATTAACTGTCCCATCTATTTGTTCAACAATTATTGGCACTACAATGAATGAAATCACAAAGGTGAATGCTTCCATTTTTGGAAAAGACTGCAGTTTAGCAGATGATAAAATGCGTATCTGCTCAGGCCTCTTTGAACGGGTCATAACTGAGAGAATGTTGTCACCCCAGCTGCATGTTACCGGCTAAAGAGGTATTTGTCCAGAAGATGAGAGAGGATTCTGCCATAGGTTCTGCCAGGATTTAGAGCTCAGTCGAGGAGTCCTGTTGGATACGGATTGAATGTTTAGACCTATCAGCCCGCTGCTCCGTGTAGAAGATGAGCCTGCTTGGTCCCACAGAGACCCTCAAAGACATAACCTGACATAGTGCCTGCAACAATGGGCTCTAACATAAGAACAACTGTGGAAATGACGTGAGAGCAGGCAATGGTTCCGTCAATCGTACACAGGGTCGCTATGAGTCAAAACCGATTCTATAGCGCTCAGCCACAGACCAGCCTTAGGAGAGAGGTGTTAAGACAGACTTTGTCATCAAAAATGCTGAAGTTTAGAGTGGAAGACATTGACTAAGGTTATTCAGTCTTTAAGAGAGAAGCTACACAATGAAGCTAGGTCTCACTTAGTCCACAATTTGGCTATTACATTCCCTGGTTATGGGGGAACATTAAATAATGTAGAATGGATGGTGATTGCTAAGAAAATGACCTTGGTGCTAGTAACGACATGCTGCCACAAACAATAAGAATATATTTTTTAAAGTGATGATTTTTAATCAAGGTAGATGTAGTTAGATGGGCAGGCTTAGAGTATGTAAGTATTTTGACTTCATTGACTTATTAAAAATGTATTAAGTGACTATCAAAGCTCAAAATATGATGGTTAAAAACTGATATCTGGATTTCACATGAAAATATGATTTAATTTCACTTTTTATTTTAGCATTCCTATAATTGCTATCTGGAGAATGAAGTAAACTTAAGAGGGTATGAAAGCATTGGAAGAATTTAGTAGCTTGAAGCCATGTGCAATTAGAAACCACCAGCCAGTTCTGAGAGCGAGAGAGGAGACTGAACCCCATGTGTACAATACGGGCTTTGGTGAAGAAAAAGCTTATTCTCTAATGCGTATCTTGCCATCTAGGATTTTCCCCTTTTTCCCTTGCCTGCCCTCTATTTCCATGATTCTCTCCAGCCTGTCAAGTGTTGCTGTTTTCTGCTTTTTGATGTGACAAACTCATATATACTATACGGCGGTGAGTGTAAAGGGTTCTATCTTCCAGGAGTATTTACATTTAAATAGGAATGCAAATTTCAAGTTGTTGTGAAATTACAGTATACAGATGTCATTGGTGTTAGGTGTCATTAAGTCGGTTCGAAGCCATAGGGACCCTCTGCACAGCAGAATGAAACACATGCTCACATTTGTTCCCATGCCTGAGCCCAAGGTTGCAGCACTGTGACAATCCATCTCCTTGAGGGCCTTCTTTGTCACTGCCCTTCCACTTCACCAAGCACAGTGTCCAGCTTCACAGACTCGTTTCTCCTGACAGCATGTCCAAAGTACATAAGTCTTGCCATTCTTGCCTCTAGTGAGCACTCAGGCCAGGTGCAGATGGTATGCAAAAATATGAATCTAGCTTCACCAATTGAATGCTTTCAGTATAGAAGGGACATTTAAAATACATCTTGTTATCAGAAACAAGAATCCTTACTTATGAACAGAAAAAATAATAAACATTAATAATGTTTATGATATTAATACAGGAAACTTGGCTTTGATTCCTGACAAACCCCCTCAGACACAGCTACCGCCTTTCGTTGGAGGAGTCTTGAACATTGCTGTGAGGCTGAGCAAGTTTCAGTGTAGATTCCAGACAAAGAGATATTAAGAAAATAATACTGAATATCTACTTCTGAAAATCAAGTTCAATGAGTGCTTTATGTATCACAATGGCCTCACTAGCATCCAATCATGGGGCTGATTTGGGGTTGGAGCTAAATTATATTAGACCTCTTCTATGGTTAAAAAGAAGATTGAGAAATAGTATCAACCTAAGCTGATTCTTATGAAGTAGATGTCAGACAGGTCCCCACTGGGCAACGTTTTTACTATTTCTGACACTAGTCACTTCCACCCCCACCGCACACATTGCACTCTATCTCTACCGTCACACTGGCCATTCAGAATGCAGCCTATACTTAGGATGATGTGCTTTATTAAGGGAAATGATGGGCTACCATTGGGATCCGAATGATCTTGGATGTAACAAGATAGGACTGAGGAGATCAGATGCTGTTGTGGTTAGGGGTCCTCAAGTCAGTTCTGACTCATAGAGCAAAATTCAGTTCTTCAATCAGGAGCGCTGCGATACAAGGCAATTCCCACCATTTTCTCACAAGTGATTTGAGGCAGGCAGTGCTTCTGTCGACCATACTCACCACCAGGCCTTCTCTAGAGAATGTCCAAAAAGTGCCCAAAGGCACTTGACTCCACCAGCAATTCCCTGGCCAGAAGACACTCAACTCTCTTCCGTTGCTGGTGAGTGTACCCATTGCTGCAGCCACACACTGCTCTTCTAGTTCCCACCATTTACACAGCTAGGCCGGCTCGCTCGCACCACCCCGCACCATTGTCATTGTTACAGGTCTTTTTCTCTTGGGACTGAAAGGTTCTCAACATAGGGAACTTGAGTCTTAGGGAAAAACTCTATTCTGGGCTTTTCATGGAAGTGAGGTCCCAATTAACCTCTTTGGGATTGGCCCTTAAGTAATTCTCTTTCTTGTCAATTTCAAGCCATGGTGCTTGAAGCCAGGAAGGTGCTCATCTCGGACAGCTGAGTTGTTAGAACAAAGTGTTCTTCTGCTGAGAGAGTACTTGTGCAGGGGCCCACTGCCTATCTGTATTCTTAATACTCAACCTATAAATGTATGTACATAAATCTATTTCCCTCTAGTCATATATAAATATATTTACATCTTTATATGCCTGTATTTAAATCTCTATGACTACCCTTTGCCTCCTAGTTCTTTCCTCTCTTTCTTTTTTTTTTTTGGAAAATTATTTTTAATGGAATAAAATATTTTTTTAATCAATTCATTGAGGCTCATACAATTCACCACAATACATAGATCAATTGTGCAAAGCACATCTATACATTTGTTGCCCTCATTATTCCCAAAATTCACTTTCCTCTTGGGTTCCCGGAATCAGCTCATTTTCCTTTCCCCCCTCCCCCTCCCTTCCTCTTCCCCTCTCCCCCATGTACCCTTGATAATTTATAAATTATTATTGTATCTTATATTACACTCCCTTCACCCACCCCTCTGCTGCCTGTCCCCCAGAGAGGAGGTTATATGTAGCTCCCTGTGATCAATTCCCCCTTTCTACACCCCCTACATCCTCTATTTCTTTGTACTTTCCTCTTGTCCCATTAACATGTTCTGCCTTCATTTGGGTTTTAGGAGTTCCTCTCAGTTAAATTGTCTTTGATCCAGCCCTGCCAGACCTCCCACACCCTCCTTGACACTGATTTTGGATCACTTGTTGTTCCCTTGTCCCTGGGCTTGTTAACACCCTCTTCCTTTCCCCCACCTCCCCTACCCTCATGTTCCCCCGGAACTGTCATCCCGTTGTTCTCTCTTCTGGCTTGTTTATTCCACTTATCCCTTCCAGGTAGACATGCTATGTACCATCACCAGACTGAGTGCAACAAAGCAACAACAGAAGTAAAACAATAGCTACAACAACAATAACAACACACACACACACACAAACAACTGTATGAATAGTTCAGGGTCTGTTTGTTGTTCTTTACGGGTGCTTTCCAGTTGAGTCTGATGGGGTGCCGTGTCCTGGCACCACCTCTATCCCTGGGGACTTCATTGCTCTGCTCCCCCTGCTGCTCTGCTGCATGCCCCCAGAGGCTGGCTTCAGCGTGATGTGCTCATGGTGGGCACAATTCCAGTCATGTGTCCCTAGTGTTATCCTCAATGGTGCTATGGGTCAATGAGGAATGTTGTGTCCCGTGGTGGGGCCAACCCTGTGGTCATCTCTGTGTGTTGCTGCTCTTAGCAGAAACATTGTCTCTCTCTGTGTTGCTGTTCTTAGCAGAAAATATTGTTTTTAGGGCTTGGTGAGCCAGGATGTGCTTCACTCTTAGCGTTTTTTTTTTTCTTTTTCTTGTATCCTTGTAAAATTCTGTAGATTTCAGTAATTTGTCCTTTGTCTGTTATGTAAGGGTGGTGGCTATCCAGACTGTCCAACACCATTTATTGAAGAGAGCATCTGCTTCCCATTTAATATATTTTTTTTGGTCTTTGTCAAAAATCAACTGTCTGTATTCAGATGTTTTATTTCTGGGTTTTCTGCCCTGATCCATTGGTCTTTGCATCTCTCATTATACCAGACCAGGCTGTTTGAACAATTGTGGTGGTATAGTTGGTTTTGCCATCAGAGAGTGCAAAACTACTGACTTTATTCTTATTTTTGAGGAGTTCTTTTCCTATCCTGGTCTCTTTGCTCTCCAAATAAAGTTAGTTCTTAATTAAAAGAGCTTAATAAAAGATTTATTGCTTACATCCCTTAAAAATTGTGTTATGTGGGATAGCACCCCATGAACATGTTACATATAGTCAGCACTCTTATATGTTCCCCTGAGTTCTGCTAACAAATTGATAATAGCCTTCACCTTGAAAGCATCCCTTTGCTATGGCACAGCATGCTTCTTGTGCATTTGTGGCCCTCGAATGAGACCAAGACAAGTATGTGACTGAGAGAATTTCTCCCTAAGTCCTCTGCTGATTGAAGAGGCATCTAAACACATTTGTCTGGAACAGAGCTCTGATGTATATTGGAGCCCTAGAGAAATCAACTGTTCCTTACACTCACTTTTGTTTCATATTTTTGTTAGAATTACCGCAATTTGATTTAAACAATTGTTTCCATTGGAATAAATTACTATATTATAAATAGTAAGACAGCAAATCTCCATGCCAACTTAAAAATAGCATTCAACAATACACATTAATTTTTCAATTGAGCGTCAGAATAAGTTTGTTGATTTGTGGAAACAAAAATCCTATCTTACTAGTTAGTTCCTTGCCTTTGAGTACATTTTTATCCGTACACTAATTATAAATAGACAAGTGTTTGAAGGAAGAAAATGGTGACATAAGATGCACTTAAGGTGTATTATAATTTCCAATTATTGGAATTCATATTTTAAGCTATATAAACTTAAAATCAACATCTGATACCTTTGTTCCTCTTAAACCTCAATGTGGAAATTGTACACAGCTTCAAAAGAAAGTTGGGTGTATCACCATTTCATAAGAGCCTTGAACAGTTTTTGAAATCTGAGATAATAAATATTAACTGGAACAGTTGGCTTGTTAATGGCGTGAGAGGACAGGTGTTTCATTAAATCCTTATTTCACTGCTATCCAGTCCATTCTGGCTCACAGGTAATTTACAGCACCTGGTGCAAGAGCCCCGGCGGCCTTCTGAGATTGTCATCTTTACAGAAGCAGAAAGCCACCTCTTTCTCCCAGGGGGAGGCTGCTGGTTTCAAACGGCTGATCTGGCAGTTAGTAACCAACAGCATAGCCCACTAGCCACTGGGGCTCCTTATTATACCTCAGACTACGTAAAGGCATATGTAGTTAACTTTTGTTCTGTCAGCTAAGACACTGTACACCCAACATATTTGTTTTGTGAATTTTTAGTGTTTGTTACAAATGATAGATTCACTTGTTTTGAGGTAGTTTAACTTTTTATCTTTCTAATCTGGAGATCCTTGCTTTGCTGACAGCTTTCTACAAATAATAAAATGTATCACCGCCTAATGCACACGTTTACTACATACAGTACCTAATGGGCTCTCTTTGACATTTTGTGTCACTGAATTCTACAATAGAAAGGATGGAATGCTAATAGAGAGAGAAGCAAGGGTACAGAAAGGCATGGCGTAAGAGTTCAAGGAAAATGAATACATTTTGATTCTGATACCACTTATGAGACAAAGAACATGTTTCTTAAAATTGTCAACCTTCAGCATGCTGACCTCTATAATTCAGAATATGTTCCCCCAAAGCATATTTGTGATTGTTAGACATATCATTTGTAAGACATTTATAAGTTTAAAATATTTTATTCAATGGATGATGAATTTTATTATAATTCATATAATGACGAGGTTCTTTGTGATACTGTTTCATCTTATTTACCTAAAAAAGTCAGTGACGGAATATACTCATCAGACATTAACTAAACCTCATACTCTGATAAAAGTGTACTAAACTAAGCTTTATTATAAAATAAGAACAACTACATTGGATGGCGTATCGTGAGTAGAGTAAATGAGAGGGGCTTTTTTATAGAGGAGAGACACCGTGGGGAAATAGTAATGACTAGTCGTGCACAGCGAGAGCTTGGTTGTCCAAAGGCTCCTAGCTCAAACTTTGCACTGTTGGAAAAACAATGTGTGAAAAAAACCTGCGTGGTGTTGGTTACTTTGCTCCATCTCACTCCCTCCCTTACGCTGATTTATTGAGACCCTATAGAACTGCCCCCGTGGGTGTTTCAAACTGCAATGTACAGGACTAGAATGCCCTGTTCTTCTTCCCTCCAACTTTATTCAATAGTCAACTGACCATCCAAATTGAAGCCCCTCGTATGAGCTGAGACTCATGTCTTGCCATGGACACAAAGGGGTGATGCTCCAGTCTAAGCACCGTTCTCACTCACACAACATGCAGTGCCTGTGTTAGTGCATTAAAATATTCATCATGGTGCTGTTTCGGTGCTTTATCTGTGTAAACTATTATCATAGCTCCAAAGAAAATGATATCAGCAGTCATGGTGAGAACCATGGCAGAGGGAAAGCAAGACATCATTGTGAAATTGGAATCAGACCACCGCTAGAATGATTTGGTGATCAAAGACAACAGAGCTAGGTCAATATTATCCACCTTTTTAAAATGTGATTAAAGTGGCTGAGATAGCTAAGAGTTTGCAATCATTAACCACAAAACAAAGAACCCAGGCCATCGAAGAGGTTGAAGAGTTATTTTTCATTTGGATAAATCAGAAACAACTCCTTGGCCATAGTGTATCCTAGATATAGGCAAGGGTGTTAAAAGACTCCATAGTGATTTAATGAAAAATGTGGGAGAGAGTGCTGAGCAGCCTGAAGTTTTCCAAGCCAGCCATGGCTGGTTTGAACAATTCAGTAAGAGAACAGGCACACACATTGTAGTGAGGCATGGAAAGGGGCAAGTACAAAGAAAGATGAACGATAAATTCATTGCTGAATTTGCTAAGTGGATGCTGAAGGTTTCATTCCTCAGTGAATGTTCAACAGCGATGAAACCAGATTGTTGGGGGGTTGGGGGGGAGGGATACCCAATAGGACTTTCATTTTTAAAGAGGAAAAAGCATTGCCACAAGCATATGGAAGACAGGCTCATTCTGTTGCTGTGAGGGAATGCAAGTGGGGATTTTAAAGCAAAGCCCACGTTAATGTACCATCCCAAAACACCCAAGGGGTTTTAAACAACAAAGCACAGTGAAAAATAAGTTCATTTAATTTACTGGAGCATGTTTAGATATTTCATGTCTCATATTTATCGTGTTTAGATGTTTCAGGGGGTTATTTCCACAACCTAGGGCTATTACATAGGGTTAAAGTCCTAAAATGTGATTTTATTAATGCAATTTTGGGGACTCAGACCAATTATTTGTTTTTTCATGATTTCTTATGGGAAAATGATGTTCAGGTCCCAAACTTTTCAGTGTTCAAACATGAATTTGGAGCTACTTGAGTTTGACAACTGAGAGGTATCGCTGTATTCGTAACCATAGTCATGTGTCAGTTAATCTACAGGTAGCTTATAGCCACCCTGTGCAAGCATTTTGCAAAAATGAATCCACCTATCCTTCCAAGATGGGGCAGCATGTGCACTAGTATTCTTGCTGAGAGCACTCCCAGCTTCTTCTCCTTCTCGCTTCCTCGGAGACAGAGGAGAGCACTGCTCAGTGCGAGCTTGGCCTCAATGACTTATTTTTCCCTTCAGCAAGCACTGTCCCTCCATTTGATCAAACTTCCACCAGGGGGGCGTAGCTGACATTGCTGACTTGTCTCAGGCTTTCCTTTCATATTCTTTTATGTTAGGATTGGTTTCTTCACCTCGCCAGGCTAATAGAGCTTGTTTTCAGGGTGAGTTGCTTCAGTTACCTGCATCATAAATAAACCTACATTAAAGGAATGATCCAGGTCACTTTGAAACCGCAAAGGTCAATATGGGTACTCAGCAGGAAAGAAAGAAAAGGAAGAACCATTTCACTGCTTACTAAGACTTCTTGCTAAGTCTTTGCAGGATAAATAATTATTTGCCTAGCAAGGGGAGTCCGACCTTGATTGCAAGCATCAAGCATTTCATACGGGCACTTGACTAGGTCTGCAGCAATTATTATAATAATTGAAATGATTATTCAATATTTAGCATATGCAAGAAAAATGCTATTTGACAACTAGCGAAAAATGTATCTAAAAAGGACAATTAAGTATGACAGTTAGGTTTTTATGTCAATTTGGGTGGGCCAGGATTCTCCGATGATCTAGCACAGTGCAGTCAACTCCATGATGGGAACTTCTTCGAAGCAGCCAAGCAGTTGTGTGGGGAACAGACCTCTTCTATCTGGCTATAGACTGACTACTATTGAAGAAGGTTTCTTTCGGAGTATGTTCTACTCTTAATGTAAATTGACAGCATGTGGAAGTCAGCTTACTCCTACTGCTGGACTTGAACCATGAATCAGATTCCTCTACCTCCTATTATATCTATCGCCTACAGATCCCAAAGAGTTATCAGCAGACTGCCAACTTTGGATTCATTCTGATGATAACCAGATTCATCCAGTTCAGCATCCACCTTGGTCTTTTGGCTCCATCTCCCTGCTTCTTGTCCATCAGCCCCTGAAGCTACAAGAGTTAGGAGAAGCCTCAGCTTACATCTGACCCTGAAGCTGAATTGAAGTGCACTTACTCACTTCTACAAAGGTATGAGCCATTTCTTGACATAAATCTCTATCTACATACAAGCATCAATAGTTTTGCTTCTTTAGAGAACCAAGCCTAATACATTGAGCATAAGGAGCATTAAAAGCAGCCAAGCATCTTTTTGGTGATGTGTTAAAGCTTGTCAAGAGATATGTCATGGCCCAGAACTTTCTTTGTTGAGTAAGAATAAAATAAAGTGGTACT
The DNA here is from genome assembly GCF_000313985.2 of Echinops telfairi. Classification (NCBI taxonomy): domain Eukaryota; kingdom Metazoa; phylum Chordata; class Mammalia; order Afrosoricida; family Tenrecidae; genus Echinops; species Echinops telfairi. The sequence continues at coordinate 13,586,877 of NW_022103958.1, forward strand.
CTATTATTTAGTACAAATTTAACCAAGTAGACTAGAGGTTTTAGCTGTTCTATCATCTCATTTGCAATATAATCAACAACATGAGCTATGGTAATGAACAAGCTGAATGGCACTGTGTCAAAGCAGACAACTTAAGAAATACTTATATTAATTCTGATTGTTCAGCTAGAAGCCTCTGATATTTCATGTGATTTCCCTATTGCAATAGTTCTACATCTCATTACAGATGAGTGGGGTTGCTCTACTCGCTGTTCCAGTGTTTACTCTCATTACAGCAATGGCTATCTAAAGGAAGCCCTACATGCCGTAAAGGGTGTTGTTCCTTTACGTTTAGCCATCCAAGAAAGAGAATGTCCACATATGAGGTACATTATAGGGACTGTTCTTATGGGGTAATCTGATGCATCATATTAAAAATTAATTAAAAAGCAAATCTATGTGACTATGTATATACATTAAAAGTAAAAAATATAGATATTGCTACACAAATTATAGAAGCCTTTATCAAAATGTATAGCTTTTGTTCTCCAGGTGGTCTCCATCTAGGTCTATAAACTTCAGGGGATGGTGTTTCCATCTCTCTAAACCGTCATAGTAGAGTTCTTCCCTCTGTCATTTATATCAGGCGAAGAAGGCAGTTTTTCACCATCTTGATGAAGACAAATCCTGTTTCTTTGAAATAGTATTTGAGGTTTCTTGAACAAAAGAAGTCTGAAGAGGAAAGTCAGAATTGTGGGGAAAGGGAGAAGGTTTCCCAGCGAAATTTTCATAGGAGAGCCCTTGATAAATAAACTAGCACACTACAATGATAGAAAATAAAAATTCCAGTGCACAGTTTGCTAGGTGAGTTTTTCTCACCGATGCAGTTTTCTTTTTTTCTGGAAACTTCTTCTTAACAAGCCCCATAATAATCCTGTGTTCTTTGAGGCTATCTATCAGAATTACCTGTTAGCAATCCACAACAAATAGTCTCCGTAACCTTCTGAGCTGACCTCTCTGCCTTTAGTCTAATGGCCAGCATGCCCCTTAGGAACTTACTCGTTTGCATTAACCTTCTGTGCCTTTGTGACTAAGGGTATTACCGAGAGAACTTGCCTGCACTCATCCACTAATCACAGAGACATGTTTTAAGACATTTTCTTGCAAATAAATCTGTGTATATAGGAACTAGAACTATAGTAGCAATATTTGTTTGTTTATTTTAATTTTTTCATACCCTCCTATATCCATAAAGAGTGAAGACTATACTTCTTTCATTGTGTGGAAAGGACATAGCTTGATTTAACTGTACAAGCCAAGTTTCTGCTAGGGACTTATTATAAATGGTACATCAGCCTGACCTTAATTGGTGTGGACTTCAAAGTTTGGCATAGGAGATGTTTCAACATTGCTGTACACATTAGTCCAAAATCTAGTGACTTTTGAAAAGGAAATGAAAAATCCTTTCAACATTTGCTGCAAAAGTATCCTAAGTAGCTTCAAAACACTTCTTTATCTGGAAAAGAATTGAATTAAAACAGGGTACCTAAGGCTGAGTCAGTAATTTATAAGGTTGGGGTTGTCATCAGACATCATGATGAATGATAATATTGGTGCATGAGGTGCAAATGAAAAGAGAGAATTTTGAAGAGTCTGGATCGTCATGTGCAGACCAAGGGAAGGAGTGACAAGTCAACACCCAAAGAGATTTCACCAAATTAACAAATGCAATTTCTTTAATATTCTGGGGAAATCCAAATGTATTTTATAGTGACTGTTTGATTAAGTCTTAAAAAGAACAAAGGCAAGACCAAGACAAATCATCTGAATAAGGGAAACCATCAACATGAGGTTACCTTGGTATCTAAAGTGTTCATAACCAAGTTGTTAAGTATAGAATACGGAAAACAAAGGGAATCCATCACAAAATCATGATTGGCAGCAAATAAGACTACGTAAATAGAAAAGAGACCATTATTGGGACATGTACACAATTGCACTTCAAAATGTTTACAAGATTAATTCTGGGGCTATCCAACCACATTATTTGAATTAAGACTTTTGGCCAAATCCTAGTAAACCAATTTCCATTAAGGGCATGCTCAGGCAAGTCCCTAAGGACAAGGCTGACTCTTTCTGGGCTGGCTTGGGGGTCATAATAATCTGCTTTCAAACACACTTTGCTTAAAAGCAAAGAGTTGTATATTTTCTGGTTAACAACCAGAATGCACTTGGTGGAGACTGAATTTATGGAGCTTAGGCAAAGCATAGCTTTCCACAAACCAAGTGCTTAGAATTAAACTCTAACATAATTCTCACTACCATCAAGTTGAATCTGACCCAAATTACTCTGAAGAGTAGTGCAAAACAACATGTACAAAATTATTAAGAAGTTCATTTGAAGGAAGCACAACCCATAGCCTATACCAAACAAACAGACTGTCACGGCAACCCTTATGGAAAGCTATAAATGCAAAAGAAATTACACAGTTCTCAGCAGGCTGCACGAACCTTGTCCTATGATCTTGGGATCTTCCATCTGCTGCAAATGGCCTGTTTCTGGCTATTAGGATATATATTAAAGATGTTTCTTTCTTTTTTTTGCTATTTGATCAAGGTACAAAGGTATAGAAATTTATACCCCCAAAAGTGGGCATAGCAACCATGTGCAGGATTTCTGAGGCTATAAGTATAAATATTGATGAGCGCAGACTACCTCGTGTTTGTCCAGCAGAGCAGTTAGTGGTTTGAATTACCAACTTTGTGGTTTCTACTCCAAAGCTTACATGAAATATCACCAAGGTTTTTTAGACATAATTAGTGACAAGTTTAGAAAACAGAAAACACTGCCACCAAGTTAATTCTGAATTATAGCAATCCTATAATGCAATCCCTAGGATTTCTAAGATAGTAAATCTTTAAGCGAACAGGAAGCCTCATTAGTATTTATCCTATTTTCTTTTGTCTTCGGATATTCACTTGGTTGGGAGGATATTTTTAAAATCTTCTCTGTCTCAGAGATTCGTTAGCAAGAAAGGATTAGATGATCTTCATTCACTTCTGTTTAGGTTGGACTAGGTATTTTGAAAGGCAAGAGTGACTTGACTTCTTTATCTCTAATTTCTGTTGTTTTTGGTTAAGTACCATAGACTTCTTCCATTTGAACTATTTGCTGATATATTAAAAATCTTTCACAAAGGTAATTAATGAAAATGAGAGTCATAAATAAACAAATTTGGTAGATCGCTTTTCTTACTTTTTATGAGGTCAATAGTCTCAAGCCGGCTGTCTTATATATAAGATGGCTTCATTTCATTGCTTCCATTTTAATCGTTGCTGAAAACCAGAAGATCTGGTCAAGGTTAGCAGAACGGTCAGTCACTTGTTTTAGCCATGCCTCCCGCATTTTAGGTGTAAAGCTCCTGGGCCAACCCTGGAGATGGCCCCTCTCATTCTAGTTTTCATATTTTTCTTACTATTGTAGTTGTGGTTCCTGTGTAAGCAAGTTGCTACTTCTTGGAGGAAAAAAATGTAAGTAAGTTTTGGAGAAAATCTCTCAGGTCCCTTCAGGGCCATTCACACAGACTTGTCTTTTGTATTCATTACAGGATCTTTAGAGAAGAAACATGTCCCTTTTTAAGGCCTTGTAATGTATTGATGTGAACAAACTACTATTGTTGTTCAAGTGGAATAATCCGTATCACTTTCTGGGGTGGCTGTTAGATCCCCAGGCATAACTGTTTTTTTCTTGAAAGTGACTAATACTAGGATTTTAGACAGTCTCATGAAAATATGAGCTCTGACCGTCTCATTGATATAAGATAGGAACGTGACAGAACATCTAGACTGGAGCCAATCTCTCAAAATGAAATGAAATATAAAACTCACACGAACGGACCAGTCTGTGAAGTCAGTTTAAGAAAACAAGGCTGTAACAATACAACATTAAGACAAATATGTGTGTGACTTTGTTTCTTGAAATGTATATTCTAATTCTTGGATGAGAACAGCTTAATTTTGCTAACGTGTCATAGTCTTAGGTGGAGGTATATCATACTCTCAGACAGAACCTGAGTACTAAACAAAAGTTCCCCTCAAAAATAAAAGTGAAGCCATGGGAACTGGTTTAAAATAAAAGGGAGGAGAGAACATGGAAGCTCATTTTCTCAAATTAATCATTGAAATTCTAAATAGCTTCAAATCTATTTATCTTATTTTATTTGTAATGTTTTGAACATAAGTTGTAAATTAGCATCCCCGTTGTGGGAGGGTGGGAAATACAGCCTCATGTATCTAGGATGTTATGAACAGGTTGAGATTTGGAATACCAGCATCAAATAAAACGTGTAGCATTGGGCCTGCCAAAAGCTTTCCTCAGTGTTTTGTTTCTGCTTTGTAACAACCACCATACAAACTCTAATTTTATTCTTTATTCGTTTTTCTGCCTAAAAACCAACTGTTTTATTTTAAATATTAGTCAGTCTAATGGAGTCTTGCTGGCCTAATGTGATAAGCATTGGGATGCTAACTACAAGGTTAGGGGTGCTGACTACAGGCAGGTCTACTGTGGGAGAAAGATGAGCCTTTCTCTTCCCATAAAGTTTTCAGGCTCAGAAATCCCAGGGCACAGTATAGAGAAATAGTTTGCCCTATAGTTCTCTATGAATTTCAATGAACTTAGTGGACATTTTTGTAAATTTCTTTTTTGTTGTTATTTTCTATTTGGCAATTTGCCCAAAATGGCCACTGATGTGAAAAAGCTGTTGTTAGCCTAAACCAAATACAAACTACCAAACTTGGTAACCACCGGCTAATGTTCTAGTGCAGGAGCCTCAATTCACAAATGTACTACACAGAACACCAGGAGAACCTCAACATCGACACTGTTCCCCCAAACTGTCTTTGGTATCAGCTAAAAACGTGAAGACTTACGTTCAAGAGGAAAATAAACTTGCCAAAAACAGTTGAAACACTATAGCAGAGTGAGCGGAGCTTGGATTGGAAAGGTTACTTATTTTAAAATGACTCCTGAGTGGTCTAAGAGGCAGAGAGCCTAAAGAGTTCAGCTGATACCAAAGCTTGAGTTCTTACAATCTCATGGCAGTTGCAGATAACCCATCTTTTCAACCCCATTTCTGACACCAAAATATGTCAAAGAACAAAAAAATCAGTACTTTGATAGGAATGAAAGAGCAGTACTTTCACTGTACAATATGAATAATTACTACTGAGCAGAAAAAAATGAAATTTCCAAGTGCTCCAAATCATGGACCAAGAGAAGGTCTCTTTATTAGGAAGCCATTTAGAGAAAATGGACCATTAGTCATAGATCAGTTCATGGAGCCAGCCTGTGGAAGCCTGTTGGAAAAATGTCTTCCCTTCTATTTTAAGAACAAGAAAAGCTCGTGACATTTACTTCTTCTGAGAACAACAATTTTGTTTCCCTCCTTCATTCCCTCAGAAACAGAGCAGATCAACCCAATGCTGTAAGTTTGGCCTTAATGCTTCACATATTTATGGCTGCAGGGCAAAAACTCTGCCTAATATTCTTTTGATCTCACTTAGTTATCGAGTAGAGAAAGAGATAAGCAATAATTACTCATCTAATTATTATTGGATTGTTTTAGTTTTAAAAGGTTTGTTGGTTTAGTGAAGTAATTGTGGTTGATTTATATCAATTCATCCCTTTCTACCTACTAGGTTAGCAGACTTTTAATCCTCAAAGATTGAGCTCATGATCCAAAGGAAGTCACAGTCGTTACCGGCATTTTGTGTTCTGGAATTTGAGAGTCTCCGATTTTATTTTTTTCTTCCCTCTTGTGCTGCTAAACTTAACTTATGAAAACTTAATATACCCTCCAACAAGGAGACTCCTTCCTTGTGAAATGAGTGAATAAGAGCAAAATATGTAGAAGAAACATGACGAGAGCAGTTAGTCTTTATTTTGTGCATGTGGACGGTTGTAGGAAGGGATGTAAAGAAAGAGGAAAAGGTAATAACAATATTTCACTCATCAGCCCTCATTTTCTAGGCTTTGTTACTCAAAACTAAACTGATTCTTAATAGTTAGCTGGGGAAAAGAACATACATTTTCAAATTAGGGGACGGTGACTTTTTATTTCATTTTAAAAAAATCTTGATTACTATTGAAAAAGATAAGTGCATATTTTCAATGATAATAAAGCAATGTGAAATCTTTACTGAGATAAAATGTACTTACCATAGTCCATAGCCTGCTTTATATACTAATAAGTGGTTTTCCACACACATCCTTGCATAGGGCTCACAGCATTAAAAATACATGAGGAATTTGATGAATATTGGCTTTCTAGTAAATTTCAAAATTTAAAGTATGTAGAATTCATGAGGCATGTAAATGAAAATGTCAATGAAAGAAAAATCATTCATTGGATAATTTCTTTATTAAATGGTACAGATATTTATTAACAGTGAAAGGAAAAAACCATGCCACTTAGCTTTCCATGTACCACACAATATCTTGAGTTATATCCATTATTTTTCTAATATTTTATGATGTACTTGATACTAACTTATTTTTCAGTTATTTTACAACATTTTCAGCTCTGATCTTGGTCTTTTAAAACTTCTGCAAAAAAACAAAACAAAAAAAACTTGTGCATTTGGCAGCAAAAAAACCCCCTTGACAATCTTATAGCTGTTTTCTTTCTGTATCTCTCTCTGCCTTTCTCTCTTTACTTTTCTATCTGCTTCTTTCTCTATATACATAAACACACATAAACATAAAAGTACTCATACACATACATATCCCTTCAATTAAAATTTACTTTAACCTAATATTGTATAATACTGATTTCCCACTCAGACATTCCTTTTGTATCATTCAGTTATAACAAATTTAGGTCCTGTTTACATATCAATAAAAATAAAACACAAACATGTTTAAGATGGCCTATATTTTTATCTGATTTTGTTTCCACCTTGTCTATTGAACTCATCTTTCCTATCATCTGTCCATTACCTCTGACTTTCTTTCTCTTCTTCCTACCCAACAACCTACCTTAGAAAATCCTGAGCCAATGGGTATCTTCTTCCAGAATATTTATACTGTTTATTGGTTTCTTGGCTAGGATAGTTTTTTTCCTTCCACTTACTGTTGACATCCTTTTAAGCTTTGGCTCTGAGTTCATTAGAGACCCTACTTCTACTATGGCAGTTCTCAATCTATCATTCCTGCATCACCATCATCAGAATCACTTCCAAATACAGAGTCTGAGGCTTTATCTACATACCTTCTGATTTAGAAAACATGGGTTGGAGTCCAGGAATCTTTATGTTTATATATCCTCCAAGCAATCCTGTTGTGTAGTAACCCTTTCAAAACTAACTGAATTCATATATATATATATATATATATATATATATATATATATATATATATATATATGAGTACATATATATGTGTGTGTGTGATGCATTTTCAGTAATGGAAAGTATTTTAAGACCAACAAATAAACAAACAGCAACTTTTGTGGGTGGTAATGTGGATTTTTTTAATAATTTGTGGGACATATACCTCAGGGGTCTAGGGCTGGGATTGGTTGAATGAGGCTCACTAATCCATATTCATTCAGTTGTGCAATCCCCAACCAGAAGCCAAAAAACACAAAAAACCGGGATAGCAGTTTCCCTCTAACCCCTAGAAACAGAAAATGTAGATGAGCACTATTAAAAGGCTTTAAAAAGTCTGTTGACAGAAGATGTGAAAAGGTACTGCAATTTATTAGCAAAGTTTTGAAGCTGCCCGGTTTATGAGCCATGGGTCACAAAAAGGTAAACGTTTGCCAGGACATGTGGTCTAAAATAAAAATTGAAAATAATTTTAATTAGTAAATAAACACAAGAAAATATGCAAAAAATAAATAAATTAAATAAAATAAAAGAGCCCATGTCCTTAAAGTCCTGCTCTCGTGCATGACTTTCTCCAATATTTTCAACATTTTCAACTGCCACCATCATCTTAAGTATTTTGTATTAGCCTTTTCTTCAGTTGTCTATTAATTGTGCCCACTCAAAGTTTAGACATAGATTCAGATCTAAACCCATTCACCAAGATCTTTGTCTTTCTAGCTCCTACAATAAGCCGGTAGTTTATTTTAAGAAGTGCTATCAGGTAACAGACATGCCACACAGAATGAGTGACAGGTAATTCAAAGGTGTATATCTGAAGTTCTTTCTACTGGGATCCACTGAGATTCAGTTCTACTGGGTATTACTCGAGGAGTCACTTGAAGCCTGAAAAATGTCCTTCTCGAATACTGAGAAGCAAAACCAAGCATTAAACACCAAACACACCCACCACATCTAATCTTATGCAATCAGCAACAACTTATAGCCACCACATTGGACAGAGTATCACTCTCCCATAAACTAGTCTTTACAAGAGAAGACTACAAAATATTCCCCACATTTCTAGACCTTGCACTTAACAGCTGAATATTTAACCAATGCACCACCAAGGAACCCTTAAAATACGGAAGCAGGGGCTATTAATTCACCAAACTTTTGCCCCCTTAGACACGCACAATTCCTGCAAACTTCCAGATCTATAAAAGATCTGGAATGGCTGAACATGACCTCATAAAGAACCAGGGAAAACCCAAGAATGGGAGAACATACCGTCCACGTGTTGGTGTCCATGCACTCATTGCTATAGGTTATGGTGAAGTGAAATATCTTAATATGGCTCTTTTATCCATGTCTCTGTAACTCCTAGTAATTGATTTGGAGGGACTATGCAAACAGGATATGTAAAACAGTAATAGAGGTCACTGGTCAATTTTAATCGTCATTCCTCTGGTTATCAGAGAGAATTCCAGGGTCCATCAAGGAAGAAGAGTCACCATTGGTGCAGGTTCAAAATTGCTACCTGAAGTGACAGAGGCTGAGACCACGGGCACCAGAGGCTACTACATGAAGACTACGGAAAAGGAGCCACAGGGAGAGAGAACAGAGAGTTTGCGCCACAGAGGTGGAGTGCCAGGCCAATTTCCTGTCAGAGGCTGTGTTCATCTGGATAGACTAGAGAAACAAATCCATAGACACTCATATGTGTATAAGAAAGATCACAGGTCAGTAGGTGGGAAGTGTTGTGGATGCAGTGGCATTGTAAGCATCTCAGCCCTGGCAGCAGTCTCCATGTGGCTTTTCTGGTTCCAGAGGGCTGGCTCCATCAGCCTCACTCCATGTGTCTTCTCCACAGGGATGTGTGCAGGGAGTGAGCTGAGAGAGAGAGAGAGAGAGAGAGAGAGAGAGAGAGAGAGAGAGTTTCCCACCTCCAAGGAGGAATACTGGAGTTCCAGAATCCTCAGGAGAAGGCCATGCCCACACAGAGGCCTCATTGTCTATGATCTGGTTGACAGACTAGACTCCACCCTTTCACTCTGAATGCTCAAATTGACACCAGATTATGCCCCTACCACAGAGGCCAAGGGGCCACATGACTTAGAGACTGAAGACTAGTGAGAGAGACTTGGTTGAAAAGAGTTGGTGCTATGAAAAAATGATAGTGGCACAGGAAGAAAGTAAAAGGAAATAGAGGAAAGAACTAGGGGCCAAAAGACATTTATAGAGGTATAAATATAGGTACATACATGTATATATGTATTAACATATAACAAAAGAGATATAAGCCTATGAACATATATTTGAATGTTTAGTATTAAGGTATCAGACAGACATTGGGTCTCTTCTCAACTACTGCCTCAATGCAAGAATACTTTGTTCTAAGAGCCTGGCATTCTGTGATGCTCATCTTCCTGACATTATCATTGAAGACGAAATGGGTCTAGCAGGGAAGCAACAATGCCCACATGGAAGAAGCAGACCAGCCTGTGTGATCACGACATGTTGACGTGAAAGACCCAGAAGACCCAAAAGAAACAATTAGATCGATATGAACAATGGGGTTCAGAAAGGAGATCCAAAGCCCATCTGTAGACAATTGGACATTCCCTCACGGAAGGGTCACAAGGAAGGAACGAGTCAGCCAGGGTGTATAGCATAGCACTGACAAAACACACAACATTCCTCTAATTCTTTAATGCTTAGCCACTCCTACCCCTGCTATCATGACCCCAGTTGTACCTTACAGATCTGGCTAGACTGGAGCAGGTACACTGGGACAGACAAGAGCTCTGGGCCCACAGAATTCAGGACAGAAAAAAACCCTCAGGAACAGTAATGGAAGTAGCAAAACCATGAGGGTAGGGAAAAGGTATGGGGAAAAGGCGAAGAAAAGGGAATAAACCGATCACAATGATTGCATAACACCATCACCACCACCCTGCCCACAAAAGGGGATGAACAGCAGAAATGTGGGTGAAAGTGACAGCAAATGCTGTAAGATATGACAAGAATAATAAATCATCATTTATCAATGGTTCATGAGAGTAGGAGGGAGAGAAAAGCGAGGAGCTGATTCAAAGGGCTCAAGTAGAAAGAAATGGTGATGGCAACATATGTACAAATGCTCTTGATACAACTGATGTATGGATTGTTATAACAACTGTAAGCTCCCCTGATAAATGGTTTACAAAAAAGTGAGAGAGAAATAAATGGGAGGGTAACTTTCACTCTGTCCATTAAATACTTCTGCCAATTGAGAGAAAAAAAAAAGAATTCTAACCTTATTTTTTTCTGATCCTGGCTTGCAGTGAATTGTAATTCCCAATAAACTCCCTTAATTGTGAGTATTGTCTTTGATTTCTGCGTGGTCATTGTGGTGGACTTTGAATCTACCGGAGAAGTTGAGTGCTATGGTAGGAATGGGGGGTGTCAGGACAGGGAAAAGGAGGGTGGAGACATATCCGACCTCTGCTTTATGCCTCCTTGGGTTTGTATAGAGATAGATCCTCCCACCTTGTGTAACTGGAAGATGCTATATAACTGAGCCATTTTTACATAAATTATAGCAAATCTGCTCCTGAGAGGGTAGATAGGGGTGGGCTGCGAATATATGAAGCATAGTAAGAGACATTCTGATAAACATTTCAATTTGATACCTTGAACAGGTGAAAAATTCCAAGTATGTATAGCTTTCAGTGGAAAGTCCTGGTTGCGTAATGGTTATACAATGGCCTGTGATTTGCAAGGTTAGCAACTCAAAATCACCAGCCACTACGAAGCAAAGACTGGGCTTTCTACTCCGGTGAGCAGCAGCCTGGAAACTCACAGGGACGTGTCTCCCCTGTGCTGAGGGTCGTTGTAAGTTGACGACAACTTGAGAGCAGTGAGTTTTTGTTTTTTAATAAATTTTATCGATCTTCAATATATATATATCCTGCATAAATTAAATCAATCAATCATTTAAGCAATTAGGATGTGACATAGACAATATTTAACGTGAATGTGATCATTTACTAGACCCCTGCATTTTCTGCCTTATTAATTAATTAATTAAATCAATTCACCAACTAACCAACAAATAAATAAAATAGATATAAAATATATCATAAATGACTAATATTGCATAAAGGAGGGACCACATTTTCTACAACTCCCATGTTGTCAGGAAATGTATTGAAAAATCAGGTATACTGATGGTGCAAAATAAAGTTTTATGGGCACATAAAAAGTGATTTCAACCTATGAGTTTTTTAATCTGGTTAGTGGTTATAAAACTTGAGTATATAGAAGAATAAACTAGATAATAAAATGAATATTCTTGATCTTCCAACACCAGAGTTTATGATTTAGGGGATTTGTGGTGGAACTTAGGAATTTGCATTTCTAACAAATCTCCAGGTAATGCTGATGCTGATAGCCTGAGTATTACAATTTAAGAACTACTGATTTAAATAATTAGGTACAATTATGTACAGCTAATCTCTCTAATTTATCTAAGCTTCAGGTTCTGCATACCATTGTTTGCTTCAGGACATAGGAGAGTGTGTCAAAAAGTTAAAAGAGAGAACTATTTCCCCATGAACTTTTGAAGCCTGTTATCTGTTTAAAAATTAAGTCACAGTTGATTTTTAATAAATGTATTTGCAACTGTTTTACATCAATGTGAGAAGTAAACAAATATTAATATTATCCCTAGTAGAACAAAAGCTTTGGCTGCTTTCCCAATTCTGTGTCCCATGATTTATTCAAGCAATTTAGAGATTTGTATCTAGTTTGTTCGTGACTTGCTTGGCTTGTTTTCTTTGTCTTAATGCCACCATTACTGATTTGGTTTGTTTTCTGCAGCTGTAGTGCATATCGTGGCAGCATTATTGTGACTTCTACAATAGAATCTTTCTTAAACAACTTTCATGTAATAATTTGTGCAGTTAACCACTGTCTTCATTCTTCCAATAAAACATACAGACCCCACTGCCTTTATTTCCATATCTGTGGGGGGCACACTATCCACGTGAGGGCAAGCTGAAGACCATGTAAGAGTGTATGCACATTAAAATAGAGAGAACCGCTTCTGAAAAGCCATTATGAGCAGCTCTTGTTGACAACTGTAGTGCTGATTTCCGAGGTGGAAAGAGAGACCCTTATGTGACTCTGCTGAGGCTGCTTGAAATATCACAGACTGACCCACAGACTGGCCTGAGAATAACAAAGGCAGACATTAGATGTGAGTCCTTGATATTTATTGAAGTGTCAAAGAGACAAATCCCTTCCTGATTCTGGCAGCTACCTTTACACTGACCTTCCAATTTACATGCTGTATGGGCTAGGAAATTGGCTTTATAATGTACATGTTGTATGGACTACAGAACACTTCTTAAGCCTTTCAGATTTCTCATTTCATGTTTTAAAGGGGTACTACTTATTCCCTCAAAGTGATTACAAAAATTAAATGGAAAAGGTCTGGCACGCTCTCTGGAATATGTCATTTGCTCCATCACTTAGCACTGATGGTGTTGATGGTGCTGATGGTGGCATTGGTGATGGTAGCAAATTCCTTATATCTATTAGCCTTAACACACATTTCCACATCTATATCTAATTCCACATCAGCATCAAGTTCTATTTTGGATATCCATCATACAACTAACAATAGGATCCTGCTGATAGAACAAGGTTGGAATTTTGTCACTTGTCTCAACAAGGATGTTATGGATTGAATATCGTAGCTCAAAAATATTGCTTATAAATACTAACCCCTATACTTGAGGAATCCTTGTGGTCGAGTGGGTTACAGTTTGGGCTGCGAGCAGTAAAGTGAGCAGTTCAAATCCACCCCTGCTCTGTAGGAAAAAAATGAGGTTTCCTGCTCCCATCGTGACTTACAACCTTAGGAACAACCCACAGAGCCAGTTGTGTTCTGTCTGATAAGTTGAGGATGAGTCAGAATCCACTCGATAACAGTTTTCCATATTTGTGGATGTAATCCTATTTGGGAATCGGTTTCTTTCTTATGTTAATGCGGTTATATTAGTGTGTGATGTGCTTTTAACTAATCACCTTTGGCAAATAAAAAGAGCAAATTTGAAGAGGCCCAAGAAAGCACTGACTATAGACAGAGGCCAGGCCCCATCAAATCTACCCAGACACGGAGGAGCAAAAGAGTAAAAGTGACAACACATTCAGAAAGACAGAGCCTCCCTGAGAGCTCATACCCTGATTTCAGACTCCTAGCCTCCTACACTGTAAGAAAAGAATTTCATGTTCACTGAAGCCCCCGTGGTACTCTGTTATGGCAGTACGAAATAACTAAAACATACCTCGCGGAAAACCATGGGCTAGCTCAGTAGAACGATGTTTGGTTTGGGGAGACTTGTTAGACTTGTTTTAGGAAGGAGAGTCTCACAGATTTGCTCTGGATGGGTTGTTTTTCAGAGGACAGCATTTCAATTATTGGGTATCTGCCTTGTTATGAAAGAAACAGAAGAAGTAGTCTGAAGTGCCGATAAGAAAGCAACAGGTAATCGCATATTAGCTGGTTGAAGAATTGTTTGAAATTTGAGAGATTGACAAATTATCCTTAATTTTATCTGATTTGGACCATGGTTCCATAGCATCTTCCTGGATGACGGTGTTGGGATTCTATGGAAACGTTTACGTGAAACAATTGGATACCTTCATTTCTTTCCCGCGCCAAGCTCTCTTTGAGCTGCCAATGATCCGATTAGGATTCCCTCTCTCCCCTCTCCCATTCTTACCACAGACACTAAAGCATACACACCCACAATCTCACATGAAAAATAGGTATTTAAATGGACATTAACTGTCTTAATTTGAGCCTTGATTTTAACTGTCTTTAAAGATTTCAGGAGATAGAATGAGCGATGGCGGTATGGGGAACAATGGAAATAGAAAAAGAAAGGGAGGAACCTCTTTGACTTCTGTTCACAATTTATAGGTATATGCCTATTTGTTCAAACACACTTGTTTTCCCACCCTATTTCTTCTTACCACCATAGCTTAGATGAATTATGTAAACCTTCCCTAACTTTTTGCACTATAATCTGTATCTCCTCAACTGAAATTTCTTGTCATTGGTTCTTCTAATGTGATCCCCTGGTCCCTGTCAACCCAAGGTAGGCCCTGTCATTGAGGATGTTGCAATGTGGCTTCTTCAACCTAGATAAGTACAGTTGTCAAGTTTAAGGCCAGATAAGATAAACGGTATTTCACCTTGTGTCCAATACCTTTTATGTGGCATATCTCATTTGGTTTTGTATTTTGTGACATGTAACAAAGTTAAAGATTTAGTTCAATGTTATGATCTATTTATAAAAATGACAAGGGAAGACTAGAAAATTCAAGCCAGATTCAGAAGATGATGTGTAATGAGGGATATCATTCCTGATGTCACATAGGTCTTGGTTAAAATCAAAGAATATAAGAAAATGTTTACTTGTGTTTTATTGACTGTGTTAGACAGGGTTCTCTAGAGAGATAAAACCAAATTGCTGATCATATATTTATTTATAAAGATAGTTCGATATATAACAAGAAATGAAATGTTAAATCATATACAGATAAATATATAATACAAGAAATGAACGGTTAAATTAAAAAGCACTACAAATGGCTCACTGCAACTCACTCCCGTGAGAGAAAGTTGTGAGAGACTAGCAGTCCTTCAAGTCTAGTCTGCTGTCAGATCTTCCTCTATTTATAGAGAGAGCTAGGCTATGTCAGCACAGCAGCCAATCACAAGGCAGGTCACCAACTGCCAGCCAGGTCACCAACTGCCAGTCCCCAGCTCCAGAGATGTCTTAAAGGGACCTCAACTTACAGCGACACAGTCCACAGGGTAGGCATCCCACAGGCAGTGTAGCCTTTAAATTGAGGCACAGAACAAGCAAGGCAGCCGCACACTGGTCCGATGATCAAAGAGCGAGAGACAAGAAAGACGAGGCTCACCAAGCCATTTATCTCTCTGCCCTTCAGTTAATCCCACTTGTGTTTATCGGCCAGGCTGGCACAATAAACTGTCTCATATTGACTATGCAAAAGTATTCAACTATGTGCAGTATGACCGATTATGGAGACATTGGAAATCATAGGAATTCTAGAACATTTTCTTGTGCTCATGTGGACACTATAGACAGATAATAGAGGCATTCATTTGGACAGAACAAGGTGATACTATGTGGTTTAAAATTAGGAAAGTATATGTCAGTGTTGTATTATTTCACCATATTTTCCATCTGAATACTGAGCAAATAGTCCAAGAATATAGACTGCAGGATAAATGACTTATTAGCAACCAGCTATATTTAGAAGATACAGCCTTGTTCAAAGTAAAGACAATTTTGAACATTTACTGATAAAGATAAAAGACCACAGTTTTACACTTCAACTTGAAGAAAACAAAACTCTTCATGAATGACCTACCAGGTAACCTTGAAGTCGTGGATGTCCTTGACTGAAAATATGGTCCTTTTCATCTTTTCATATTCATGAGAAAGTGGAACAACAAGTAAAGAATACAGAAGAAGAATTATCTATTTGAATTATGGTTCTGGCAATGACATGATATATAAAAGTATACCATGAATTGCCAGAAGACAGAATAAAACTATCTTGAAAAAATACAGCAGAATGCTAGTTAGAAGACAGAATGGCGAGTCTCCATCTTACAAACTTTGGTCATGTTAGTAGGAGTGATCATTTTCTGGAAAAGGACATCATGTTTGGTAAAATAATGGGCAAAAATTAGGAAGACCATCAAGGAGATGGCTTGCCCAATGGGTTATAACATAGCAAACAATTTTGAGGTTGGCATAAGATGAAGTGGTGTTTCAATCTATGGGGAATAGGATCTCTATGCATCAGAATGATCTCCTTGGCATCTAAAATCTAAATTGCAAAATATTTAAATAAAAAGTCCCAAATTTAATGAAAATTTGAAAATAAGGTTAAATATGGCAATGGAATCTTTCCTCAGCTTTCAGTTTTAGATGTTACATAATCTTCTCCAATAACTACTAAAAAAACAAGCTCATGGCCATCAAGTCAAATTGACTCATAGTGACCCCCTGTGGGTTTCTGAGACTTTAACTGTTTATGGGAGTAGAAAGCCCAATCTTCCTCCCTTAGAGCAGCTGGTGATTTAGCACCGCCAATCTTGTGGATCGCAGCCCAAAGTGTAAACATTATACCACCAGAGATCCTCCCCAATCAGAAAAGAGGTAAAAAATAAGGCTTTCTGAAGAATGCAGAGGGACAGATTCTTTTGGATGGGTATATTTCAATAAACTATAGAATATTTTATTATATCCTCATTTAAAGTATTATTTACAGCATTTAATATTTAATTCTAGCTAGATATGTTTACTCCAAACAAAACAAAATATACAGAGTCTTTAGAAGTGTTGCTTTGACAATGTTGTAATCTGAGATAACTAATGTGAGAGAATTTCTGAGCATGGATTTTCATGAGAAAGTTGAGTTTTTACGGGGGTGAAGGAAACTAAGTTTTATTAGTATCTGGAAAAACATTTTCCTGAAGGTAGCTAAAGACTTGGATGAATACATTTATGACTGTATTAATTAAGTAAGTTAGTCTCCTAAGTAGAAGGGCCTTAAAGATTCAGCTGTATCTCAGAAATTTTATAAGGGACTTTTAAGGAAAATTCTAGAACATACAAGAATATGAATGAAGATGTATGTTGAAGTATAGAAAGAGAGTAAAATTACCTGGTTTTTTTAATTTTGTTTTGACTCTTCAGAGATGTAGTCAGTAGAGGTCATCTGCTTCTTCCTTCACTTCCAAAACAGGACAACTTCCTGAATCATGGCAATATATTGTCTCTTAGTTTTGAAGAATTTCAATAACTCTCCTCGGTTATCTAGACAATTCTTTTCTGACTTTTAAGGTAAATGTCACTCACTATAATATAAAAACATATTTCCTTCTTCAAAATTCCACTAAAATTGAAGGCAGCTGTTGACCTTCCCCCTTGAAATAACTTTTCATATACATGGAGACTTTTCATAGCCATGTGAAACAATATAAACCATTTTTTCATCTTTTTGATAAATTCCGTTTCCAGCTCTATATTCATTTTCATGGTCTTCTCTAGCTCATTTTCAATTTCTCCACAGTTCCCTGGAAATGAAGATTCTCTGCTTGCTCATATGAATCTAATAAGGTCATTAATCATCCTGAAACTAACTTGCTTATTATGCCCAGGTTAATCTATTCCAGTAACATGCTTTGATATTATATAAACACCCTAGGTTAACTGCTTTCTTTGTCTAGCATGCTGCCATTTGTGTCACTCAAATGAACAACTTAAAACTCTCCATTTATCTTGCATAGCAATTCCACAACTTCGTTCAAATGCCTTGTCTACAAGTCTCAAAAATTATATATACAGTGTCAAAGAATAAATATCAGTATAATTTAATAATAAATGTTATTCCAAAGAGTATGGAATTTTTATGGTATTTTGTTTGCAAATGACTTTGATATAAATTTTTCTTTGAAAAATTCATGAGGAGGAAATCATTATATTATGTGTATTTTATTTTTTGGTGGATGATCACTTTATGATCAGTAAACTTTATTGATTTTTCTTAGCTTATTCATAATAAAAGCAATTTAACTAGATACACAAAAACAAGACCAACATAGACTATTGCTTTATAAAAATGGCCATTGTACTTAAGGTACAACTCTTTATTTTCACTTCAAGATGTCCTGTCAGGATGTAAAATTCTCACATATTTCTTTAGAACCTATATAGTTTCCCACAATATAAAACCACATCCTTCCCTTATTCATGGAAATAAATATTCTTATACAAACTTCTTAAATAGGTCTTTGCTTTACTAAATTAGGATATTGAATGCAGAACTGATAAGAAAATTTAATATGAACATGATAATCAATCAAATCCAAATGTTTATTCAAAAATGGAATATGATACAGACATGTCTCATAGTTTTAAAAAAGAGCAAAACATATTTGAATCAATAGTATTGTTTAAAATTGTCTGCTTAAGAAGGCCTTCTCATAAAAACATTCTTCCTTTTTCATCTAATAGTTGTAATAGTCTATTTACATTTTGAATTTAATTCATTAATGATTTATGTTAATTGTTGTTACAATCTATTTTTTAAAAAGATAATGGAGGTGAACTTTTAAAAGCATTATTTTCTCAACTGATCAAGAACACGACATTAATCATTGTGCTAACTTTTTACTGTGGTAATTTGACTAAGCTACAACTATACTGTCCAGATTTTCTTTCCCAATACAGTTGAAAAATCCAAAAGCAAATAAACAACCTCTCTGCCAGCATGTCCATTTCATCTCATATTGACCCTATCTACATATCGGGTTTCTGAGACTGTAAATCTTCCTGGGATCAGAGAGCCTCATCTTTCTCTTTGTGAGGTCTATGGATTTCAAGTGCTGACACTGAAGTAATCAGCCCGATGCTTAAACCGTGGCACTATGAGGAATCTTCCAGTTCAGGAAAGAAAATATTTTGCTGTGATGCTGGAAGCTATGCCATTAGCATTTCAAATACCAACTGGTCACCCAAAGTGAACAGATTTTATCAAACCTTGTAGACTGAATACCAAACAAATTCATGGCCATCTAGTCAATGCTGACTCATAGGGACCCTGCAGGGCAGGGGAGAATTGTCCCTTTGTGTTTATGACACCGTAACATTACAGGAGTAGAAAGTACTGTCTGTCTCCCTCAGAGAGCCTGGTGGTTTCGAACTGCTGACCTGATGGATGGATTGCAGCTCACAATATAACAGAGGTCCTCAGGCTGTAAGGAAAGAGTGAATTGTCCACTTGAAACCTCTTTGGATAACGACTGAAAATCTCATAGGTAGCATTGAAGCCTTGTCACAAGCTCACTGATGAGTAGATTTTTGTAGATTAAGTGAAGTTTGTGACAATTAGATAACTATTTGATGCTGTCCCTGATAATTAACTTGCTCTCACTGAATCTCTTTTAATCATGAAAAAAGTCTAGAAGAGTTTTCTAAACTTGTTATGAATTAGAGAGTTTTTGAATCTTTATACACAAGAAGAACTGAAGGCATTTGCCTTGCATGCGTTTCATTTCAGCACGTTATTTGGGCCGACTGTGTCCTTAAACTGGAGACTCCGGGTTCTTCGCTCCTCATTTGTTGGTCTTCAAAAGCTTTTTAATGAGCTCCTTGAAAAAAAAAAAAAGCAGCAGTATTTTTAAACAACTGATTGTAAGTAGGCTATTTTATTTTATTTTTTGGTGAACCCAAACAGACAAAAGTAATGGCTTTTCCTAGGGATCCTTGTAAAAAACTCTCGGATGAGGCCCTCTCTCAAGTCCGTTTTCTCTCAGTTTAGTAGTTCACACACAGACTCAGAAAGGAGGATTCTCCTTAATATCTTGTTCTGATTCCTCAGGTGAACTGAAGCAGAACACAGAAGACTAGAAGACATTTTCCCTGTGAACAGCCAATCATGCCCTCCTGGCTTTTGATTTCTTTGATTTCGCAGACAAATATTTCATTTCAGCAGCACTGTGTAGTGCCGACATCTGACCTAGACACATTCTGTTTTTCTCTTAGCTCTGCTGAAGGGCAATATGGAGCATCCTTCAAAATTATATACTGGAATGCCGGGTGTGCCGTTATTTGAAAGGCAAATTGTCCTATTCCCAACAACTCTAAATATCAGCTATGCTTTTTAGGACATATGGTAGTTTGTTATAATGAGGAGCTACATTCATTTTATGAGTTATTAACAATGCTTAAATCCCCACATATGATTATGTCTTCTCTTATTATAAATGTTGGTTTATAAAAACAAACTACTTCAATCATATGTATTTGATTCAATGTTGGAATCAGAAATGAGATAATCAGTACCAATTTACTTAGGTCCATCCACTCAAATTATTTTTGGGTCTTTTTTTGAGCCAATGAAATACTTTATTAATTTTTAAAGTCCTTATCCAATGAAAGTTAGCTGAATTCCTATAAAGGAGTTCCAGCAAAAAATTTGCTATACAGAGACTACTATTTAAAAAAAAAATCATTTTATTGGGGGCTCATACAACGCTTATCACAACCCATACATACATCCACTGTATCAAGCATACCTGTACATCTGCTGCCATCATCATTCTCCAAACATTTGCCTTCTACCTGAGCCCTGGGTATCAGCTCCCCATCCTGACTGTGAAATGTGGGCACTTGGAAATGGCTGCTGAGGGCACTGTGGGGTGTTTCCCGGGCTGCAGAATGCCAGGAGCTGCTACTTTGAATGTGGAAAATGAATAAAAGGCACTCTTGGGACATATTTTCTAACTCTGGAAGAAAAATAAATAATCAGTGCACACTAATTAAGGTTTCACCGTCTTTATTCAATCATATGCCCAATATTTATTGAGGAATGGTATATATATATTACTATTTGCACTGCAGAGGCAGTGAATTATTTTATGTGGCTCCACTAGCCAAAATCTCTGTAACTCCCCCAAATGACTCTTTTTCTGCATGAATCTGAGTAAGACAGCAGGGGAAGAAGCTTGTAAGGTTCACTTCTGAGTAACAAGATTGTTAACAAAATACATTTGATTGCCATAATATCGTTGATGTCAAGTCCCATGGATTAAGTTTCTACTCATCGCTAACTGACGTACAACAGAACAAAATACTGCCCTGTGCTGCACAATCCTCAAAATTGTATTTATGGTTGAGCCTATTGTTGAATTCCCTGTATAAATCCTTCTGGTGGTTACTTCCCACTTTTTTGATGCCCCTCTACTCTGTCAAGCATGATGGCGATGTCTAAGGACTGGTCACTCCAGACCATATGACACAGTGGAAGAAGTTTCAGGAGGCTAACTCTCACCATCCTAGTCTCTACAGAGGCTTCTGGCCTTATTTCTTCCAAGACAAATTTGGTTTTTCTTTTGGCATTCCATGGTACTTCAATATTCTTTCACTAGCACCATCGTTAAATTGTGGGAGTTCTTTTGTCTTTCTAATTCAGGTTTGAACTTTCACATTTATATGATTGACAAGACTATGGCTTGGGTCAGGTGCACCTTACTGCTCAAAGAAACATCCTGGCTTTTCAACACTTTAAAGAGGTCTTGGGCAGCAGGTCTACCTCAGGAAATACTCTGATCTCTTGACTATTGCTTCCATGAGAATTGATCCAATCAAGATGAAATCCTTGACAACTTTTAACTTTTCTCCATTGATCATGATGTTGCCTATTGATCAAATTGTGAGGATTTTTATTTTGTTTACATTGAGTTTTAACCCATAGTGAGAATTCTAATTTTCTTTCAGCAAACACATTCTCTTCACTTTCAGCCAACAAGTTTATGTCATCAGCAAATCAAATATTGTTCATAAGCCTACCCCAAACCTGATGCCACAGTATTCTTTATATAATCTAATATCTCGGATTGCTTGCTCAGCATACAGATTAAACAAGTATGATTAGAGGATACAATCCTGACACACCTTTCCTGATTTTAAACAAGCAGTTCCTTTGTTCTATTTATACCACTACCTCCTGATTCATTTGCAAATTCTACATGAGCCCAGTGTAGTGTCTGTAATTCTCACTCTATCAGGGTTAATCATAGTTTTTATGAGCCACACAGTTTAGTGTTTTTGCATAGTCAATGTAACACAATGCAATATCTTTCTAGTATTCTCTACTTTTAGCCAAGATCCATCTGACATAGGCAATGATAGCCCTTGTTCCAAATCCTCTTCTGAATCTGATCAGAATTTGGCAACTGTCACTGGACAGCTATTGCTAGAGGATCTTCAGTAAAACTTTACATGAATGTGATAGTAATTATATTGTCCTATAATTTAAGCATTCTAATGGAATGGTTACAAATGTGAACCTTATTTTTCTTGGGAATGGGTACAAATATCAATCTCTTCCAGTCAATTGACCACGCAACTGCCTTCCAAATTTTCTTGCATAGAGAAATGAGTGTTTCCTGTGATTCGTCTGCTTGTTGAAACATTTCAATTGGTATTCCATTAATTCCTGGAGTCTTGTTTTGGGCAAGTGCTTTCAGTACAATTTGACTACTTTCTTCATTACCATTGGTTCTTGTTCTTATGCTACTTCTTGAAATGGTGGGAGGTAGAGTGGTTCTTATGGTTCCGTGACTGTGTTATCTTTCCATTTTCTTTGATGCTTCCTGCATCCGTCAATATTTTGCCCATAGAACCTTTCAATATTGCAATTTCAGAATTGATTTTTTTTCTTCAGTTCTTTCCATTTAAGATATTTCCAGCATGTTATTTCTTTTATTGGATTTTCTAATTCTAACTTTTTGTACATTGCATTAACATGTTTTGTTTTGTTTAATTTGCCTTCTTAAGCCATCCTTTGTCTGTTTCTGTTCAGGTCTATTGCTTCCTCATTGCTTCCATGTCTCTAAACTTCTCTAGAATTAAGAGCGAGTTTTGGAGTCCTTCCTGACTCCGATTTGATCTTTTTCTTCCTTGATGCATAGTTAATGAACTTTTGTTTTGCTTTCTTTCTTTAAATCATTTTATTGGGGCTCTTACAGCTCTTATCACATTCCATCCATCCATCCATTGGGTCAAGCACATTTGTACATATGTTGCCATCATCATTTTTAAAACCTTTTCTTTCTACTTGAGCCTTTGGTATCAGCTTATTTTTCTCCTACCCTACCTACAACTTAAAAATAGATCATATAATTACTTCAGAGATGCCACCAGAGCTCAATCACATTTTTCCTCAGAATTATCCAAAGATAAAACGTATTCTATTTTACATTGCTCTTTAATTTTTTTGTTGCTCTTATTGTTGTCTCAAAATATAATCTTTAATGATGCCTTTTCTAACTACATATATTTTCTCATTTTTCAGAATTTTTAGGAAAATTGAATGTTTAAACTACAGAATAATTGCATAAGCACATTATAGAGGTAGAGTATTCAGAGGATAATTTTTAAATGGGGCTAGTAGAAGAAATAAAGTTGAATATAATATTTTCACCTCAAGATTCTAAGATGTAAAATGTAATTCAAAAACATAAAATCTATGAATTTATACACCTAGTTTTATTCAAAGGCTATTTGTAAGATAATAATAATAAGTATCCCCAAGACACTGGATTGGTAATTTTATTTAAATTTTAGAATAACTTAATTAAAATAATCAGCACTCATTTTATTCAGATATAATTATTGAGGAGGAAGACAAGTAAAAATGTTTATTAATTAATTTAGATTTGAATGTTGAGGGGATAGAGTGCTCTTATGTCAATTTTACACAAGATATCCCAATACAGAAACCAATATGATTAAAATACATTTTTAAAATTGTCTCCATTAAAAAGTAAAAAAGTTTTAGAGTTTTTATGAGCTACAGTTAGTCTTAATTTTGATGTAATACTTAACAACTTTGAGAAAAATCTGAATTTTAAAATTCCCCCTTTGCACTCCAATTCTTCTAATTTGTCTCATGTCACCGCTACTTATTGCATGGAAGACCATTGGCTTCTTTCTTTCTAGTTGTTACCTTCTTGTTTATTGGCAATCCTATTTGTTTCACAGCTTTCCAAAGCTGAGTTCTTGTTATATTATGCAATATATATATATAAAATAGTTATTTCAATCACCAGTAAGAGCTAACTTTAATTAACTCTAAGAGTAAATTCACATACATTTGGAATCTAAGTGTATGTTTTCCAGACAACACTCTTTAAAAAAAACAAAAATACAGAAATTGTTTATTAATGTAAATATTTTACAACTACATACATAAGTATAGGGCAGTAAAATCTAAAATAAAATGTAAAAAACCAGGCCTATTATGCAAGCATAAACATTTAGAAGAGAAGTATATTTTAATTCATGAATTGTATGAAAGGATGCTATAATTTTTGTTTGTCTACATCTGCCATTCATGTGTCCTTTGCCCTTTCCCATGACAAATATGACATATTACATAGGATGAATAGAAACATATTTCAGTCATTCGTCTAGCATAGATGTATGGAACCATGTATTTGTTAGGTTTTGAGGCGAGGCAGCCATGCAGCTATCTGAGTGAAAGTATCTATGCCTACTTTTAAATTTAGGTGGATAATGGAAATTATACCCATAGGATTACAATTTGTATATTTGTGTTTATATATTAGTCCCTACATTTAAAATAAATGTATCCCCAAATCAATTTCCCTTTCTTTGGATCTCCAAAAATGTCCAAAGCAACTCCATATCTATATAATACACTTTATGGGGCAAATGTGACTAAGCTAAAATAATAATAGAAATGCATCGCTATCTCAACCATCTATGGTTAAAGATATAATGTTTATAATATTAAATATATATAACATAGAATAGGACCTTGTTAAATGTCATCAAGTAAACACGATGCTTGTCTCACTCCCAGGCCTTGGAAGTGCTTGGGTAATCCAAGGACAATGAATCATAAACTTTGTAAACATGAAAACAAAATTCTCCATTGATATCATCCCATTGTTAAAATCCATAGCCTTTTATAATATTTTTTCTCCTTCAATCTGACCTCAAATCAACTTGCTAGATTTTCTTAAAATATATCCATCTATGCATTACAATGTATGCACCACATCCTGCAATAATAACCCTATTATGTGCACCCCGCACTCCACTCTATACATGCTTTTGCCTTTACTGGAAATATTCACCTTTATTTTTCAATGCCACCTCTATGAAATTATTTTTTCCATTATGTTAAGTAATTATTTCTGCTTCCCTTAGACAGAAAAATTAAGACCTTACCAGATTTTTGTCATTTAAAGTGACTCTTATACATCTGGAAAGGCTTGTTTAATACCCTGCAATATTGAGATAGCATAACCTTCTTTGCTGAGAGCCAAGAGAACGTTAAGGACTCACGGGTGAAGATCAGAGACTACAGTCTTCAGTACTGATTACTACATTGTTAAAAAAAAAAAAGACACAAACCCCTTATAATTAGATGAATTGGCATCAAAAGAAAAGATTGAAGTTGTCAATGAATTATATACTTGGATCCACAATCTACCTGATGTTCATGGAAATAGCCATAAAGAAATCAAATAACATATTGCTTTGGGCTAATCTACTATACATCTTTTAAAGCATTAAAGAGTAAATATGTCACTTTAAGGACTAAGGTTCATCAGACTCTAGTTATAGAATTTTCAGTCACCCCCATATGCATGCCAAAGCTGGACAATAAATAAGAAAGACTGAAGAAAAATGGATGCATTTGAATGATCATTTTGGCAAAGAATATGGAAAGTCCCTGGAGTACCGGAAGAACAAATAAATCTGTCCTTGAGGAACTAGAACTAGAATGGTCCATAGACATGAGGATGGCAAGACTTCCTGTACTTTGGACTTGTTACCAAATACAACCAGTCTCTGGAAAAGGGAATCACCCTAGTAAAGTCGCTGAAAAGGTAGAAGGCTCTTAATAACATGGATTGACACCTTGACTACTATCCTGGGCTCGACCATGTCAAGAACTACAGAGACGGCATTGAGAAGGGCAATGCTTCCTCTTGCTGAATGCTGTTTCACTATGAGCTGAAGAAGGTCTGATGGCATCTGACAAGAACAAGTCATACATCTCCGATAAACTGTCCTAAAGTGAAACCGAGCCTACCTGTCTTTGAATTATTAATAGTTAGAAAAGAATAAATATTTTATTTTAGTTTTCATTTAGCAGGCTTGTTAATTTTAATATCACTAAGTTTACAAATAATGTTGAACATAGCAAAGATTGTATACATACAGTATAGGTTTTTTCCATCTACCACCCCTCTTCCCTCCTCAGACTGTCCCCCATTATTAATATGTTGCATTAGTGTGGCACGTTGCTATTAACAGAAGAATGAGTATTGATACAATTTTATTGATTGAAAGTCACTGTTTAAGAAATAAAAAGTCATAGAAACGGATATTAAATTTTTAAAAACCTGTGGATCTATTTTGATGCAGCATATTTGCCATCTAGGTCTTTGCAAATACATTTCTGAAAGTGATTTTTCCATCTTAAAAATTTTCCCAGAATAATTCTGCGCTTTTTAATTCACTTTATCAAAAGATAAAATATGTTCCTTTTAAATGTTCTTTGAATTTCGGAAACAAAGAAAAGTATTAAGGGGTATAAGAAGGACTACAGGGTGAAGTGTGAGTTCCTAGCAAGTTTCTTAAAGGATAGTCTTGGCTATCCTTAAAGAATGAGCAGGTGATTTCTCCACCTTAGATCCCCTTGGAAGTTGTTGCTTTGGTCTGATCTTGTTTTTGAGTGTCCTAACAAGTCTAAGGCAACTATGTTACGGAGAGAAATTTCCTGAAGCCATCCAGTTATGTGTTTAAACACCTATGAACTAGAATCACCGTAGGCTGTTTCCCCAAAAATAAGAAAGTGTCTTATATTAATTTTTGCTCCCAAAGATGCACTAGGTCTTATTTTCAGGGGATGCCTTATTTTTCCATGAAGAAGAACATGGTACACATTTATTGTTTATTGTTTTATTAATAGAGACCTCACACTTCCTGTCTGCTCCGGCTGCGCTGTGGCCAACAGTGAGCTGTGCAGCAGCGCCCGCCATTAAGGTCCAGAGTCCAGAGTTATGGCAGTTTCAGGGGGCCTTATTTTCGGGAGGTCTTATTTTGGGGGGATGCCTCATATTTCAGCTAGAGGCAAAGCTGTAAGTAGGTCGTATTTTCAGGGGATGCCTTACATTTGGGGAAATAGTGTAGCAACACTTTTTGACTTAACCTTGTCTAAGAGCTGTGTTGTGAAGTAGAAATAATTTTTTACTTTATGAACATAATAATTCTGCATCATAGTTAATAATGGAAAAATATTTGATGTCCTATAAATTCTGGTGTGAAGACATGCTTCTTTGTATTAAAAAACATAGAAAACTATATTCACAAACATTGTCTTGCTTTCCCCTTTAACAAATAGGCAGTGGATATTTTATTAATACATACCTTTTCTGACCTACCCAGAATTTAGAAATAATGTTTCTTCATAATCAAATGGGAGGAAGATTTTCACATTTCTGGAGTATTTTCCAAAGTGTTTTGCATATCTGTGTAATAAATAATCATTGTCTTAGAAAATGAACTGCATACTGATGAGAAGAAAATTAATTTACGTATGTTTCTAATGTTTTGCAGAGCATGACATATGAAGAAGACAACATTTAGTTTTTATTTCCATACTTTTATGCACAATTTCCCCTGATCCAGGAAAGTGATATGTAGGACAAAGAAGCAGATGGAAGGGGAAAAAAACTGTGATTGCGGAACACGGTGGAGAGGTCGGGCCACACAGTAGAAGCAATGCTCCCGGGGGCCTTTTGTCCTCAATTTCTTTTTGTTTAACTTGCAGGAGTGCACATTTGAGAAGGACTTCAGTCTAGGACACCTTCGACCCAAATGCAGGAGACTTTACCTACGAGTATTTTTATGGCTGCCCAGCAGAAGCTTGCATGAATATAAATCTAAAGGAGGTGAAAGTGAAATTTTCTCCTAAGAATTCTGACCTAACACTTTGAACATGTACTTTAACTGCTTCGCTAGACCCATTTAAGATTGTTAAGAATGCATTTTTACATCTAGCTGAGTGTCTGTATTGCATCGTCATTTTTTGTCGTTGTTGTTCAACTTTAAAGAAAGCGTTTTACAAAAGGGCACACCATATTTAAAGTGTGCTTTCCTTTAACACAAAATAGAGGCAGTATGTATTTTGCTAACACTAGAGAATAAAGTAGTTTGGGGGTTGATATCCTTTTTTATGAATGCTTATTTCGAAACAGTGTAGTATATCAAATGAAATGTACCTTCCAAGCTTTGCCAGGTCAACTGACAATACCTCCAAGCATTGTCTCGCTCCACATCACTTACCGCTTTGCTGCACCAAAACACCTTAGGTTTGTAGCAAAGGAGGTAACACAGATGAGTGGAGGAATCATAATGTCTCCGCTGTACGGGGTGGGAGTCAGCTTCCCTATGATCCCAGCTTTGGCGGAGGGAGTCTAGCACCAAACACAATTCTGTTCAAGTTAGTTTCTTATTCCCCTCTCCTTACTTCATGACAATTCTTCTCTCCTTAATTTTATTACAATATGACTTTTCACAGAAATATTTTACATTGAATGTTTCTTATTTTTCAACAATTTTCTATTCCAATCTCCCCATTCTTAACACAGACCATCAAACAAAAGGCAATCCAAGTGTTGGTGTGGGTATGCCTTATACAGCCTGCTCATTGCCTTGGAGGAGAAAGGAATTGCTTCCGTCAGCTAAGTCATACTAGATCTGAAAGCAGAATCAGAACTATTTTCTGTTGCCAGTAACTACCTGGAATACTAGTCCTACCATTTTACGCTACAGATGACACCACACCAAAGATGATTGGTTTTGTCCAGATTTGGATTCAATATTGGAAAACAACGTTAGGATCTTCTACTCAGTGCCAAAGCTAGGCATACACATCTGTCATTATCAGTTTTGATTCTGGAGGTTATCATTGTAGAGAATGAGTTCTCCCAGTCGTGTATGGGAGATTTAGAATTGAGTTTACCATTACTGCATGACTTTTATAAAAATAATGGGAATAATGACATAAAAAACATATATTTACTAGTAACTTTGTGTTTACACAAACTCAGACATATTCCTTCAAATAAATTATCCCCAGTATAAGTCTACTTCCTTTTTAAATGTTTTTTTCAGGGGCTGATAGATTGATAGAACTCTATACGATTATGAAATAAGTCACTTTAATCATACTTTGTCTTCTGAAATATGACTCATCCAGGAGACTGAGCGAGACCATTTTAACAGTTTCAGAAACTCATATAGGGAAGTGTCATGAACTTGATAGAAGTGAGTTTTGGGTTTTTTATTGCTTTTTGTTTTTGTCTTGATGTAAAAACATATCTCAACTGGTTTTAATTGCTTCTACATATGAACAATTATTAGAATAATAAACATTTTCCTTTAAATCTAAGCATCAGCAATTTATTTTTCTCAAAACAGTGTAAAATTTGAAATTTCTAAATTTAACATAACCACTTGAAATAGAAATCAATATTTTTCCTTATCATTCCCCAAGTACAAAACTACCGGGTATACCAGTTGGTAGATGGCATCTAGGCAGGTCAGACTCGGGGTGACTCTGCACAACAGAAGGACATGCTGGCTACGCCTGCACCTTACGCACCGGGGTGCTCATGCAGCTGCTGTGTCGATCCACCTTGTTGTTCGCTGTCCCTCTCCTTCACCAAGCATGGTGTCTTTCTCCAGGGACCAGAGGCTATGAGAATGATATCGAACTATGTTTTATTAACTGTGTAAAGGCTCTCTAATGTGTGAGTCTTAAGTGATCATGGATAACAGTACAAAAAATGGATATTCCAGAACAATTCATTGTGCTCATACGGAGACTCCCCAAAGACCAAGAGGCAGATATTGCAAGAGAACAAAGGGCCACTGAATTGTTCAAATGCAGGAAGGTGTGCATTAGGATTGCCTCCTTTCACCATATGTGTCCCATTTACACGGGGAGCAATTCCTGTGAGAAACCAGACTATCTGAGGAGCTCTGTAATGGCATCAGAGGAAGACTCAAGACAGCATGTAGTAGGCAGAGGTAGAATGTTGATTACTGAAAGAGTAGAAGGCTTCTATCACTTATGGCTGAAAATCAGACTTCAATATTTTGTATGGAATATTACGTTAAATTGCTACTAGCAAAACAATATTAAGTTGTCGAGGAGTTTGTTTTTCTTGGATCCACAATCACTGCCCAGAAGGAGCCAAGAAATTAAACAATATATTTTCCTTGGCAAATTTACTGTACTTGGAAGTATTGGAAATCAAAGACAACACTTTGGAGACTAAGGTGCACCCGACACAAGCAAGGTATTTTTGATCCCCTCATGTGCATGCAAAATCTGGACAATGAGTAAGAAAGACCTAGGAAGAATTGATGTGTTTGCGTGATGGTGTTGGTGAAAAATGTTGAATATATCATGGACTACTTATAGAACAAGCACAGCTATTTTTGGAAGAAGTATAGGAAGAATGTCTTAGATACAAGGGTGGTAACATTTTGTCTCATGTACTTTGGACAATAGTCAGAAAGGATCAAAGGATCGATTCTTGGAGAAATACTTTATGCCTGTTAAAAGTCAAGGATTAGCTCAAAAGATGAGCACTTTGAACCAAAGGATGGACAGAGTGGTTGCGGCAATGGTCTAATCCACAGCACAGCAACCATTGTAAGGAGGGTATATGACCGACTAGCGTGCTGCTTTGTGGTAAAGAATCAAATAATTAACAGCACCTAGTAACAAGAATTGTACCAAGAATTCTAGCTTTGCCACTATAATAATTACAGAAATGTCTTGGCCCACTGGGATGTTAAGAGGAAACAACAACGAAAACACTCGTACGCCCTACAGTTAATCCAACTCATCGTGACCCTCTCTGTCAGAGTAGAAGTGCCTCACGGTGTCTTCTAGGTAATATCTGGGGGAACATGTCATCAAGTTTCTCTCTTGAAATAGTTGGTGGATTTGAATTGTTGAATTTTTGCTTAACAATCAAAAACTTAGCAGCACTTAGCCTTTGTACCACCAGAGCTGTTAAGTACATCTGAGATGTACTTAATAATTTGCATATGAGATTGTAGCATAAAAGGAAGACATTTATAGGTGGCAAAGAAACGTGCGGACATATCTTGTGTGTCTCC
Organism: Echinops telfairi; assembly: GCF_000313985.2. Lineage (NCBI taxonomy): Eukaryota > Metazoa > Chordata > Mammalia > Afrosoricida > Tenrecidae > Echinops > Echinops telfairi. Next base: position 13,618,067 of record NW_022103958.1, read on the forward strand.
TTGCCCAAGAATAACTGGCTAACTATGAGTGAATTATAATTGCTATTTGAAAAAGTGAAGAAACATTTACTGGCTGGAATTGTACCCAAAGTCTGAAATATTCACTTGAGAAGGGAAGAGGACATAAAAACTGCTGAGCTTCTGCTTCCATTATTGGCAACAGGTTGCATGCAGCGGAAATGTCCTCAATGGTCAATGGAGGAATTACTGCATCCTGATCTATGACAAATTAACACTGGAAGGAGAAATTCTGCACTTCTTTCTTGATTATCTTTCTTCTAATGACATACCTAGACTATAGAGTGACTTAAGTCCAGTGACTACATCCAGATGCACTAATTACAACTGATGAAAATTTAGAGATCATTCCACAATGTATGTTACCAACGAATAATTATAACATTCTCTGGAGGCATTGAGGATAACCAACATCTATTAACCGATGTTTTAAGTGATGGACTCCCTGATATGCACCCTGGTGTTAGGCTTACAAGTTTTGACTCCTGTGCTACTTCTCAGTAGCTTATGTAAACTTGGAAATATTGTTGAACATCTCTCTGCCTGTTTGATCATATGTAAAGATGTCAGGACAGTACCTAGCTTACAGGTTCCTGTAAGAATGGAATGAACTAATACTCAATCATCATTAATACTGAGTTCAACACATTTTAGATCTTCATTATTTTATGGAAAACTAAACCAAATGTGTTGCCATTGAGTCAATGGTGACTCATAACAATCCCCTGTGAGTTTCGGAGGCTCTAACTCAGTGGTTCTCAACCTGCGGTTTGTAACCCCTTTGGGGGGTGGAAAGGCCCTTACCCAGGGTTCACCCGATTCATAACAGTAGCAAAATGGCAGTGATGAAGTAGCAACAAAAATAACTTTATGGTTTCGGGGTGGGTCACCACAACATGAGGAACTGTACGAAAGGGTTGAGGCATGGGCAAGGTTGAGAACCACTGCTCTGTTTACAGGTGTAGAAAACCCAGTCTTTCTCCCACAGAACTGCTGGTGGCTTCGCACTCTGGATCATGAGGATCACAGCCCAAAGCATAACCACTATACCACCAGGTATACTATTTTATTGAAAAGTGGCATATCTATTTTTTATTTTGAACTTTATATATAGTAAACTTATAAGCATTTTATTGAAAATATTAATTTTTACTTGACATTGAGTCCAAAATAAAACATAGTTATACCGTGAAACTCAAGTATTATAAATATGTTTAGTTTCCTCTTTCCACTAAATATTATACATGTATTTTATTAAAACATCAAACTATACAAACAGATGAATTCTCATTCTCTTCTTGAAACCTAATTCCAAGTGTTAACAGATAAAGGTTTAGGTTTTCAATATAGACATTCAATTGCTCTGTAACTTTTTATTGAAAATGCCACTATTCAATGTTTTACCACTGAATTGTATGGTAACTTTGTCAAAAACCAGGTGACTATAGATTGATACAATAACAGGCCTACATCATAGCTCATTCAATTCTTTTTTTTAATCTAACTCAAATAAAATTTGGTATATATTCAGGCTTGACAACACATTTTATGTAATTCATGAAGCTTTAAATGAACCTTTTAGTTTTAGCATTATTTCCTTTACAAAACAGGAAGAAATCATCTGTGGCCTTTCCTGAGGTTTTACAGATGTCAAGAGTTTCTCATAGGTCCCTGAGAAAGAATACTTTGTTATTTAACCACAATGACTAAGACTTTAAAGGTAAAAAGCTTAACATTTCAAAGTGGAATGGCTTGGATATCAACATGAAATCAGGCATCGTCCAAGTCTTCTTCCATATTTCTCACATCCAGCTTCAGCAATGTCTGTGTGTTGTGTATGTGTGTGTGCCTATGTATAATGATGAAAAAATTAATTCCAAAATATTTTTCTAATCTTATACAGTACATAAGTTATCCATTGATATTTGAGGCATTGTTTTCCTCCAGTAATTACAATGAATTAATTTTATGAACCTAACTCTATTTGAAATAATAAAGCCAGAGTTTTACTAACATCTCCAAGCCCAGGTTGTTCTATTGATTTTATTGAAGAATCCTTGTTTCAAATGTGCATTTAGATTTAAGTAGTCCTGCAATATGTGGCTCAAAAATCATGTCTAAATTATCGTACTTTGGCAAGTGTAGTGCTAGATCATCAGCTTACTAAGTAGAGGAATCAGCACCCAAAAAATAGCGAGAGGAATTTTCTCACGCATTTCAGAAGTCTGTAGATTGGTAACAAGGATAATGACAATCTCATGTGTGACAGAGTACACTTGAACTCCATAGCATTATCTTGGTTGGAAATATTATGAAAGTAGATCACCAGATATTTCTTCTGCAGCTTCAGTGGATGGGCTCAAACCACTAACTTCCTAGTTAGTAGTTAAGCAATTGCATCTTTTGAACCAGATTAGCTCAAAGCTTACACAATACGATGTGTGAATTTAAGAAACTTCAATTTGCTGTGTACAACAAGAGGAAAGATGGCACAGTCCTCTGTTGCTCTCTCTTAACATGGAGAGAAAATAGAGCTTTGCTCATATGATTGTCAAGAGAACTCAATGAGCTAATGAATGTAAAGTTCTTTGTATATAATACATTCAATAAAATGTTAACTCTAGCTCATATTCCATCCACTAATACATACGCACAAAGAGCCCTAATGGCACAGTAGGTACTCCTTGGCCTGATAACCACAGGATCAGCAGTCCAAAATCAACAGCCACTCCTCTGGAGGAAGATAAGGACACCTACTCATGTAATGATGTAGAAAACCCACTGGAACAATTATAATCTGGCCTTTGGAGTCACTATCAGTTGGAGTAGACTCTATGGCAGCTAGTTTTTTAAATTATCTTTTTAATAACCACAAATTTACCACAGGTGTTTGTCAATATTCAACAGAAAATTTTAGGTGGCTAAAATTAAAAGGAATACTACATCCTTCCACCTAACTTAAATGATGTATACCCCCCTCTACTTCTTGAAAAAGCACATTGACAACATTATTGCCCAAAAGTATTTTGTAAAAAGCATTCTGAATAAATGGAGAAAAAGAAAAAGAAATAAGTGAGTGGGAAATCTGTGATCATCTTTACTAGGAAAGTCAATTGAAATTTCTCTAAGCGAAATTTTATTTCCCAATGTCAGCTCTAAATGAGTAAAGAATGAAGAATTCTCATTGATTGGCAATATAACCCAATTAAGATATAATACTAACAATTAAGAGTGTCATATTTTAAAAATGTTCTTACCTAAATTATGAATAAGTTCCTGAAACATGTCATTTAATTTCCAGCTTATAACATAGTGAAAGTAAATGATTTTAAACTCTTTGTACTCTAGATGAAATAGTAAGTATTAGCAAATGGAGGTCAGATCGCCAAAAAGTGCGATGACAGATGTCACATTTGAGGTATGAAATAGTTACAATCAGTACCTTTTATTCAAGCTACGGCCCATTTGTTGTTGTGGTGGTGGTGGTGGTGGTGGTTGTTGTTCAGTCTGAAGAAAAGAGTTGTGTGTCACCTTGCTTGGTTCCCTTAAAAGGTCAGAAAGGTCTCCTTAAAAAGTATAGAAAACATGTAGTAGGACCTGACTTATTTTTTGATAGAAATGTCATATTTTGACAATCCTAAGAGAAGCTAATAATACCATAAGAGAGGAAGATAATACAAAAAAATGTTGAAGATTATTTGACAAATAAAAAAAACATAAAATCAAAAGCATTGTGGTAGTTAGACTTTGTTTTAACATACACCCGTATTGTGGCAGAGTCCAATCTATGAATCAGAGGACACCTCCGGGGAGGCGTCATATGAGACATCATATGGCCTTTCATACGAGAGACAGGGCTCCTTCTCTCTTGCCCTTAGCCTTCATCCTTGCTTGTACTTTGAGTCTGCCTCCAGGAGAGGTCCGATGTGGGCCACTGACCCTGGGACCCAATTGAGGAGCTCTTAGTGCCCTGCCATGTGCCTCTGACTTCGGATTCATGTGATTGTGTACCCACTCACTGTCTAGCCTGTAATCTCCCTATTCTCTGCTTCACCTGTCTGAGACATCCACCTGAAGCTACATGACGCTGAAGAGGGACCTGGCTAGCAGCGACCCATGCATTTGACTTGGATCAGGCTGGACGCCTTCTCATACATGTAGGAGCCCTGATGGCCTGGTGCTTCCACACTGGGGTGCTAACCACATCAGCAATTGGAAACCACTAGTTGTTCCACAGGATAAACACGGAGCTTTCTACTCCCTTAAAAAGGCTACAGTCTTGAAAATTAACAAGGACAAGCCTACCCTGTCCTATAGTGCCACTATGAGTTGGCATTGACATGGCAGTTAGTTTGGTTTTTTTGCTTTCTTGTACATATATGAGTGTCACTAGTTTTGTGGCTCTGAATAATCCAAAGTAATACAGCAAACGTATTGTTCTATATTTGTAGTATGCTTAATTGTAGCTATTAGCACAGTATTAGGTCACCTCTCTATGTGTTTGGAAGAGGCGGTTTCAAAGTAAAGTTTGCGGTTACTTTATTTGTTCTATTTTTTTTATGTGTGCATGCTCTTTTACACATATAATATCTCCACCTTTCACTCATTGTCAGGAAGTTACTCCAACACATCACAACTCACAGGATTTTAGATATGGAAAATCTTAAATAAGCAGAGAGCTTTTGTGTTAGCTACATAATCTGTTGTCAATTTGAGAGAGACATAAGAGTGAAAGGGTGAGGTCTAGCCTGTCAATCATGTCATAGCCAATGAGGCTTCTGTGTGGGCATGGCCTTCTCCTGAGGATTCTGGGAACTCTGGTAATTCCTTCTTGGAGGAGGGAACCCCCCCCCC
>NW_022103958.1:13623038-13637655 GCF_000313985.2 Echinops telfairi
CCCCTCTCTCTTTCTCTCTCTCTCTCTCTCTCTCTTTCTCTCTCTCTCTGTCGGCTCACTGCCAGTGAGAAATCCCTGTGGAGAAGACACATGGAGAGAGGTTGATGGAGCCACCAGACCTCTGGAGCTGGAGAAGCCATGTGGAGATGCCTGCCAGTGCTGGGATGCTTACAACATCACTGTATCCACAAGACTTCACACACACTGGCCTGTGACCCTCCTGCATTCAGCATTATTCCATGTGTTTTGTAAATCTGAAGAGGACTTTATAGATGGGTATCAGACATATGGGCTAATATTGGACTTATGGTCTTGAACTGGACTGGGCTGTGATGCTTTCTCCATATTCAATTTCTCTTGTAAACAAAACTCTTTCTTATAAGCATATGACTGTCTATGAATTTGTTTCTCTAGTCTACCCGGACTAACACGGCTTATATTTCTCCCTCTGAGTGGCTGGTGTGTTTGAACCACTGTCCTTGTGGTGAATACTAGTGGGTCAGTCCAACACTAACCCACTAGAACCACTAAGTCTCCATGGAGAGAGGAAAAACAATGTTGCTAGGTGACATAGAGACAGATACCCCTCATCGTTACCCTATATACAACAAAAGGACATATACCACAGTCCTGTGTAATTCTCACAACTGTTCTTATATTTGAGCCCATTGTTGTAGATACTGTGTCAATCCATCTTATTGAGGGACTTCCTTTTTTTTTTTGCTTCTACATTTTACCAAACATGATGTCCTTGTCCACAAACTGTTCTCTTCTGATCCCATGTCCAAAGTACATGAGAAAAATCCTCACCATTCTTGCCTCTGACGAGAAATCTGGCTGTCCTTATTCCATGATAGATGTTTGTTCTTTTGGCAGTCCACGATACTTCCAATGTGCGTGGCCAACACCGTAGTTCCAATGTATCATTTTTTATTCAGCTTTCCTTATTCAGTGTCCAAGTTTCACATGCATAGGAGGCAACGGAAAATACCATGGCTTTGGAAAGGCATATCTTAGTCCTTGCTTATCAACCTTGCTTATCAACATTATAAAGAGATTTTATCCAGCAGATATTCCCGATGTAGTAAGAAAAAGTATGTAAACAATGAAGTAATTGTATGTAACGTAACATTTTAGGTAGATTGAAATTACCTTTTTAGCACCACCATAGCATAACGATGCTAAAACTTATGAGTGTACTTGTTCTTATTAGGAGTTGTCAGTTACTACTCATACTGATACTATGTACAACAGAAGGAAGTATCGTCTGGTCATGAACCCACCTTGGATCAGATGAACCTTAGCCTCAAAGTGACATCTTTGCTATTTAACACATGACTGCTATGTATATGTGCTGATTGTGGGTCTTTTTGGCAATGAACGGACTTCTGTTCACCTTCAATTTGCCAGACTAGCATAATAGACATTATTATTGCTTCAAAACGATCAATGTCAGTCTATTTCAACTTACTAATGTCCTACAAGGTAGCTATGAAGCAGAATAAACTGGCACTGAAAGTTTAATACCTATAGTATCAATTTTCCTGTGTTCCATTTTTTTTGGACAGATTAGATTTTCCCATATTTTTACTGCATAAATTTCATGTTCTCATTATTAATGATTATTTGTAGCTTCTTTTTCATTTTCGTTTTTTCTTGATTTGAGTCATGGCACATCAGCAAATGAAAGTATTGGAAGCTTCACTCCATCCCATATCATTAAAGAACACTTTACATTGAAGAGGCAGCTCTTTCCCATTCATATTTTGACTTCTGTTCAATCAGAAGGGGTTATCTTCCAGTAATATATCACACACTACTCTGGGGCTATGTATAAAGTTTTCAATGGCCAATTCTTTATATATCACCAAGTTTTTCTTCCTTGTCTATGTTAGTCTTAAAGGGTCCTTGAAATTTCTCTTCAATGGATGACTTTATTGGTATTTGAAAAACTGGTGGCATATTCTCCAGCATCATAGCAAAATAAATCAGCCATTACAGTACAACAAATTGGCCACTGAGTTAGTTAATTGTGCCAGCCTGGCCGATAATCACATGTGGGGCTAATTGAAAGGCGGGGGGATAAATGGGTGGTGAGCCTCGCCTTGCTAGTTCTTGGGTCTCTTGTTTTGTGATGGTTGCACCAGGTGCAGCTGCCTTAGCAGTTCCCTGCAGTCGGCATCATTGACTCTGTTTTGTGAGGTGGAGGATTTTGTGGACTGGTGTTGGGTTAATGAGTTAATGTTGGACTTGTGGGCTTGGGCAGCATTGGGTTGGGATATTTTCGTGATGCACATTTTCTTTACATAAAACTCTCTTATACATGAGTTGCTGTGGATTTGTTTCTCTAAAGTACCTAGACTAATACAGCCACTTAAAAGTGATTTATATAAATCACTAACAATTAAATCATGCAGGTTTTCTGTGGTTGTTTTATTTAAGAGCATATTTATCTTTGCCTTTTGCTCAAATGTGTATTTTGGAAACCACTATGTAATTATAGTGTGTGATCTTTTGTATCTGTCACTGCTGGTAGGTGCCATCAATCGGTCCCCACTCACAACAGCCTTATTCAAAACAGAGTTAGCTGTTGCAAGGCCCTGTGCAATCCCCACTGTTGTTCCTATGTCGGAGCCCATTTGTGCAGCCCCTGGATCAATCCCTCTCATTGAGGACCTTACTCGTTTTTATGCCTCTCCATTTTATCAAACATGTTGTCCTTCCCAGGGACTGGACTTTTCTGACATGTCCAAAGTATGTGGGACAAAGTCTCACCATTCTTGCCTCTAAGAAGCACTCTGCACGTCCTTTTTTTCTGGGTGTATTTGTTTGTTCTCTGAGCAGCTCATGGTACTTGCAATATTCTTCTCTAGCACCACCATTCAAATGCATTGATTCTTCAGTCATCTTTATGCAATGTCCAACTTTAACATGCATGTGAGGGGATTATAAATACCATGGTGTGGTGATGACATAATTTCATGTCAACTTGATAAATAGAGTGTAGGAGTGGAGTCTAGCCTGTCAGTGAGGTCACAGCCTGATCGTGTCTCCTGGTGGGTGTGGCCTTGTCATAAGGGGGGACCTGGGGACCTTCCCCTCTCTCCATGCCTTCACCTTCCTGCTGTTCAGTCACTCAGAGAGCAGCTGGAGTCACACCAAGACCTGCAAGAACACATACAATAGACCGCCATTGTATCCCCAAGAATTGCACCCACTATCTAGTGAGGTTCCTGCATTCTGCATCATTGCATGTGGCTGCCTGAGTCTGGAGAGGGACTTATGGACTCGTATCAGACTTATGGACTTACATTGGACGTATGGACTTGATCTGGCCTTGGCTGGGATGTTAGCTTGATATATACTTACTTCTTAGTATAAAGCTCTCTCTTACACATATATATGAGTGTCATTGAATTTGTTTCTCTAGTCACCCTGGCCTAACAAATATGGCTGAGTCAGGCATGACTTCCTCCTCAATGTAACATGCTTGCTTTTCAATTCTCTAAAGAGGCTTAGAACAGCACATTTACCCATTGGGGCACTTCTTTTGAACTCTGGACTGCTACTTCAATGAATATCCATTGTGGATCCAAGCAGTACAAAATCCTTGACAACTACAACCCTTTCTCCATTTATCATAATGTTACCTATTGGTCCAGTCATGAGGATTTTGGTGTTATTTATATATGAATATAAAATATTTATATTTTATACTCATGCAGAAGACTGCATCCTTGAGCTTCATCAGAAAGTGCTTCCAGTCTTCCTCACCTTCAGCTAGCAAGGTTGTGTCATCCGCATACCGCAGCTTGTTAATAAGTCTTCTTCCAATCCAGGTCCACGTTCTCCTTCATATAAATCTACTTCTCTGATGATTGGATCAGCCTACACATTGAAGAAGTCTGGTGAGGATATACAACACGAACACACACCTTTCCTTATTTTAAATTATGAAGTGTTCACTTGTTCTGTTTGCACAACTGCCTCTTGATCTGTGTACAAGTTCTGCATGAGCATATTGAACTGCTCTGGAGTTCTCATTCTTATCATGGTTATTCATAGTTTATTATGTTCGACCCAGTTGAATGTTTTGGCATAGTCAATTAAGCACAAATAAATATCTTTGTTCATTCTTGGCTTTGAGCCAAGATCCATGTGCTAGCAACAATGCTATCTGTAATTTCATGTTCTCTCCTGGATGTGGTCTGAACCTCTGGCAGTTCTCTGTAGTGCTAAAACTGTTGTTGCATGATCTTTAGCAAGATTTTATTCCCATGTACTATCAATGGTATTGCACTATAATTTGAGCATTTCTTGGGTCACCTTTATGTGGAATGGGTACAAATATGGATCTCTTCCATTCATCTTATTTAATAGTTGTCTTCCAAAATTCCTGGTATAGAAGAGTGTTTCCTGGGCTTAATCAGCTTAATTAAACTTTTTAATTGGTATTCCATCAATTCTTGGAGCCTTGCCTTTGGCTGATGCATTTAGGGCAGCTTGAACTTCTTCCTTCAGCATCACTGGTCCTTGCTTGTATGCCACTTCTTGCAATGGTGGGCTTTGACTAGTTCTTTTTAATACAGTGACTGTGTGTATTCTTTCCATCCTCTATATTATTCAATATTTTGCCAATAGAATCTTTCAAGATTGCAATTTGATACTTCTATTCTTTCTTAAGTTCTTTCAATTTAAGATATGCTGAGTGTGTTCTTCCTGTTTGGTTTACTAAAACTAGGATTTTTCTGTATCTCAGAAACCTAAAAATGCACTCATGTCTCTGTCTTTCAATATTTAGCATTAGATTTTTATCAAATATTGTTTTAGCCAATGGGATTGGTGAGCATCTGTTACAGGAGCCTTGCAGCAGCGGGAGTAAAGAACTCAATTCAGAGAAAAAGCTGAAAATTATAGTTCATCCTAGTAATAGTAACACTCAAAATGAATGATTATTTTTAGTACCTTTTATGAATTGTCAAAATTATCCCATGACATTGTTACAATTTCACCTTGTTTTACTAATGTGGAAGCTGAATCTTTTAACAACTATGGAACGTACTTGCTTGTAGAGCACAGGGCATTTAAGTAATGTACTTTGAATTGATTCTCTTTACTATGCCGTGTCTTAGTTTCCCAATTAGTAAAATATGAATAAAATAGCTGCGCACATCTCCTTGAGTCATTTTGATGATTCAAAGTAAGTGCTAAATATGATAGCCTTTGTTATTTACTGTTGCTATGATAAACTATCAGTTTTCTCTTTCTAATAATTATCTTATGTTCTCCTTCTGTTGGCAAGCCCCCTGTACAATGTTCATCAGTTGTGTTTGTTCAATAAATATTTAATAAAACCTAACAAATATTTGAAGATTGCTATGTGTGTGCATTTTTAGATTTCTTACATACAAAAGATTTGCACACTATAATTATATTTTTGCTTCCAAAATAACATTTAGAGTTGAAGGAAAATTAAATGTACTCTTTAAGAACAAAACAAAACTTACATTATATAAAATATCAGGAAACAGCAAGCAAGATGAAATTGAATGATCTAGATTAAAAATGAATTTAATATAAAGACTTTAGATTTTATTGCTTATAAACTAGCTTGTCAATTTTTTATATTTTCACAAAAACATTCAATACTTAATCTTACTTTGTGTGGATTTTTTTATATATATGTATAATAACTTTTATAACAGTAGCATATTTACATATATGCTTATATACACTTATAATAAATTAATTATATAATAATAGAATGAGAAAAGTAGTTATAAACATTATTATTATTCTTGAGATGCTACTGTCGCTGTAACATTTTCATAAAACTTATTTCATTGCACATTGTTTAAATTCATTATTTTAATATTATGGAGATGAAAACAAATTTAAAACAACATAATCAAATATTAATTTTATAATCCAGAGTGAGAACATAAAGCAGTTAATATTTTTCTAATCTGATATTTTGCTCTTACATTCTTTTTGGCTATAATTTATTACATTTGAATAATTTAAGGAGTTTAAAGCTTATTAATTGTATGTTGTCTATGAGCAAAAAGTAAAATGTAAGCACATAAAGTTGAAAAATTGTTATTTTATAGAATGATTGATATTTTTGTATTGCGGTTTAAGCAAATGAGAATATTCATGGTTGCTACATATTTATATTTCTCCTTTTGGTTAATGCTTCATTTACCACTATGTTATATCCCTCTCTTTTAACAAATTATTTTGCCAGAGATTATTCTATATTTGAGTACTTCTGCTAGTACCACAATGGAGAACTAGGAATGGATTTTCTTATTGTTCTAATATTATATTAATTGCCTTAAAGAATTAATTTATATTAATTTAAATATTATTTTTAAAGTGTTTTCCCACTATTGGACATGTACAGTGATTCCTCATAGAAGAAAATAACATACCCCCAGCCTATGGCAGGGAGGGTTTCCAGGCTAGATGTGAGAGGACTCAGATAAAGCCTGAAAACTTTTCCAAAGGTAAAGGTTTGTGCTGACAGTTACCCCTGACAGGCCAGAGTGCTGATTGTTAGAGGCTTTGGACTTGACGTCAATTCATGATGAATCTTTGTGCAACAGAACTAAATGTTTCCCAATCCTGCATAACCTAAGTGACTGTTGGTATGTTTCATAACAGCTGTGGGATTTTGTTTGTCACTCCATAGCAATGCCAATTTCCTTTAATTTTGCTGATCTTGTATGTTATCATCCAGAGAATATTTTTAGAATTAAGATAAGACTCTCTACCATAAATTAACAAGGAGGTTTTGAAAGGGAGCCAAAGGCAGATTAAAATACAAACAAACGAACAGACATGGATCTAGGAATGGGTTTGGGCTCGCACTAAATCCTAGCTTAAACTTAAGAACTATTAGTTCTTATATTATGACCCTGTTTGATACTCTCCCTCAGGAAGGTCACTCAGAGGATATGGACTCTATAGCAAAGTATGGTGAAGAAATTAGATGATGACCGGCTATCAGATAAAGTAGTATCTGGGGTCTTAAAGACTTGTTTCTAAACAAGAAGCCATCTAAGTGAGATGCCAACTAAATCCACCTGGAAGAAGCACACCAACTCAGTCACTGAAGGATGGTAAATCATATAATCCAAAGTCAAAGGAGGTACTAGCATCGAAGCCTAAATTGTGAGAATCTGGTTTGCAGAAGGCTGTGGATGACAGTGGAAGCCCAAGATATATTTGTGGGAACTACATAGGAAATAATCCTCTGGTGATTTCCGTCTATCCATACATGAGGGATGGGAGGAAAGTGGTTACCAAATAGAGGTCATTGGAGTGATGCCTATAGAAAACCAAACTGAGAAACTTGACTTGAATGGTTGAAATCTTGTCGCTTGATCCCCCCTCTAATTTACGTTAGGCCTGAACTGATTTTCAACACTTTCTGTAGTTTTGTTTTTTGTTTGTTCATATTGGGGTTTATTTCAGATGTGTTATGTCATTGGGGCTCACCCTCTTGAATTTTTTGTTGAACATTTTTGTGTGTCAGTCTATGAAACCAAGGATTGATGAACTTAAAGGGGCAGCAAGTAAAATAAGGGTTTCTAGGGGGACAGTTGTTGCTGGCAATAAAGGGATGCTGATGTCCAGGAGTTCAGGAAGGAAAATAATGTTTGGAGACTGATTGTGGTAGCAATAGTACAATACTGCTTGATATGCTTGAATGATGGAATGATACATCGGTATTAACTCCCAATAAAATGGTTTTGAAAAATAACAAAACAAAACCAAAAAAACCCATAAATTGAAAAGTAAATAAATAAAGTTTCTTTCTGAAGACAAACTGTAAATATTTTTTCTCAGTTATAAATAAAGACTTTATTTATCAACCAAAGTGATGTATCCACATGATCTACATGCTAGTCTTGCAGCTGTCCTTTCCCAGATGGGATCACTGGGAGAGAGTGTGTGCTTTCCTCATTCCTGTTATCTTGCTGCTATTTTCTTTCTGCCCACCCCCACCCACCTTTATTGTGCAAAAGGCAGAAAATACTCCAACCCACATTCCGATGCTCATTGTCTGTAACAGATTTATTGGTGACCATTTATCATGGCTTTGCTACCAAGTCCTGGTACCACAAGACAAATGGAGCCATTCAGTCTTTATCTTTCTGCACTTGTTTGTCAGTTCCTCAGAGTGAGTGGAATGCTGGCAGTGGAATTAAGCAGTGGAAAAACAATATAGAAAAGCCTTCCAGGTGAAGTTCAAGTTACAATAGCTTTATCATCAGGGAATTCTTCCCAAATTCTGTTGTAGGAAATCTTGAAATCTGAGGCCAATAGCAAAGTGTAAATCCAGACAGCACAAACAGAATGCAGGGAGCCTTGGAGTATATGTGCCTCCGGTGAACAAGCTTTTTTAATTTGTTTTGCTTTGCTGATGTGACTAAAACAATAATCTTTAAGTGTTTCTGCATAGCAACAAGAGTTATTTTGCTTAAAGGTTTATTTTCCTATTGTTAAATTGATTGCCACCAAGCACAAGTTATAATAAGATAGCCATTGTTTGTTTTAAGAATTGTAGCTTCTGTCCTCATATTGTGGTGGCTTGTGTGTTGCTTTGATGTGGGAATCAATGTTATTGGTGTTTCAAATACCAGCAGGCTCACACAAAGTAAACAGGCTTCAGCAGAGCTTCCAGACTAAAATCAAAGTAGGAAGAGGGAATCGGCTGTCTACTTTGTAGGAAGTACTTGATAAAAACTGTATGCATATCATGAACACAATGTTAAACATTGAAGTCTGAAGTGTGGAAATAGAATGTTAGAGATAGGCCTCTCAGTCAAAAGGCACTTGAACTGTGGCTGAGGATGAGCTGCTTTCTCAGAGTAGAGTGGACCACTGTGGCCTGAATGAAGCAACACCTGCATAAGTAAAGCTTTGGGGATCTTTGTTGGCTCTTTGAGACTCAACTTCAACTGAGAAGAGACAGCTGCAAACATCTAATCATAAGAAGAACTTGGAATGTCTTCAAGGAGGAACCTAAAAAAATTGAATGCCGTAAAAAATAAAATAGAATGCATGCAGATCAGTATCTTAGGCGTTATAAGCTAAACTGGACTGGTATTTGCCAATTTGAATCAGAAAATCACACAGTGTCCTGTGCCATAATGACAAAATCAGGAGGAATGGCATGCATTGGAGCCTTTCAAGATCTATCTGGAAGGATAATGTATGAAACAGAATTACATCTATCAGCATTCAAAGAAGTCTAATCAATAGAACTGTTATTCAAGTTTAAATGCACCAAGAAATTGAAGCATTCTACCATTGTCTTCAATATGAAATTGATCAAACAAGCAAACAACATCCATTGACAATTATTTCTGACTGGAATGCAAAGTTGGGGACAGAGAGGATGGGACAGAAAATATAGTCTTGATGAGAGAAATGTAGCTGGAGATAACATGATCAGATTTTGCAAGCTAATGATTGCTTCAAAGTAAATACTTTTAAAAAATCATTTTATTAGGGGCTCATACAACTCTTATCAAAATCCATACATACATCAATTGTGCAAAGCACATTTGTACATTCATTGCCCCCATCATTCTCAAAACATTTGCTCTACACCTAAGCCCCTGGCATCAGCTCCTCCTTTTTCCCCTCCCTCCCTGCTCCCCCAAACTTCTACAATCCTTGATAATTTATAAATTGTTATTTTGTCATATCTTGCACTGTCCAATGTCTCCCTTCGCCCAATTTTCTGTTGTCCACCCCCCAGGGAGGAGGTCACATGTAGATCCTTGTAATCGGTTCCCCCTTTCCAACCCACCCTCCCTCCACACTCCCAGTGTCGCCACTCACACCACTGGTCCTGAAGGGATCATCCGCCCTGGATTCCCTGTGTTTCCAGTTCCTATCTGTACCAGTTTACATCCTTTGGTCTAGCCAGATTTGTAAGGTAGAATTGGAACATGATAGTGGGAGGTGTGGGGTAGGAAGCATTTAGGAACTAGAGGAGAGTTGTATGTTTCATTGTTGTTACTCCGCACCCTGACTGGCTCATTTCCTCCCCGAGACCCTTCTGTAAGGAGATATCCAGTGGCCTACAAATGGGCTTTGGGTCTCCATTCCGCACTCCCCACCTCATTCACAATTATATGATTTTTTTTGTTCTGATGATACCTGATTCCTTCGACACCTTGTAATTGCACAGGTTGGTGTGCTTGTTCATTGTGGGCTGTGTTGTTTCTGAGCTAGATGGCTGCTTGTTTACCGTCAAGCCTTTAAGATGCCAGACACTATATTTTTTTATAGTTGTGCACCATCAGCTTTCTTCGTCACATTTGCTTATGCACCCATTTGTCTTCAGTGATCATATCAGGGATGTGAGCACACAATGATATAATATTTTGTTCTTTGATGTCTGATACCTGATCCCTTTGATGCCTCATGATCATGCAGTCTGGTGTGCTTTTTCCATGTGGGCTTTGTTGCTTCTGAGCTAGGTGGCCATCTGTTTATCTTCAAGCCTTTAAGACCCTGTACTCTATATCTTTTTAAAGCCGGGCACCATTAGCTTTCTTCACCTCATTTACTTATTCTTCCATTTTGTCTTCAGCGATTGTGTCAGGAAGGTGAGCATCATAGAATGCCAGTTTAATAGAACAAAGTATTCTTGCATTGAGGGAGTACTTGAGTGGAGGCCCAATGTCCTTCTGCTACATTAATACTATACCTATAAATATATGCACATAGATCTATTTCCCCATCCTCATATATAAATATATTTACATATGTACATGTCTTTATTTAGATCTCTACAAATGCCCTTTTTCTCCTAGCGATTTTCTCTATTTCCTTTGCCTTTCCTCTTTTCCCACTAACATGCTCCTTTTTCATTTGGGTTTCAGTAAATCCTCTTGGGTACTTTATCCTTGATCACACCCTAAGAGTCCTCCTACACCCTCCTCACCACCGATTTGGATCACTTGATGTTCCCTTGTCCCTGGGTTTGTTAACACCACTACCTTTCTCCCCACCTCCCCCTATCCCATGTCCCACCAGAACTGTCAGTCCCATTGTTTTCTCCTCCAGATTGTTCATCCAGCCAATCTTATTTAGACAGACCTGCAAAGATAATAACATGCATAAAAACAAGACAGAGCACAACCGAGCAACAATATAAAACAAAACAACAACAACAAACCAATGACAAAAAACAAAACACAAGAAAGAAAAGTTTATAGTTAGTTCAAGGGCTGTTTGTTGGCCTTTAGGAGTGCTTTCCAGTCCAGTCTGTTGGGGCACCAAGCCCTGGACCCAAAGTCCAACTTCGCCATTCCCTGGGGACCTTGCCGCTCCATTCCCTTGTTCTGTTGCACCCCTTTTGTGTTTTGCCTTGGTGTGGTGGGATCAGATAAAGCACAATTGTGTCTCTAGTGTTGTAACTGTAGGGCTGTGGTCAGGGTCGGACATTGTTTCTCATAGTGGGGCCAGCCATGTGATCCTCTCTGTGGACTGGCTGCTCTGAGTGGGAACATCGTCCTCAAGGCCTGGTGGGCCAGAAATACTTTTTTTGAACAACGTGAATGGCAACTATAAGCACGGACTTTCCCAGATGCAATACAAATAAATCAAATTTATTACAGCTGTGGGGAGAGATAATAGAGAAGTTCAATATCTGCAGCTAACACAAGGCCAGATGCTGACTATGGAACATTTGTTAATATGTAAGTTCAGGTTGAGCATGAAGAAAATTAAAACAAGTTCATAAGAGCCAAAATATGACTTTGACTACATCTCCAAAACAGATTTAGTGCCCTGCACACTAATGACACAAGACCTGATGAGCTGTGGGAGGACACCAAGAACATCACTGAAGAAGAAAGCAAAAAAATCATTAAAGGTCAAGAATGAAAGATCAAAGTCGTTGTCAGAGCAGACTCTGAAACTTTCTCTGAATTAAGAGTAGCTAAAGCAAGTGGAAGAAATGATGACATTATAGAGTTGAATAGAAAATTGCAATGGACAGATCAGGAAGAAAAATCAAAATATTACAATGTAATGTGCAAATACCTAGAATTAGAAAACCAAAAAGAAAGAAAACGTTTATTCAGCACATTTTAAGTGAAAAAAGAAAAGAAAAATTCAAGCTTCAAGTTGCAATCTTGAAAGATTCTAAGGAACAAATATTAAATATTGCAGGGAGCATCAAAATAATATGGGGAGAATGCACATAGTCATTATACCAAATATGAGTAGTTGACATCTTATCATTTCAGTAGGCAACATATAAGAAAAAAAATGTAGTGTAGGAAGAAGTTCATGCTGAACTGAAAGCAGTAGCCAAAATCAAGGCTCCAGGAATGGATGGAATGCCAATGCAAATATTTCAAAAAACACTAGAGATGCTCATATGTATATGCCAGGGAATTTGGGACATAGTTACTTAACCAGTCACCTGGGAAAAATCCATATTTATATCTATTATACATAGGATTATTGTGCCAACTTGGACAATGAGAACATGTGGGATTAATAAGGTCAAAGTTTGATTGGAGGGCAGAGATAAATGGCTCAGCAAGCCCCGCCTCTCTCTCTCTTGCTCTCTGGTGATCAGACTAGCATGCAGCTGCTAGTTCTCGGCCTCAACTCATGAGCTACACTACCTGTGGGACTGCCAACCTGTGGATCAGGTCACTAGAGCTTGAAATTCCTTTGAGACCTGCTTAACCATGCTGCTGGTATATATATCGCTTGAGTTTGGGACTGTTGGATCTTGTAGTCTTGCTGACTGTTGGTGACCCACCCTGCTGTCTGCTGCTTGTGGCCAGGCTGCCTTTATTACCCTACAGAACACTCAGCTGTCTACTTCCTTGACCTTGGACCCAGCAGTCCTTGTGAGTTGAAGGACTACTAGTATATTAAGTCTTCCATGGTATTGAGTTGAACTGAACCCTCTGTACTGCTGTGTGCACTAATTAGCTGTTATATTGCATATATATATATATATATATATATATATATATATATATTCAGACGTGTCCTGTTGTTTCTCTAGAGAACCCTGCCTAACACAATATCCATTCAAAAGAAAAATAACCCAACAGAATGCTCAAGTTATAGAACACATTTATATGACATGCAAGTAAAATCTTATTGAAGATCATCAAGGAACTACAGCAGCAGTACATTGAAAGAGAGATAACAGAGGTTCAGGCCAAATTCAGAAGAGGGTAGAAAGCAAGGCATTTCATTGCTTGTGTCAAATGGATCTTGGCTCAAAGAAGAGAATACCAAAAAGTTGTTTGCTTGTGTTTTATTGAGTACGCTAAGGCATTCGACTAAGTGGATTATAAACAAACTATGGATAACCTTGTGAAGAATGGGAATTACAGAACACTTCATAGCATTCATGCGGAACATGTACATAGGTCAAGAGGCAATTATGGAAACAGAACAAGAGAATATTACATGGCTTAACATCAGGAAACTTATGTATTAGGGCTGTATCCCTCATCATACTTATTCAATGTGTATGCTGAGCAAATCATCAGAGAACCTGGCTTATAAGAAGAAGAATGTGGCATTAGTATTGAGGGAAGGATTATTAACAACCTTTGATGATGCAGATGACATAACTTTGCTTGCTGAAAGTGAGGAGAACTTGGAGTACTTGCTAAGTACTTCCGTGTGAATTACAAGTCAATGTAAAGAAGACCTAAATCCTCATATTGGACTAATAGGTGACATCATGATAAATAGTGAAAAGATTGAAGTTGTCAATGATTGTTTCTTGCTTGGATACCCAACCAAAGCTTATGGAAGCAGCATTCATGAGATCAAGCAATATGTTGTATTGTGGAAGTCTGCTGCACAGCCCTTCTTTAGAGTGTTGAAAAACAAGGAGGTTACTTTGAGTACTAAGTTGTACCGGACACAAGCCATGGAGCTTACACTTGCCTCATACACAAGTGGAAGTTGGACCTTGAAAAAGAAAAACTGGAGAATTAATGTGTTTGAATTGTGGTGCTCAGACGAATCTTGGGAGTACCATGGACAGGTCAAAAGAAAACATCTGCTTGGAAAAAGTATGGGCAGAGTGCTTCTTAGGGGCAAAGATGTTAAGATTTCATCTCACATACTTTGGATGTGTTGTCAGGAGAAACCAGTCCCTGAATAAGGACATTATGTTTGGTGAAATTTATAGAACAGATTTATATGATAGAACAGTGAAAATAGGACAGTGCAAATAGGAAGCTCCTCCATGAAATAGACTAAAAATGGGGACTGCAAAAATGAGTTCAGAGCATAGTATCAATTTTGTAAATGGCACAGGACCATGCACTGCTTAGTTCTCATATGCATAATACTGCTATCCCTTGGAACTAACTTCATGTCAGCTTACAACACCAACATGCAGTACAAGATAAGGCTTTCTGCTCCCATCACGAGATACAGTAATTTGATACTGTCTTTATGGTCTCCTAAGGATGAAAATCATCCTGGAAATATATGGCAAATCATGCAGGTTTAATCAAGTTTCTTTTTTTTTTTTTTAACATTTTATTAGGGGCTCATACAACTGTTATCCCAATCCATACACACATCAATTGTGTAA
>NW_022103958.1:13639373-13727684 GCF_000313985.2 Echinops telfairi
CTGGATTTTGAAATCACATTCAACTGTAATCCTTAAGCTAAGAAAAATTAATTTTTATGTTACTGATCCACAAAATATTTTCCCTCACAAAGGGATCACTGAATATAAGCATGCTGTTGCAAAGTGTGGTGAAGAACTTACATGGTGCCCAGCTATTCAAAAGTATAGCACCTGGATTCTTAAAAACTTTTCTAAAATCAAGTAGCCATTTAAGTGACATGACAGCTAAGTCTACATGGAAGAAGCACATCATTCTGTGAGGCCAAATAACAAAATCCAAGATCTGAGGAAAGAAATGTAGTAGAGCTTAAAATCTGAACACCGCATTTGCAGAATGCAATGCAAGACAGTGAAAACCCAAATCCATTTGTAGAGACCCCATGGTGAATAAGTCTCCACTGAATACCCTCGGACCATGTAGTAGACATGCAAAACTCTCGGCCCACCGACACAGCACATCAGGAAGTACAGATATAATGAGGTTAAATTTAACATCTTGTCATTTATTTTCCTTTTATTTCCTATTGTTAACTTGTCCTATTGTTTAAATTATTTTGCTATGTTTGGGGTTGAAAAAATGTAACCAATCACTAAATACATTGTATATATAGTGTTAAAAGACAACCACTAAGCCACATAGACATACTTTAATTGAATAACTTTCTTTAAAGAAGAAATGAGAGTGGACACCTGTCCTATTGTCTTGCTATGTAAATGGACTTTCTGTAATGATGTCTCTAGAAAATTATCTTTGAATTTTCCTTCCATCATCTATCTTCCGATGGATTTTATTATTTCCCATGCTTTATCTTTTTATTGCACCCTTTTGCTCTTGATTTATTTTCCCAACCTTTAAGAGCCTTTTCCCACTTGATTCCCACTTCCTAACTCAATAGAGTGAGAACCACATTGTGTTGCAAAGTGTTTTCATGAAGATACATACCAGATAGTTTGTTGCCCTATGTATTTTCTGTCCTCTCTAGGATGTCCATTCCTAGTGGTAGAATCAGTTGCAGCAAATAGAATGAGTCTCTATGGTTCAAGACATTCTCATAAGGGTAAGTATGGTATATGGGCAGAACAATGTTCTAGACTAGGGATGTCAAACTGGCGGCCCGCGGGCTGCATGCGGTCCCCAAGGTAATTTTTTGTGGCCCATGATGCTCTGAAATAAAATGAAAATAGAAAAAAGTGTTATGAGGAAAATAGCACTTAGGGGAGATCAAGGCGATACCATGCACACAATCGCCTCATTACATTTTATTTCAGAGCATTGTGGACCACAAAAAAAAATACCTTGGGGGCTGGATATGGCCTGCTGGCTTCCAGTTTGACCCCCCTGTTCTAGAGAAAGTGATGAGCATCTGTGGTAGTTACATAATCCGGTGTCAACTTGTGGAGGGGTGGAGTCTACTCTGTCAATCAGTTTGCAGCTTGATGACCACATTTGGAGGTGCTAAGGAAATAAAGGCAGGGCACTCACTCATTCCCTGCCAGACATTTCTTTTGACAAGTCACTCACTCATTCCCTGCCAGACATTTCTGTTGACAAGCCACAAGCCACAGGGAGCTATGCTGATGGCAGTCAGAGCCTTGGAGCTGGAGGAGCCACGTGGAGACCCATGTCAGTGTTAAGATACTTCCACCGCCATTGGATCCACTCGAATTCGCACCCACTGGCCTGTGATCTTCCTGCACTCGCCATCCTTGCATGTGTTGCATGAGCCTGAAAAGGAATTTACAAACTGGTACTGGACATATGGGCTAATATCAGACTTATGGACTTGATCTGGACTGGACTGGGATGCTTTCTTAATGTACAATTACTCTTTATATAAAGCTCTTTCCTATACACATATGAGTGTCTATGAATTTGTTTCTCTTGTCTACCCAAACTGACAAAGCATCTTTTTTAAAACCACCATTTAAAGTACTGTAATAATGACTAGCATTAGTGTTATTATAAGGAGGAAGAGAAGGAATTTTCACTTTCTTGGGGTAATTTTAGTAAGCTCTCCAGCCAAAAACCAAACTCATCGTGACCCTTTTTATTTATCCTCTTCTCTCTATCTCAAGGAGCCATAGTGATGGAGTGGGCTATAATAAGGTCTAACGCTTGATGCCACCAATCACTGATAATGATGAGGTTTTCTGATCCCATAAATAGTTAAGCCTCAGAAACTCAGGGGTAGTTCTACTCTGTTCTATGGGTTTGCTAAGAGTGATGACTCAGATATGGTTTTGTGTGGTGTTTCTCTCTATGCCTACCACATTACTCAGCACATAATTTACACATAATAAATATATATATATCTTTTTTTTATTTAAAGATAACAAGTATAGTGCTTAATGTAGTTTAAACATTATCACCTTAAATCTTTATTCACATTTCTAGTCAGTTGAAAAGAATATGAAAACTTGATGAAGATTTAAGAAACGTATCTATGTAAGTATTAGGCATTTTCTCTCAGAAGCTTTCAGTCTGCAAAAATGAGGAGATGTCACACTTGGTCAAAGTACAGTGTCATGAGTTTTTAGTTATAAAAAAAGGTTATGGAATCAAAAATCTAAAGGAAAAAAAAGGCAGTCATACATGCTTCCTCTCTGATCTAACCCATCCTTACCCGTCTAGATTGAATTAAATCAAGACTCCCTGTGGAGATTATTAGAGACTTTCTGAACCTTCAATTCTCCACTGAGTTTCTTTACTCTTACCTAATATAATACTTAACTCTTAGGAGCTGAACAGAGCCTTCCCCATTGGTAACATTTTCTTCTCTAAGGTGTTTAGATAAATCTGATTCTTTGTATGAGGTTATTTTCTTTCTTAATGAATGGTCCTTCTCTGAAATAGATTTTTGTTCTTTTAAGACTTTTTCCCCCCAAGAAGTCGATCACCTTAATTGCCATCCACTTTGAATCATTTGACAAAACACAGCAGTAACAAATTAAGGCCTTATGGGAATCTCAGTTGAAGCTCACTTGGATCATTTTATACTTGACTTCAATGTCAACACCAATACATTTTAAAAATATGTCAGCTAAAGCTGGCAAACTTATCTAATAATGACTATTTCAATAATTCAAAATCAGTTTACATACATGCTGTTACACTGTTGTGTCACTATGTATAACGCTTTGTTAGTATAATTATGCAAGTTGAGCAAAAGATTATTATTTTCTTGCCTAACACTGACTGCTGTCTCCTTTCCACCATGGTTTTTGTTGTTCATCCCCCTGGGGTGTAGGGTATGTGTTAATCATTCAATCAGTTCCCTTTTCCTCACTTCCTCTCCCCACCTTCCTCCTACCCTCCTGGTATAGCTACTCCCATGCCTGCTTCTGGATTCTGTGTGTCATGAGCTCTTATCTCTTATCTGTACCTGTGCACATGCTCCGGTCTAGCCCACAGTGAAAAAACAAGGCTGGGATCATGATAGTGGGGGGTGAGGAAGCCTCAAGGAACCAGATGAATATTATGTGATCCCTTGGTGCTATAGGGTGCCTTGGTTGACTCATCCCTTCCTTGTGACCCTTCTGTGAGGCGATCTCCCATTGTCTACAAATGGGTTTGGGGTCTCTGCTCCGACCCCCCCTTGTTCTCAACAATATGGTCTTTTGCATGTTGTTTTCTGATGCCTGTTACCTGATTGCACAGGATGCTGTGCTTCTTCCATGTGGGTTTATTGCTTCTCTGCTTCATGGCTGCTTGTTTAACTTTAAACCTTCAAGACCCCCAGACGCTTTATCTTTTGATTGCCAACCGGGCACCATCTCCTTTCTTCACCATATTTGTGTACACATTCATTTTGCCTTCACTGATTGTGCCAGGAGGTCATCATCACAGAATACCAAGTTGTTTGAACAGTGTTCTTGCATTGAGAGGGGGCATGCGCAGAGGCCCAAGTCCATCCACTATCTCAGTGTATTGCCTTGTGAATATATGTACATAGGCCAATACCTCTATTTTTATGAATTAATGTATTTACATATGTCCACAATTATGCTTATACCTCTATCTATAGCTTTCCTTCCAAGTTCTAACTTCTGTTTCCTTTTGCCTTCCTCCTATCCCACCATCACACTCACCTTTCTTCTGCCTCTTACTAATTCCTCTCAACTAGATTACTGTTGCTCCGAAGTCCCCAGAATCTCTACTTCCTCCTCATTGTTTATTTTAATTTCCTAGTTGTTCTCCTGTCTATGGCATTGTTTGCTCACCAATCCTTTCCCCTGCCTCCTTCTCTCCCGAAGTCCCTCTGGAATTGTTGGTCCCATTGCTTTCTCCTCAAGTTTGCTTTCCATGCCTCTCTTATATAAGTAGACAAACCGACAGTAACAGAGACCCCCCAAAAAAGAAAAAAGATTAAATAAAAAAGAAAAGAAAAAATCCAAAAAGATAATAATAACTAGCAACCAAAAATGCATACATCATTCCAGATCTGTCTGCTGACCTTTATGACTATCTTCCTACTGGTACAGGCAGAATTCTGGGAGCTTTTCCTCTTAGCCTGAAATCTACTTGGGGGCTCCTAAAGGGCTTTGTGGCTTGGCTTTGCTCCCATTGCTGATCTGTTATGTTCTCCTCTTAGTTCACCCCGCTATGGGATGTTCAGACCAGATTAACTCCCCAACATGTGTCCCCAGATTTGTCCTTTGTCACAGTGTGCTCCAGCTGAGGGGCATCATATCTTGAGCTCTTGTCATCCCTACAATCCTCTCTGTGCCTTAGCAGCTCCGTGCAGGGCTGTCATCCTCCAAGCTTGGTGTGCCCATATGGGGTCTAGACCATCCCTCTCTCTTTTTCCTTCTTGGTTTGCTTCTTTGTGGGTGTGGCAGGACAGTCCCTCTCCCCTCTCCCCAGTTGTCCCCTATAGCATATAAATCTTGGAGAGGGACGTTTGGCTCTGATTGTGGCTGGCCCTTTTCATGCATTGATCCATGTTGTTACATTGCCCTCAAGGTTTGGTGGGCTGTGGTGGGATCAGCATGCATACTCCCAATTCTGTGGAGCCATAACCAATTCTCTCCCCCTGGGTGTGTTAGTGCCCTACTCTGCCAGTGACATTGCCCCCCCCCCCCCCGCCCCTTTTCTCTCCTTTCCCTTCTTTGTGTTGGAATAGCCTGTAGCTCTTTGGGATTGGTCTGACCCCCCACCCAACTACCTGTACCACAACCGGTATAGTGTGAGATAACGTGACTTTTCTTCTATACTTACTGTACTGATTATACTTACTTCAGAGGACTCATATTGTACTTGTCCTTTTGTAATTGGCTAATGTCACTCAGCATAATTTCTTCCAACTCTTCCCATGAAACGATGTGCTTCATGTGATCATCAGCACTTATTAGTGATGTGGAGTACTCCATTGTGTGTATATCCCAGAGTTTTCTTATTCACTCATCTATCGATGGAAATTTAGTTTGTTTCCAATTTGGGGTGGTTGTGAATTGTGCTGCAATAAACATTGGAACACAGACGACTAGTCATGGTTTATTTCTTACCTCTTCTGGGTATATACACAGTATAGGGATAAATAGGACATAAGGTAGCTCAATTCCCATTTGCTTTAAATATCACCAGATCGCTTTCCACAGAGGCTGTACATAGCTACAAAACCACCAGCAGTGGAGGAGAATTCTTGTCTTACCTCATTTCCTCCAACATTTGCTGCTCTCTGATTTTCTGAACCTCAAGGGTATTAGATGGTATCTCATGGTTGTTTTAATTTACATTTCTCTGATGGCTAATGATAGGGAGCATTTTCTCATGTTTACTGGCCATTTGTGTCTACTCGCTAGTGAAACTTATTTTCATATCTTTAGCCCATTTCCTCTGGGGGTAACTATTTTCATCATTTTGCAGGTAGGAGAGTGTTGTAGATTTTAGTAATAAGCCCTTTGTCAGTTGTGTCATTGCTAAAAAATCCTCTCCCAATCTGTGGGTTCTCTTGGTACTCTTTTGGTGAAGTCTTTTGACACACACAGGTGCTTTATCTTTAGTATATCCCACTTATCGATTTCAGGTTCACCTGTGTGTGTACCCTTCACTATGGCTGTTAGCCTATGTATTCACTGAGCCAAGGTTCTTGGGTTTTTCCTGATTCCTTCATTGATGGTCCCGATAGTTTGGAGTTTGACTTCAAGGTCTGTGATCCACCTTGAGTCTGTTCTTGTGTATGAAATGAGGTAAGCAGCTTGTTTCATTTAGCTACAGGTGGATAGCCATTGTTTCCATCACCACTTGCTAAAGAGAGCATCCACATCTCACTTGATGCTTTTGGGGATCTTGTCAAACATCAGTTTTCTATATGCTGATGGTTTTATTTCTGGGTTTTCTGTTCTTTTCCATTGGTCGAAGAATCTGTCACTATTCCAGTACAGAGATGTTGGGTACAGAGCGCTCCCTGAGACAGATGCGGACCTCAAGAGAATTTGCAAGACAATTGTTGAGGCACCGAGTGATGAGGAGCGGCTGAAAGCCTTTGCTCCCATTCAAGAAATGATGACTTTTGTGCAGTTTGCCAATGACGAATGCGATTATGGCATGGGACTTGAGTTGGGCATGGACCTCTTTTGCTACGGTTCACATTACTTTCATAAAGTTGCGGGCCAGCTTTTACCTCTTGCATATAATCTGTTGAAGAGGAATCTGTTTGCAGAAATCATTGAAGACCATCTGGCAAACAGAAGCAGAGAGAACATAGACCAACTTGCAGCATAAGTACAACTTGGCTCTGTCTGGTGTATATTTTAAAGCATTAGTATTACATTTGTGAATTTGTTTGTTTTTAAGGTATACAGAAAATAAACTGTAGCTGTGTAATAAGAATTAAAGTCAGATAAGGCAAACACTCCGACTTTGTCCTTGAGGAGTCCTCTGTCAATCCTGGGCTTCTTGCTTTTCATGTGAAATTGGTGGTCAGTTTTTCCAATTCTTGAAGAAGGTTATTGGTATTTGAATCAGGATAGTGTAAAAACTTATATAGTGCCTTGGGTAAGATTGACATCTTTACTATATTGAGTCTTCCATCCACAAGCATAGGATATTCTTCTATTTGTGGAGCTCTTTTTTGTTTTCCTGTAGTAGGGTCCTGTAGTTTTCATTGTTTAAATCTTTTTGTTTGTTTGTTTTGTCAGATATATCCCTAGATAGTTCAATTTGTTCTTGGCTATTGTGAAGGGCACTGCATTCTTATCTCCTCTTCCTTGGTCTTGTCTGATGTATGCAGCAAACCAATAGACTTCTGTTTATTGATCTAGTGTCCTACCACTCTATATTCCTCTATCACTGTTAGTATTCCTGTTGTGGAGCTTTTAGGATTTTCAATGTATTGAATCATATCATCTGCAAATAGCGATAATTTCACCTCTCCTCTCCCAGTTGGATATCTTTAATTTCATTCCGCTGCCTTATGTTGTTAGCTAGAACCTCCAGTACAATGTTGAATAGAAGTGGGGACAAGTGGCATCCTTATCTGGCTCCCCTTTACAATGGGATTGTTTTCATCTTTTCTCCATTGACTATGACATTGGCTGTTGACTTTTATGGATAGCTTGTATAAAATTGAGTACTTATCCTTCTATTCCTATCTTTTGCAATGTCTTAATTAGGAATGGGTTTTGGATGTTGTCGAATGCTTTTTCTGCATCTACCAATAGTATCATGTGAATTTCATACTTTTTCTTATTAACGGGGGGTATAATATTGTTGGATTTTCAGATGGCAAACCATCTCTGTATCCCTGGAATGAATACCACCTGATCATGATGGATGAGATGTTTTATATGCATTTGTATTTTATCGGCCATTATTTTCTTAGGAATTGTTGCATATTTGTTCATTAGTGGTATTGGTCTGTAGTTCTCTATTCCTGTGGAACCCTTGCCCTGTTTGGCTTCGTAAAATGAGTTTGGGAGTTTTCCATCTTTTTCTATGCCCTGGAATAATTTGTAGAGGATTGGTGTAAGCTCTTCCTTGAATGCTTGGTAGAATTCTCCTGTGAAGTCATCTGGTCTGGAAGCTTTTTTTATTGGTAGTCTTGATAGCTATATCTATTTCTTCTTTTGCTATGGGTCTGTTGAAATTCTTGATCTCTATCTGGGGTAACCTAGCAAGGCATTGTTTTTCCAAGTATTTGTCCATGTCTTCCACATTGTTGAATTCATTGGAGTACAGACTTTCATAGTACTTGTGATTATCCCTTTAATCTCTTTGGGATTTTTTGTGATTTCCCTGGCTTCATCCCTAATCTTGACTATTGATGCTTGCATCTTCCTTTCCTTGGTTAGGTTTTCCACCAGTCTGTTTATTCTGGTAATCCTTTCAAAGAACCAGCTTTTTGTTGCTTTGATTTTTTGCATCGTTCTCTTGTCTTCCTTCTCATTTAACTCTGGCCTGATTTTTATTATTTCCTTTCTTTTGCTATTGGAGATGTTGTTCTGTTGACTCTGTTCTAGTTGCTGGAGGTTTTGTGATAGCGTATCAGTCATAAGTCTCTTCTTTTTTCATATATGCTCTTATTGCTATCAAGCTGCCTCTGATAACTGATTTTGCTGTCTCCCATAGGTTTGGGTACATTGTATTCTCATTCTCATCAGTTTCTAGAAACTTCATAAATTCTTCGCTAATCTGGGTCAGTACTCATTCGTGTCACAGAAGATCATTATTCATACTCTAATTGTTTTTCCTTGTTTTTCTGGTCATTCTTTTATTGATCCCAGCTTTATGGTGTGGTGATCTGAAAGGGATGTCTCAGTGATCTCTGTGTTTGAATTTACTCAGGCTTGACTTGTGTCCCATCATGTAGTCTATTAAAAAAATTATCCATGTACACTTGAAAAGAGTGTGATTTTGTGTGTGTGTGCAATTGGATGGAAAGCTCTAAAAATTTCTATCAGATTCTGTTGCCTAATTGTAGTGTTTAACTCTGTAGTCTCCTTGCTCAGCTTCTTTCCCAGTGATCTATCTTTCTCTGATAGCAATATTCGTCATCTACTATCATTGTTGAATCTGTAATTTCTTTTTTCATCTTTTGAATAATTTGATGAATTTCACGGGTCTCTAGTTAGGCATGTATATATTTATTATGCTCACTGATTTCTGGTCTATTGATTCTTTGAGCATTATATAGTACTCCTCCTTGTCTTGTGTTATGGTTTGCACCTTGAGATCAATTTTGTCAGAGATTAGGATTGCAATCCCTGCTTTTTTTAAGACGCCATTTCCCTAGTATATTTTCCACCACCCTTTTATTCTTAGTCTATTTTTGTCTGCCAACTTTTGTGTTTTAATTAGTGTGGTATTTTACAAAAAGATACTGAGGTTTGAATCTATCTACTATTTGGTTCAAGATCATATCTCAATAAAACAAATTAAAAGATACATCAATTATTTTTAGAATAATTCCCCAAGTAGGTTATCAAACACTAGCAGTGGGCAAATAGTTACTGTAATGCAGCAACAGATGTTCAAAAGAGAATATTAATAACTTCCATTAGCTGAGTACCAATTACATGCAGCCATTACACTAAGTGCTTTATAGTATGGCATGCCTTAAATCCTCATGATAGCTCTAAAAGTTAGAATTGTTGGTCATCTGGATTAAAAACAAAAAAAGAATCCAATCTATCTGGATTGAAGGGTGTTAGAATACCATATACTTTTTGAAAAAGCCTGAGCTGTGGACAAAACTTTCAAGCTTTGTAGAAATAACTTCGAAAGATTGCTGCTTCTGCCAGAACCAGATTGCTACCACTAAATCTAGATTGCTACAACCAGATTCTCCCATCAAAGTGGATGACTGAAATGTTCTATCAGTAGAACACATCTCTATTAGTGTATGAGTGCATCTGCAAAATTAGGTCACTTAGCTGCAAGGGAAGCAGGCAGATATATTAATTAAAATGGTTGTTTCCAATTTTCAGCTTGATTCCTTTTTTTCCCTTTCCCATTTCTTCATAAGAAAGGCAAGAAAAACAGGGGAATTTCATGACTCTAGTAATGATAAAATATGATTTCAGTATTAATTTTTCTATTTTGTATATGGACAGTCAGCTTCAGAATTTAAGTAATATGACCAAATCACATTTAGCTTATTTTCAAGAATCAATGATTGCTTCACTAAGGTATTTAACTGGCCTTGTATCTGTCTGTCCAAGAATCCTGGAAGAAAAAAAATATAATAATAATAGTACAACACTAGAGTTAACTTGGTATCAATTCATAAGTAAATAAAATACTTCACTACATTAAGAATTTAATTAATATTTTCGAAGTATAAGTAAGTGACTATGTAGTACTCAATATAAGGTGACATATAATAAAGGGACACATGTGATAAAAGGTTTAGAGTAATTATTTGAAAATCAACATGCCTTGTATTTCAGTTCTTCTTTTGTCTTTAGTTGATATGTCAACTTGAACATACTAACTAATTCTTTCCCCGTTTTCTCATATGTAACACATTTGTAATTATTTTTAATTAGATTAAAATTTATGAAAGCATTTTCAGAAATTTCTGACCCTGGCCTATTTCTAAGTTAATGCTATGTATTAAACGTAGAGTTTTAAATACAGCAGTGTGGGATAGAATTTGAGTGAAGCAAATTACCTTAGATAATAAGTATATTTTTGAAGAAAATTAAAATTATTATTTTAATTAAATTAAATATTAATCTATCTTTAAAAATATTCTTTCTTGTCATGAGAAATTTATTCATAGCTTTTTTCCCCTCTGATAAAATACACACACCTTCAAGGTTCAAGTGTTACCCTTCCTGTTAAGTCACCTGGACTTTGTTGGAAAAACATTGTCAGTCTTATATTCCCTGCCCCCATATAGCTATATATTTTTTGGTAACTCCATTGGATTATTTTGTCTTGCTTTTTCCTAGTTATTTTTTTCTCTACATCACTCACAAAATGTCTCATAGAGGGTTTTGTTCCCCATATAGTGCCTCCAAAAACCATTCTCATTGCCATCGGTTGATTTCAGCTCATAGCGACCTTCTAGGACAGTATAGGACTACCCCATAGGTTTCTAAGACTGTAACTTTATAGGGACAGGAAGCCTAGTTTTGCTTCACCAGAGGCTGGTGCTTTCCATCTGCTGCCCAGCCCATGACCACTGTGACACTACCAAACTAAAAACACAAAAACAAAAACAAATTAACTTCCATGAGTCAATTCTTACACGTATTGCCTAGCATATGGTAAATGCTGAAGAAATGTCTGTTGAAATGATGAACATACTATTTAATATATCAAATCAATCACCTCCGAGTATACCTTGAGCCATACCATCCATGCCAAATAGAAGACAGGATAATACAGTTGAAAGAAGGGAGGCCTGGTTTGAGCACATGACTGACCATATGATCTTAAACACATTGCTTAACTGTTTTTTTCTGTTTTCCATCTGCATACAAATGCAGGAAAAGGTTCTCATCTTAAAGCGTCTAAGAAATAAATGAAATGATATCTATCTTATGACTTGGTAATCGTGCTTAGAAGAGAAATTCCTGAAAATATAAAATAAAAAAGAAATATGCTCAATGTAAAAGATTGGGACAGTGGCAACAATAATGAGTTCAAATATAGCAATGATTGTGAGGATGATACAGAACCAGGTAGTGTTTCTTTCTGTTGTTGAAAGGATCCCTATGAGTTAGAGCTAACTGGTTGGCCAGTAGAGTGATGTGAAAATGTTAATTGCTATATTGAAAGTGACTGATTTATAAAAGAATGCATCTACATGGGTTACTGATAATTACAAATGCTAAATAGTGCAATCATTGAGTGCCCTAATGAGATATACTTAGAAAAATAGGTTTAAATATATCTAGAATCAATAAATTATTAGTTGAATAAGGACTTTTCATTCACAGTTTACTTCTAATTAAAATGTTCCAAAATTACATGTACAATTTCTTCCTCATCCATGAGAATTAAAGGCTACTGAAGTATTGCTTGTTATATAAACTAAAGAATGAACTTAATCAAGACTATTATCAGCCTCCTTTTGATTGCTCAAAACAAATCTTACTTAATAGAAAAGCTAACACTGTTTTATGGTTTTAGGTAACATTTGGTTTCAACTGGAGTACAACATGCAATTTTTGATGTAAAGAAATCATTCTGACTATAGTTATCAAGATATTTTATGCAAAACATATAAAATGTATTTCCTTAATTAAATGTAAGTTATTATAAATCACCAACATTTAACTTATCACAATGTATGTATACATACACAATATATGTATACATACCAGCATTGTTAAAGATATAGATATAGATATATGAAGCATCTATAAAGTTTTAGATATAGATATATAAAGCAAAAGGTAATAACATAGTGTAAATAGAATATTGAGATATATCACTAGAAAAAATTTAGTGGAATTTTATTATTAGAGATGGGTGATTTTTGTTAAGCAGAGCATGAAACTTTAAGAGATCTGCTTGAATCCAATGTATTGGATTCATTTATTATGTTTCTTATAGATAATGCACAGTGGTTCTCTCGTTCAATACCCTTTGAGGTTTCAAAAAACGTATTTCCCTACATCTTTCCTTGGCATCTGTTCACAGAATGTGCCTGCTATTTCACCTTTTCATTGACCTTTTTTGCACATATCTGCTATTCTTAGGAGTAAATTAAAGAATAGGAAATCATAGATATTTGAAATATTTTCTTAAGTCTTCTCAATTTTTAGACTTCTGATTTCAGCATGGATGCACAATTAATGGATTGAAATATGGTTATGCCTTTATGCATTGCTTTGATTTTTGTCACGTGAAGAATGCAGATAAAGAGCTCATTGTTTCTGCTTGTTTGTTAGATTTGTTTGTTAGATTTGTATTAAAATGAGCATAGTTAGTACCTTCTTTTTTTAAAAGTTGCATAATATTTAGTAGTAGCTTATTATACAGAAGTTGATAAAAATTTAAGTCAGTCAGCTGATTGACATTTTGTACCAGTCTCTCAAATAAAATAGCATTGCTCCAATGTCTCTGATCAAGGAGAGAAGATAAATTCACACACCATTAGTCCATATGTATATGGCTGGTTAAGATAAAAAACCACAACTGAACAACGCCCTTAATGAATCAATTAAATGACCAGGAGCATAAAATGCTTTCCATGTAAAATAAACTCCAGGAAGTGATTTAAAATTGGAAAATTAAAAATGATTGATTTAAAGCAAAATCTGGGAAAGTAAGCATGATATAAATATGATCTGTACACATATACTCACCCTCTATAAGTTTAGAAAATGCATACTAACATTGATGTTGAATTCTTAGAAAATTAAGTAATGTATATGTTGGAGTGAGTAGATATATATACTAAATAACATGTTCTTGTTGTTAGATGCCGTTGAGTCAGCTCTGACCAGCAGTGACCCTATGCACAAGAGAATAAAACACTGCATGGTCCTGCGCCATACTTACAATTGCTCCGATGCTTGAGCCCACTGATGTAGCCAGTGTCCAATATTTTATTCTCCCCTCCACTTCACAAAACATGATGTCCTTCTACAGGGACTGATCTCTCCTGATAATATGTCCAAAGTATGTGAGACAAAGTCTTGCCATCCTTGCCTCTTCGGAGAACTCTGGCCTTACTTCTTCCAATGCAGATTGTTTTGAGCTTTTTGCAGTCTATGGTACTTTCACGATTCTTTTCCTGCACCAAAAGTCAAATGCTACTATTTTCTGTCTTCCTTATTCAACATACAAGGCTCACATGCATATGATGCAATGGAGACAACCATGGCTTGGGTCAGGCACACTGTAATCCTGAAGGACATATCTTTGCTCCTCCATCCACCTTTCCTGATTTTATACCATGTAGTTCGCTGTTGTTCTGTTAGAAAAACGCCTCTTGGTCCATCTACAGTTTCCTCATGAACACAATGAATTGTTCCAAACTTCACATTCTTCTCAAGGTTATCCACGGTTTATTATAGTCCACACAGTCTAATGTCTTTGCATAATCAATGAAATATTTTTCTGATATTCTCTACTTAGACCCAAGATCCATTTCACACCAGCAATAATATCCCTTTTTTACATCCTCTTCTAAATCCACAGTGAACTTCTGGCAGTTCCTTGTCAATATGCTGCTGTAACCATTGTTGGCTAATCTTAAGTAAAATTTTACTTGTGTGTGATATCAATGATATCATTCTACACTTTAAGCATTCTGTTGTGTCATCTTTCTTTGAAATGAGCACAAAGATGGATATCTTCCTGTTAGTTGCCCAGGGAGCCATCTTCCAAATTTCCTGGCATAGACAATTGAGTGCTTCCAGTGTTTCTTCTGCTTTCTGAAACATCTCCATGGATAGCCTGTCAATTCCTGACCCTGTTTACGGTTATTGAGTTCTGTGCAACTTGGACTTCCTTCAGCACTATGGGTTCTTGTTCACAGGCTTCCTTCTGAAATGGTGAACTGTCAACTAAGTACCACACACTGTTGTTAGTGTTAAGTCAATTCTGTCTCCTGTGTCAACGGTGTGTATGCAGAGGAACTGCTCATTGGGCTAGCCAAGACCATGATCTTTGGGAAGATTGCCAGGTCTACCTTCCAAGGTGTTTCTGAGGGTATTTAAATGGCCAACTTTTCACTACCTCTTGATTGAGTAATGCTTTGCACCACTGAGGAACTTTATTACAATACATTTTATTTTGTATAAATTCATGGATCCATAGAAGTTTCTATGGAGAAGATAGAAATGGTATAATCGCTATAAAATATTTAAGGTCATCTTTCTCAAGTACAATCCATCCAATTTTTCTGCACACATCAGACAGTGGAAGACATGAAAAAAATTATAAATTATCAAGGGTTAGGGAGGAAGTGAGGGTTGGGGGCGGGGGAGGGAAAATGAGGAGCTGATACCAAGGGCTCAAGTGGAAAGAAAATGTTTTGAGAACGATGATGGCAACAAATGTACAAATGTGCTTGACACATGGATGTATGTATGGATTGTGATAAGAGTTGTACAAGTCCCCAATAAAATGATTTTTAGAAACCCATTTCTTTTTTTTAAATTATTTTATTGGGGGTTCATACAATTCTTATCACAATCCATATATACATCCTTTGTGTCAAGCACATATGCATATTCACTGCCCTCATCATTCTCAAAACATTTGCCTTCTACTTAGCCCCTAATATCAGCTGCCCATTTTCTCCTTCCCACCTCCCTCCCCCTCCCTAATGAACCCTCCAGAATTCACAAATTATTATTGTTTTGTCCTAAGTTTCACTGTCCGACGTCTGCCCCCGCCCTCTTCTCTGCTGTCCATCCCCCAGGGAGGAGGCTTTACATATATTCTTGTAATTGGTTCCCCCTTTGTACCCTACATTCCCTCCACTCTCCAGGCCTCGCCCCTCTCACCACTGGTCCTGAGGAGTCATCTGTCCTGGATTCCCTGTGTTTCCAGTTGCTATCTGTACCAATGTACATCCTCTGGTCTAGCCAGATTTGTAAGGTAGAATTGGGATCATGATAGTGGGGGAGAGGAAGCATTCAAGAACTAGAGGAAAGTTATATGTTTCATCATTGCTGCCCTGCACCCTGATTGGTTCATATCCTCCCCACAAACCTTCAGTTAGGGAGTGTCCAGTTGCCTACCGATGGGCTTTGAGTCTCCACTCTGCACTTACCCACCTTTAGAATGATATGATTTTTTGTTCTTTGATGCTTGATACCTGATCCCTTCGACAGCTCATGGTCACACAGGCTGGTGTCCTTCTTCCATGTGGGCTTTGTTGTTTCTGAGCTAGTTGGCCGCTTGTTTATCTTCAAGCCTTTAAGACCCCAGACGCTATATCTTTTGATAGCTGGGCAACATCCGCTTTCTTCACCACATTTACTTATGTACACGTATGTCCTGAGTGATTGTGTCAGTAAAGTGGGCACCCACTGATATGATTTTCAGTTCTTTGATGTCTGATAACTGATCCCTTCTACACCTTGTGGTCCCACAGGCAGGTGTGCTTCTTCCATGTGGGCTTTGATGTTTCTCAGCTAGATGGCCACTTGTTTGTCTTCAAGGCTTTAAGACCCCAGATGCTATATTTTTTGGTAGCCGGGCACCATCAGCTTTCTTCACCACATTTGCTATGTTCACCATTTTCTTCAGCAATCGTGTCGGGAAGGTGTGTTAATTTAATGGAATGTTAATTTAATAGAACAACGTGTTCTTGCATTGAGTAAGTGCTTGAGTGGAGGCCCAATGTCCATCTGCTGCCTTAATACTAAACCTGTAAATATATGCCTGTAGCTCTGTTTCCCCACACTCCTATATAAATATATTTGCATATGTACATTCCAATCTTAAAACCTCTATAAATACCTTTTGTCACTTAGTTCTTTCCTCTCTTTCCTTTTACTTTCCTCTTGTCCCACTATCATGCTCAACCTTCATTTGGGTTTCATTGACCTCTCTCGGTTACATTGCCCTTGCTGAATCCCTACCAGGGCTCTCACCCTCCTTGCCATTGATTTTGGATCACTTGTTGCTCTCCTGTCCCTGGGTTGATCAGCAGCACCTCCTTATCCCTGCCTCCCTCTCTTCCGTGTCCCCTCGGAACTGCTGGTCCCATTGTTTTCTCCTCTAGACTCTATTCATCCAGTCTATCTTATCTAGATAGACTTGTAGAGAAAATAATATGCATCAAAAACCAAGCCATCACAAGACAGGCGATCAGTGAGAACACAGCGATGGCAACAAAAAAGGAAACCAATTACCCAAAGAAGAATAAATTAATTACAAGAAAAAAATTTTTAAACAGAAAAAAAAGCCTGTAAATAGATCAAAGTCTGATTTTTGATCTCTAGGCGTGTCCTTCAGTCAAGTCCGATGGGGTACCATGCTCTGGCCCAGAGTCTGTCCTTTGTACTCCCTCAGGGGCCCTCTGCTCTGCTCCACTGGTTGCTCTGCCTCACGCTTTTAGTGGTTTGCTTCGGTGTCTCAGGGTCAGTCTGAGCCAGTCCCGACACTGGGTCTCCAGTGTTGTCCCTCCTGGGCCATCAAGGGACGGTGTGTCATGTGGTGGGATCAGCCATATTGTCCACTCTATCCATTGGCTGTTCAGAGCAGGGATATCATCCTCCAGGCCTGGTGGGTCAGGATGTGCTCCACTCTCCCTTCCTTCTCCTAAGAGCTCCCATTTGCTGTGATCAGACATGCCCCTCTCCCCTAGCTGCAGCTTCAGTGCCATCCTCTCAAAAAATGCATCTCTTGAAGATATAAATATATCTGCTATCACTTGGAAATTTTCCATATGATCATTTCATTAAAATATGTCTTAAAAAAATTTTGTAACATAAAAATATGTGGTGTCATGATTTGAAAACAACATTAGCCACAAACAACAACAACAACAACAAAACATTGGAATATCAGATCACTGTTTTAGTCAGATATATCTTCTGCCCTTATTTGTGGTCAAGTTAGTTATTTTTGTATTCTGCTCTATAGAACAGATTAGAAATGGCCAATATATATGAGTTTTCTTATCTTTATTCAAATGACACATATTTACAACTCTTATAACTTGAAAGACTTTGAAGCTTAATAATGCAAATTAAATGTCTATTTTGGAAAATAAATTTTTAAAAATATGTGAGGAAGTATAGATTGCTTCTTCCTTATTTCAAGAGTATTTTCTCTATTAAGTTGGAATTGACTCAGTGGTCATGTGTGGGTATGAAAAATTTAAATTTAACTTATTTTGCCCCATCTGTCTCTCTACTATATCTTTTCCTTTCTCCTTCTTAACTAAAACATCAGCAGTTGGAACATATGGATGGCTATGAGTTTGATAATTATAATTATTTTAATGTGAATGATTGTTGAGTGGCTCCCTTAATTTCTGTTATCTAAGAGTAATTTAGAAAATATATAATTTATAGGTTTTCCAAGGAACATAAATTAATATGATGTCCTGAATAAGAACACATCCATATAGCCACGGTGTGTTAGTCTGTGTTGACTAGAGAAACACATTCATAGACACTCATATATGTATAAGAAAGAGCTTTATATAAAGAGCAATTGTATATTGAAAAAAAATTACAGGCCAGTCCAGAGCAAGTCCATAAGTCTAATATTAGCCCATGTGTCCAATACCAATCTATAAATTCCTCTTCAGACTCATGCAACAAATGGAAGATCACAGGCCAGTGAGTGGAAAATCTTGTGGATACAGTGGCAGTAAAGGCATCCCAGCACTGGTGTGGGTCTCCACGAGGCTCTGCCAGCTCCAGGCCTCTGGTTCCATCAGCCTAGCTCCATGTGTCTTCTGAATAGGAAGACCAAGCAGAGAGAGTGTGTGTCTGCCCTGAGGGAGGAAGACAGCAGTTTCCAGAATCCTCAGTAGAAGACCATGCCAACACAGAGGCCTCATTGTCTGTGACCTAAATGGACAGACTAGACTCCACCCCTTCACAAGTTGACAGGAGATTATGTTACTGCCACACTCAGGTTGGTGTTTGGTTTTCATTAAGTTAAATATATAAATATCTGGGTGTATCTTGTGAGAAATATGGCACTTGCTATTTCAGTAAAGAGTTGCAGTCTCAGAAACCCACAGGGGCAGTTCTACCCTGTCTTTTCGGATCACCATGAATCAGAACTGACTTGATAGCAGTGACTGAATGAGCATCCCAGGTGCTTATGAAGTTAGTTAAATTCATATTTTTATAAATCCAGTTTATTTTTTTAAAGGCATGGCCTGATGAAATCTATATAGAAAATTATAATTCTGTTTAATTTGGCAAAAGGAAAAATGTCTTTTATTTTATCTTTTTAAATTTCTGTATCAGGATGCTGGACACATGTCTTCATGTCCTTTACTGAGATTTCTTAATTTCAATAAGTAAGTATTTATATTGGAAATCACAAAAGGAATCTTTAGGAAATGGACCCATCCTGACTCAGAATTTCACATCAATTGATCTTTCTTCTCTTGAAGTGACTGCTGCTTCTGGAGCAGTGGCCCAATGCACACCCACTATGCCTCCAGGACTCCTATGAGCCTAGGACACAATGGTTTCTTCTTATTATTATTTTTCGTTTCAGGAACAAGGCTTCTATGTTAAACTAGAAAACTGTATTTCCAGGCTTGGGACAATATCTCTGCGAATATATGCACATATGTAAGTTGTGCTGAATGAAGGTAGTAAAATTAGGACTCTGTTATTTTACTATCAATTAAATACTAGGGTGTCAGCTGTCCATAAAAGTTATTTTCATAAAATCTGCCGGGAAATACTAAAAATGGATGCAGAGTCCAAACTTGAATGAAAAGTATTAAACTTGAAAGAAAAGTCCTATATAAAGAAATCATAAATCAGAGGGTACTGGGATTTCTTTCTTTCTTTTTGCGAATATCAGTTATATTTCTGAAACGATATATTTCATATCTTTTAAAAATGTTTTCTCATATAGATACTACCTCGATGAAGAAGGTTTAACAGATACCTGTTAGCTTAAGAAAATATTCACCAGTGATGAAAGTATCTATGATCCATGCCATTACTCTGGCTTCCTTTTAATGGACTGACTATATAGTATCACTCATTTAGAGACCCAGAAAGACAGAAAGTATTTTGAATCTGTGAAACCCCTGTCAATTCTATCTTCATTGCTCAATAGTTTTCAATTTTACTTTTATTTTTCAAAAATAGTGGATTTCTCATATGACACGTGGTTGCCATACTTGCAGGTTTAAGTTTTCACTTATTGTTTGATTACTGCAATTTAGCACTTTTTTGTATAAAGCATGTGTTTCTAGAAATCATTTGGAATATCTTCTCCAGTTATGGTACATTCTGCTGTCTGGATGAAATGCCATTTCTAATATCATTATGATATTTTGATATGTCCGTTCTTGACTTAACCTAACATGATAGTATTATAGAAATAGAAACTTCCATATTATTAGAGATAATTTCTACCTAATTTTTCATATTAAGCACACCAGCCTGTGTGATCATGAGGTGTCGATGGGATCAGGTATCATGCATGAAAGACCCTAAACAAAACAAAACACACACAAAAATCATATCAATGGGAATGAAGGGGAGGGCAGAGTGGAGGCCCAAAGTCCATCAGTAGTAGTCAATTGGACACCCTCAGTCAGAAGGGGCACAAAGAAGAGATGAGCTAGTCAGGGTGCAGTATAGCACTGATGAAACACATAACCATCCTCCAGTTCTTCAGTGCTTCCTCTCCCCCCACTATCATGACCTCAATTCTATCTTATCAATCTGAATAGATTTATAAGTATATATACATTAAACATGTATACTGGTACAGATAAGAGCTCACAACCCAGGGAATCCAAAACATATAAAGCCCTCGGGACCAATAAGGGGAGCAGCGATACTAGGAGGGTAAGGGGAGTGGGGAAGTAAGGGGGAACCGATCACAATAATGGACATATGGCCTCTCTCCCAGGGGGATGGAGAGCAGAAAAGTGGGCAAAGGGAGACAGCGGTCAGTGTAAGACATGAAAAAAAGAAAAGAAAACAAGAATAATTTATATATTATCAAGGGGACATGGGGGAAGGAAGGTGGGACAGAGGGAAAAGAAAATGAGGAGCTGACGCCAATGGCTCTAGTAGAAAGAAAATGTTTTGAAAAAGATGATGACAGCTTATGTACAGATGTGTTTGACGCAACTGGTAAATGTATGGATTGTGATAAGAGCTGTAAGAGGCACCAATAAAATAAAATTTAAAAAATGTGGACTGTTATTTGACTTATTGTGATCATACACATTATCAGTGGAAAATCAACATTCATGCTTTTCACTAATGACTAATGGTAGATCTTGGGTAATTTTTAATTTCATGCCCTTGATTTGGATGTTTCCTATATGTATGAAATATCTCCATTTTTAATGGGGATTTCTCGTTTGGTAGTTAGTGTTATACTTATAGAAAGCTACTTAAGTCAGAATAAAAGGCAGTCAAAACTTTTCATTTTAAATTGACTGAAATTCTAACTACAACCTAGAATTGAAAAGCATAGTTAAGCAGTGATCTTCTCTGCTCACATCTGAGAACCAAATGGCCCCGCAGATGTGAAATGGTCTGTTGCTATGGAAGAACAGCTGGAATCTGTTAATGAGTCAAGTCACCAGGAGCTCAAGCATCAGAGACTAGAAAATGTCATCTCCGTGGTAGAGAACTCTAGGAAAGGAAAGGAAATAGTGAGCCAGATTGTTGCAGGAATGGCCACATGAGTGGCACAGCTGTGAGCATAATTAGTTTCATCTCCTACTGGCATGGAAGTGTTTATTCTCGTACACAGAAAACTTCATCAGAAGCAGAGCAGTCTTCATCCCTACCCCCATTGGGACAGAGAACCAATCCATTCAGGTCTGAGATTCTGTCAAGACTAATAAAAATGGATTTTGTCTCAAAACTGCAAGAAGTAAGTACGTCAATTAAACTTCATAACAATACAGAAATTTTCTTGGTGACCATTTCTTGTTTACCTATTTTCTTTATAGTCAGTATTTTGTAGAGTTTAGTAGAAAGGAGTGGAAGTTAAGCACTTTTGAAGGGTGCTAAAAAGCATTGGATAAAATTGGGGACTGTGACATGATTAAATACCATCTACTACAATGCATAGTAAATAGAAAAATGAATTCACTGTTAGAATTGTTTTGAAATTGCATATATAGCATATGCCTTGAAAAATTATTCAAGCACAGGGTTCATGTTTTCCAAATTCTAATGTTTAGCTAACTTGGTATATGATGAGTGAAGTAATGATGTGTGTGATAGTGATAGTCACGATAGATGAGGGCAAGTTAAAAATTATTGCAACTAGAGTTTTAGTTCACACACACATGGGTTTCTTCCACATAAAACATGTTGAAATATGTCTCTGCTATCAGTGGATGCCTGTAGAGAAGTTCTTTCAGCAACACACTTGTCTTAGTCTTGTTAGAGTACTTTAAATGATCTGCTGGGCCAGTTAAATTTAAGGCAGAGAGTTCAACTCAGAAGGATATGGTGACTCTTACATGGATTTCAAATACGTGAACTTGATGGCTCCCAGTGAAGGGCACAGGGAAATCCTCCGAGACTATTATGAAAGAGTTTTCAGAAAGTGAAAATTCATTGGTGTGATAAAGGCCAGGAAATTTGTGCTGAAGAGTTCCCCTCTGTCCCCCACATGACAATGTATCCGTTCATTATTCCAAGTTAGCACAGGTGGTCCCACAAGCATTACATGGGGGAAACCTATGAGAATTTCATTGGAAAGCTTTATCTCATCCATTCTAGTCCTGCTTTTGCCCCTTGAGACTTTTTTGTCTCTAAATTCAAAGAACTTTTAGAAGGAATAAAATTTGAGTTTCTTGAGGATGCCAACAATGCCATTTTGACATGTTAGATATAAAATCACAGAGTTTTTCTGAGGAAGATTAGAGATGTGAAAACCCTGACTTCAGAATCGCATGAGATCTGCAGCTCAAGATCACTCATCCAGGAGATATTAAGATCAAATAGTTCAGAAAATAACATCCTACGAGTAGCAACTAATGTCTTAAGAGCACACAACAGCCATCTAAATTGTAACTATGATCTGTCTGTGTTGAGAAGAAAGAAGAGTGAAGAAAACTGAGGATACATATGAACAATTAGTCCACTAGACTGATGCACCACCGGAACGTCAATCCACTATCTGGACTCTCAGACCAGGAGTAAATCGTGCCTGGCTACCACTACCACGTGACCTGAAGTGTATAACCTTAGAAGGTCCTAGTTTGGGAGAAAAATGTGGAACAAAACTGAGAATCATAAAATAGACAAGATACTGGTGGACACTATTATACTATAGACTTTAGTCTACTTCAGGGGTGGAAATGAACTTGCTGGTGGAACCTATTCTACTAGACACTTTAGTCTGCCTCAGATCTGGAAACAAACACACCATTATAGCTCACTATTCATCCAAACATTAGATAAGTCTGTAAGAAGCATTTTAAAACTGTGGAGTATTCACACTTAGAA
The DNA here is from genome assembly GCF_000313985.2 of Echinops telfairi. Classification (NCBI taxonomy): domain Eukaryota; kingdom Metazoa; phylum Chordata; class Mammalia; order Afrosoricida; family Tenrecidae; genus Echinops; species Echinops telfairi. The sequence goes on from NW_022103958.1 coordinate 13,662,429, forward strand.
TAATCAACTGCCTGGTATCCAAAAAGCAGCTCCTACCAGGGGCAAAGTTCAGCAGGATTAGGAAAGAAGGTGAAACAAAAACATGAGATGCAGGGGGGATGTGGGATAAATGATGTTACATTTTGGGAATTGTAACCAATGAAATGAAACTAAACGTATATTGATTATTGAACAGAAAACTCATATGTTCAGTCACCCTTTACCAATTAACAATAACAAATTATCTAAAACTAAACCTATGGAAGATAGGCAAATAAAGGATAGTTTCAAACATGCTTATTTTTTGTTAAATAGAAGTTTCTATTGTTTTGTAACAATATCTTTTGACCTTCCCTCCTAGTTAGTGAAGGGGATCAAAATTGTGTGGCCCTCCTCTTTCTTCCATGGAAAATAGAACAGTGGGATGAGGACTTACAAAAACAGTAAAAAGGTAAAAATGAATTTATTCATCTAACAACTAATTACTGCTCCTGGAATGTAGGATGTTAAACACCTACTGGTATTCTTCTAGGTCTTCAAAGATACACCCCCCCCCCAAAGAAAACAAAACAAACCTCATCAATGGAGTCAATGCCAACTCATAGTCAACCTATAAGACAGGGTAGAATTGTCCCTATGGGTTTCCACAACTATAATTCTTTATGGGAGTGGAAAGTCCCATTGTTCCCCCTCAGAGTGTCTCATGGATTTGAACTGCTGAACTTTTGTGTAGTAGGCCAACGCATAACCTCTATACCACCAGGGTCCCTTGAGAGATACAAAGATGACTAATAAATAGTGGTCGCCCTCCTTTAACAGCGGTGGCTTATAGGAACACACACATTTCTACAGAACATGAGAATCATCTATACTTATAGAAAAAATGAACTATAAAATGGTTATGTAACTGGAATAAAATTCTAAGGAAAGACAAAATTAAGCTTGTATAATATATAGAGAGAGCTTCACATTTGGCCACGATCACTATCATTATGACTTCTGCTCTTACTAGCAATCTGCTTACATGCCAGGCGATATTCCCAGCAATATCATGTATGAAATCAAATCATGAGAAACCTTAATGGCTAGTGGATTATGCATTGGGCTTTTAACCACAAGGTCAGCAATCCTAAAGCAGGCCAAAGAAGAAGCTTTGTTCTCCTGTAAAGAATAGAGCTTCTGAAAACAATAGGGGCAGTTCTACTCTGTCTTACAGGGTTGCTGTGAGTCAGAAATGACTCAATGGCAGTGAATGCTTTGAAGTAAATCAAATCACAGTTAGAAAAGAAGTATTATTAATATCACCAGTGTGTGGAAAACTGGGGCACACAAAAATAAAGTCTCTTAATAGAAGTCATATAAGCACGTGGCAAACTTAAAACCAATAATAAACAAAACCCCCCACACACACACACAGGGTCCAATTTCAGAGACTATGCTCCTACACCCCGTTTTAAAGTAATAAACACAAAAAAGTGCTTATTATTTGAATGAATGAGCAAATGAATTGCGTGATTCAATTAAATTTCTTCTTGGAAAATGGATAACTTTCTCTTTTCTCACACTCATTGGCATTAACTTGCAGCTAACATGTAGGACAGGGTAGAATGGCCCCTATGCATTTCTAGGATTGTAACCCTTTGCTGGAGTATGAAGCCTCATCTGTCTCTGGCAGAGGGGCTAGTGGCTTCGAATTGCCAACCCAGAAGTAAACAGTCCAATGCATCGCCACTCCACCACCCGGGCTCCCACTTGTTAATGGCGACCAAGGATTGCAGCTTTCAATATGGATTACAACATAATGTAAAGAAAACCAAATTCCTCACCACTAGGCCAATAGGTAACATCATGAGAAATGGAAGAAAGGTTGACGTTGTCAAGGTTGTCATCTTGTTCAGTTCACAATCAGTGTCCTTTGATGAAGTCAAGAGATCAGTGATCATTTTGCATTAGCTGAATCTGGTGTACAAGAACTTTTTAAAGCATTGAAAAGCAAGGATATTACTTTGAGGACTAGGGTAAGCCTGATCCAAGCCAGAATAATTTCAGCTGTCTCATATGCATGAGAAAGTTAGACATTGAATAATGAAGACCGAACAAAGATAGATGCATTTGAATTATGTTGCTGGCATAGAATCTTGAAATTATCATGGACAGGTAAAAGAGCAAACAAATATGTTTTGGAAGAATATCATCCAGAATGCTCCTCAGAAGCAAGGATGGCAAGACTTCATCTCATTTACTTTGGACGTAGTGTCAAGAGAGAGCAGTCCCTGGAAAAGGACAGCATGCTTAGTAAAATGCAGAGGCGGTGAAAAAGAGGAAGGTTTTCACAAGATGGATTGATACGGAGGCTGCAATGACGGGCTGGGCCGTGGCAATGATGGTGAGCATGGTGCTGGATGGGGCAGTGTTTCTTCTGCTTCACACAGGGGCACTCTGAGTTGGAGCTGACCAGACAGTAGCTCACAATAACAAAGCTTTTCTCACAAGTCAGACTAGCTTGTTGTTTTTGAACAACTTAAAATCTCTGGATAAAATTTTTAATCAAAGCAATCACACAAGTAGGCCCAAGGTGCATAACTCTAGGGTTATCAAACTTAAAGAAGGAAAGTTTAATTTTGAAATGAGATTACAAACCAATGGAAATCGCTTGTTAGAAAGATGCTGTAAAAGTGCTTCTCCCTAGGGACTCTTCAAACATGTGCAAGAGTAGTCTCACCCTGGCCCCATTTCTTGTACTTTGTAAATCTAGACATATTGCTTTAGTGTCCACTCTAACTTGAGGTCTAGATAAATACTATTGAGTGAATAAATTAACAAATACAGACTGGCATTGTTGAGTTTATTCTGCAGAAATGATAGCTCATATTACTCAACAAAGGTGACAAATAGATCACTTTGGTGTTGTTTTCCCAATTTCAGAGAGGATAAGAACAGATTTTGTAGTTGGGAGGGCAATGAGTGAACTCTTCAGGGTTAACTAACAATAAGATCCAATTCAGAGAGTAAAAAGGGGATTGTGTACTTGAATGAGAAGTTTACTTGTGGTAAGGAAATAGGATAGTACTTTAAAAGAACATTTTGCAAAAAGCTTCAGAAAATCATCCACCAACTAAAATAACTTAAGTTAAAAGAAAGATTCAATGGTCATGTGTGGATAAAATTTAGATACAAAAAAGAAAGAAAGAAAAACTTTCCCACAACCATCAAGCCAATTCAGAACTCTAGAGACCATGTAAGGCAGAGTAGAAGTCCTCTATAAGGTTTCTAAGACCGTAAACTAACAGCCTCTTTTTTCCCCCACAAAACGGCTGATGGATTTGTAGCGACAACATTATGGATGTCGCCCAACATTTATCTCACTGCACCGTTAGAGCTCCATAGTTTAGATCCGCTCCATTTTAATTTGTTGTAGCATGTTGTCTAGCCTCACAAAATGCTTTTAAAAATATTTAAAGTTACAATCTTCCACTTACTGATTGTTGCCTCTTTGGGATTCCACACATATTTTGGTTCTTTTGATGAACCCTTAAAGCAATTTACAGGGAATAAAATTTGAAACTGAGATACTCTGCCTATCAATAGTTTTTATCCTGAGTGACACAGCTGCCCTCATCCATATTTTGAGGACTATCCATGAATTCTGAAAAGATAGCTCTTTTCAACTTTGCCAGTTTTGTCTGTATCGAGGTTATAGGCTTCTTCAGTAAGGAATTGTAAATGTTATTTTTCTGTAAAAGAATGCATATTCCCACAGACAAAAATGTACTGTCTCTGGAAAACATGGAGGGCTGGGTGGAGAGACACATGGAGGCTAGAAATGGAGAGGTGAGAATGTGCCATCTGGGAAAAGAAGGGGAGAAAATGGAAGGGGGTAAAGGTGGAACTCAGAAAGTGGCTTGAGGCTGTCTTTTATGCCCTCCTTCTTTGACTGGTCTCCTCCCACATCACTTGGAAGGCTTGCCTGTGTGTATTGGTGGGTTCTTAGTGGATCTGCTCAAGCTTATGTGTGATGCATAATGCTGCTGGCTCTTACTGCACGTGGTCAAGTTTTGAGTTGGGGTGCATAATGGTGCATGTAACATAACTAATCCTAACTGCACATGTTCATGCTTTGTCTTTTTGTGCACGCCCAAACTCTTTATTGTGATTCTTCTCATAGCCTTCTAATGAGTGTCTGATTTTTAGGAAGGGCCCTTTCCTTTTGGGGCATGGCTACTTATTCTCTGCTAATTGAGCTTTTAGGGGACATCTCCATTTTCCCTAAGCATCCTACCTATCACATCCAATGTAATACACATTTGTTGTTGTTTTACCCAACTGCCAACTCTGATTTCAGTTTGCAGAGTGTTTAGAAGTCTGATTTCTGCTTAATTTGAAAGGGTGTTGGGACCACTGGAAAGCTGATATAGACACAAAAGAGTTAAATATGAAATTATTGTGAAAGTTCTACTGTTTCTCCACGTTTTCTACCCAAAAGCACTGCAGTGACTATGAAACAATGTTGAATATCCACAAGCCTTTATAAAGAAGTTCAGAAGGCAGAAAGGGATAGGAAAGAATATGAATGGAAACAAACACAGGGTGGAGACGTGAATAAGACTGTACCTTGTGGGGATTCCAACCCATGTCACAAACAAAGTAAGTATAGGTTGTTAATTGGGAAATCAGTTTGCTTTGTAAACTTTAGCCAAAATCACAATTAAAAGCTTAAACTTGTATTTCTCACATTTTCATTAATATCAATCGGGCCAGTCAGCTTTATTTGCCATTAATAATGCCACTGTTTTGTTTCTATTTTACTTTCACCAAAACCAGTCCTCTCATCCTATTTGACTGAAACAAATCTGCCTATTTCCTACATCCGGATCCAATCCTATCTTGTCCGTTGAGTTTTACTTTTTTGTACTTTTAATACTTAACTTCTATTTTCTCGCTTTCTCTATATAGCTTCTGATTATCACCATATAATTGTTATTTTTTGATCACCATATAATCAGTACATGGGAAACAATTCTTAATGGCATTTTTTTTCTCTTTTGTATTCTCTGCAACAGTGGCAACCATGATGAGATCAATAGTAATGATAAATAATCAACTGCTTAACACTAGTCATGAGACATTGGTTGTTTCTAATAAATTTTGAAGACATTCGAAAAAGTTGAATGGCGAAAATAATTGGGTCAATTCTAAAATTCATGAAATTTTACCAGAACATCAACTAAAGATATTTGTAGAAACGTTTGGAAACTACATTGACTCTTGTATTAAAGCTTGAAATTCAGAGCATGGAAGAAAAAAATGTGAAAAATAAAAAAGTAAATATACATATGTTTAGGTGGGCCAAACTCATATGGTGAAAATTAGATGTTAACAAGCCCTATAGACACGTCCAAATTTATGGTAGGAAAAAGGATAATAAATAGTGTTGTGGAGAAAATTAATTTGTTGGTTTATATCCAAAAGATAAACTGATCATTTTCATACTATGGAATTCAGATGAAATAGAAACATTTCTCTAGATCATAGACACTCAAACTTGTTTGGCCTCTTGCTTCCTTTCTAGTCATACTACACACACACACACACACACACACACACAATTATTCAATACGTCGATTTTGGCATCCCTCTCCACCCACCCCTGCTCTTCATCCCTGCCAGGATGAAACAAGACCCATACCTCATAGCCAATGCTAACATAAACTCAATGGATAAAAGACTTAAATATAAGCTCCAGAACTACAATGATCATCAATGAAAAAATGAGGGAAGATTTAAGGACCCTAATACATAGCATAAATATACTACCAAACATAATGAAAGGCACCCAAACTACAGAAGACAAAATCAAGGACAGAAACCTCCTGAAAATACATCCATGTGCATCCAGGGACTTCATCAAAAGAGTCAGAAGAACACTTGAGTAGCAAATGCGCACATGCCGGATTCTCCTGAGCACTAGTCATTAGGAGGTGAGAGTGGAAACAATGATACAATATAACCTTACACCCACATGATAGCAAAATTAAAAAAAACAAAATAAAACAAAAAAAAGAGAGCAACACATTCTGGAAAGGGTGGGGAGAAATTGGAACTCTCCTACCTTGTTGGTGTGACTTCAGACATGCAAAACCAACACAAAAAGCAATATGGCAGTATCAGAAACAACTAGTGCCAGAGATTTCATATGATTCAGCCGTACCTCTGTTGTGCATATGCCCCAAGGAAACGAGAGAAAAAAAAAAAACATGAGCAGACCTATGCTCGCCCATGTTTATACCACCATAGTCTACAATATCAAAAGTTGGAAGCAACCCAAATCCCCATCAGTAGAAAATGGGATAAAGAAACTCGTATATGCACACCATGGAATAATATCCACCCCTACGAATGATATTGAACCCAATAGTCACCTCGACATGGAAAGAACTGGAAACATTTATCCTAAGTGAGAGTAGTCAATTATGAAAGGACATTGTATGGGTAACTACTAAAACAAAATCAAGACAAAGACACTCTCTGCTCTCAGGTCATGTATCACCTAGTCTGGACTCACAGGCAACATTGCCTTGAGTCCTTGAATTATATATCATGCCCACTGTTTTAGCCTTGGAACTTTAGAGAAACAAATCCACAGAAACTCATCTGTAAGAGAGCGTTTTATATAAAGGTTAAGTGCGCATCAAGAAAACATCCCAACCCAGTGCTGCCCAAGCCCACAAGTCCAACATTAACCCTTATGTCCAACACCAATCCACAAAGTCCTCCTCCATCTCACAAAACACACCCAACTGCAGGAGGAAAGCCGAGTCAGTGAATGTGTAGGCATCTCAGTGCTGGCAGGGGTCTCCACACGGCTGCTCCAGCACCCAGGGCTGCATCGGGGTAGGCCATGTGGCTTCTCCTTGGGGAGGTCTTGCAGGAAGTGAGTCTTGACAGCTGAAGCAGGGTACTGGCTAAGGCAGCTGCAACCTGGCCCGACCATCACAAAGCAAGAGACCTGAGAACTTGAAAGGCGAGGCTCACAGAGCCATTTATCTCTCTGCCCTTCAATTAACCCTACATGTGTTTATCGGCTAGGTTGGCACAATAAACTAACTCACCCACTATGTGTGCATCTTAAAAACCGGTTTGACAGAAAAGACTTCACCTTTGTTGTGGTCCGTGTTTTGGTATGTGAGGGGAGAAAGAGGGAAAGAGCCATTCAACTGCTCCCATAAAACATTGGGCAGAGGTAACCTCAAATCAACAGACACTTCTATAAGAGTTGTAAGGGAACCTCACCAGAAATTCAATTCAGGGTGGCAGGAGGGTGGCATTCAGGTCTCAAAGAAGCAATTACATATCTCTTTGTGTGTAAATGTGAGGAACAACAACCCATTTGGAAAAAAAAATATGTGTCTAACACCCAAGGGATCATAAGTACTATGATCCTAATTGGACAATATAGACCTAGTTTCTATCCAACCCTTGATGACTCAGACTGTGTGCGATATAAACTACTGGGATTAGACTCTTCTTTCAAGGTGAACAATATCCTCAATAGGCCACACCAGAAGGACTTGAGATGGAAACCCAACTAAGTGAACTGGGCTTTTCTTCAAACTCACCCATAGCCCTTGGACTTTAGGCTGAAACTACCTACTGTGGGAAGAACAAGATGGCTGCTGTCCCAAGGATGTAGAACTGGCAATCCTTGGGCTTTGGTTAGGATCTCTTGCCTTGAGGGTGCCCAATGAATGGTGGCCTGGGACTACTACATATTCACTATTATAATGCCCTCTTGGCTTTATTATGAGGAGCCCTGGTGGCATAATGGTAATTAGGCTGTACTGGATAGGACAGCAGTTAAAACCACTGGCTGCACCTCAAGAGAAACACAGGGCTTTCTACTAAGTCCATACAGAAGAAGTACATTGGATTGTGTGATCCAAAGATTGTAGATAATAAAATCACAATCCCAAAGAGAGAATATTATAGAACCTTAAGTTGTAAACACCTGGTTTGAAGAAGAATAAGGGTAATAGTGAAAGCCCAAAGTCCATGTGCAGGGTCCACACATAGATTAAGTCTCGGGAGAAGCCCCTCGGATCATAGAGCAGGGGTGTGAACAACCTTGCTGTCATGCAGAGTTCAAGGAAAGTTGATTATTGCAGATGAAATTAGATTAGAAACTAACATTTATACCATCTCCCCTTGGACTCATTTTAAATTTCTCTAGTTTGTAATATTTTTCTCCTTTGTTATTGATTGAATTTTTTCTCTGTTTTACATTGGCATTATGTATTGCTTATTTTGTTTGTTTGTTTGTTTTTCTTGTATGCCTTTCTGTATTTGAAATCCAGGATAGGTAAAGCTATAAAGAAGTAACTGCATTGATCATGTCTTGTGGGGTCTGCTAGGAGAGGTCACTCAAAACAATGAGTACAAGGAAGAAAAAAATGCTCAAAAATTGATGGTGGTGATGATTGTATATTATTTTTAAATGATTAAACTACTGATGTGTATAGTATGTGAATTATATAAGTAAAACTTTTATTTTTATTAAATACTTTTATTGGGGACTCTTACATCTCTTTATCATAATCCATACATTCATCCATTGTGTAAGCACATTTGCACATATGCTGCCATCATCATTTTCAAAACATTCTCTTCCCACTTGAGCCCCTGATATCTGCTCCCCATTTCTTCCCCCTCCTTCCCTGCCCTTCCCTTATGAACCCTTGATAAGTTATAGATTATTATTTTCATGTCTTATAACATCCTCCATCACCCCTCACCCACTTTTCGATTGTTTGTTCCCCAGGAGGGGGTTATAGGTTGATCCTGTGATCAAATAAAACTCTGTTTTTAAGAGTTTTGGTAAGCACCACACAAATTACATTAGATAAATAATATATAAATATGGGGAGAAAAAGAGTAAAAAGAAAACCTACAAACTGGGAAACATTTTGGCAATGATATATCTGATAAAGGGCTACTATCAAAGATCTATAGAAAATGGCAACACCTTAATAAGAAAAACATAAATAATCCAGTAAAATAATTGGCAGAAGCCGTGAATAGGCAATTCACTAAAGATGAAATCCCACTGCTCACAATCATATGAAGACATTCTCCTGATCTTGGCTGTAAAGAGAAATACAAGTTAAAACAGTCATGAAACTCCACTTCACACCAACACTGATAGCAAAACTTCAAACACAAAAACAAACAAATGGGAAAGACAGAAAATAAAAAATTCTGAAGAGAATATGAAGAGTTTGGAGCACGAATTCACTGCTGGTGGAACTGCAGAATTGTACAGCCAATGTAGAAGAGTATGGCTCTTTCTTAAATAAATGCAGATATACCATATAACCTGGCAACCTATATAATCAGCAAATGGTAAAAGAAATAAAGAAAAAATAGATACAGATATATACACATCTATATTTATTGTAACACTTTCTAAAATAGCAAAAAGACGGAAACAAAAAGGCTGATTGTGGAGGAATGAATAAAGTCTGTCATATACATACATGGCATAATAGGCATCGCTAAAAATCAATAATGAAAGTGTCAAATGCCTCAGGACATGGTTAAATTTGGAAGCTGTTATGGTCAGCATAATTAGTCAATCTAATTTTAAAAATATATGACATGACACTACTATCATAAAAGTAACAAAACCCCCAAACCTAAGAAACATAGTTTTCACATAAAAAGAAGCAGATTTCGAAGGCTATGGCAAGACCAGGGGGTGGGAAGGAGGAGGGGCAAGGGAGAAGAAGTAGAGGAAGAGGAGGAGGAGGCAGAAGAGGAAAAGGAAGAGGAGGAGGAATGGTCCACAAGCAGGATGTTTTGGGGGCTGGGCTGGGCAACTGTGTTCGTATGCTTTCCTTATGTGTGATCCTCCATAAATGAAAGGAGAGATGAAAGAGAGAAAGATAGAAAGAGAGAGAGAGAGAGAGAGAGAGAGAGATTACATCCTTGAAAAAACCTCCAGGAAAGAAATCTAGATTCCCTCCCTAAACACTGTGCTTACAAAAGGAGGACAAATACTACCGAAACTGACGTCAATGCTTTTGTAGCACACGGGCTAGTTTCAAACAGTTAAAAAACATAAGAATATGAATTTGACCTATGCCATTTCAAGTAATTGTTCCTTCCAACTTATTGATTTAAATTACAAAAAGAGATTTATTACTTTTTTTAAAAACTGAAGTAGTGATGTATAGATGCAAGGAAAGTGACATAGAAGAGCAGCAGCAGAACCAGGAGCCAGAGATTGGAACAGACTGATGGATTTTTGTGGAACTTATATCATCTCGTGCCAACTTGAGGATATTAAGAGTGAAGGGGTGGAGTCTAGCCTTTCAATCAGGTCACAGCCTGATGATGTCTTCTTGTCAGTGAGAACTTCTGATGAGGATTCTGGGAACTTCTCTTTCTTCCTGGAGGTGGGCCACACTCTCTCTCTGCTACACATTCCTGTTGACAAGGCACATAGAGTCACTCTGATGACAGCCAGAACCCTGGAGATGTGTCCACCTCTATTGGATCCACAGGCCTGTGATTCTGTATATCACTGCATGTGACTGTTTGAGTCTGAGAGTGATTTATGGACTAGAATCAGAATTATGAGCTAATATCGGACTCAAGAACTTGATCTGGACTGAGCTGGGATGTTGTCTTAACACACTTTGATATAAAGCTCTCTCTTACACACATATGAGTATCCCTGGATTTGTTTCACTAGTCAAGCCAGCCTAACACAACTTTCCAACCCACAGAGCAAGTTAAGATGAGGGCTTTTGTGCAGGAGGTTGGCTTGCAGAGAGGGGTGCCTCAGGTACTGAACTGAGGAAGTTGGAGTTGATCCATGGAAGTGGAGCTGAGTATCTTTGGACTTCAGCATACTAGAGTGGGGTGCATCTAGACACCTGATTCAGAGCGATGGGCTTGCTGATCCATAGAGCTTGATTGAATGCTTTCTGGTTGAAGTTTACAGCAGAGTGATATGTCCCTTTGGGGATTTATTAGCAGATGTGAAATTTTGTAACATATACTGTTAAATAACTACTCTGAACATTTCCCACTGGCATTGCAACTTGTTAACATTCTTAATAAACCCTTTAATCATGAATTGTGTCCGTGAATTTCTGTGTAGCCATGACAATGGCTATTAGATGATCACGTAGAGAAGAAAATTAAAGAACATTAATTACAGCAGAGCATGGATTAATAAATAAAAGTATTATAGTATTAATTAAAAATGCATGAATATGCTCTTATAAATTATAAATGCTTTATTTGATACATCTAGAAAAGAAAGGACAGTTCATATATCTATTTAGCAATTTTCCTTGGGTGTAAGATGGGCATATTTTATATTAAACTCAATGTATTGTAACCAATGTCAAGTTAAGGTTATTTGTAAAATTTTCTTTTTATTTCTTAGTTGTACATCAAATTATGATGATAAATAATAGAGTCTTAAATTGAATTAATTATACTAAAAAGTATTTCATCATAAGGGATATATTGAATTATATAAAATATTCTAGTCCATGTATATAATAAAATGCATATTATGACCTAATTTACTCTCTTACTATGGAAATACTTATAACAACCTTGTGTCAGGTAGGGTTCTCTAGAGAAACAAAATCATGACACATGAATATATATATATATAGTTTATCCAGCGAAAGGGAATAGAACAGAATTAGTCCACACAGCAGTACAGAGGACTCAGTTCAACTCACTTTCATGGAACAGTTAATATGCTGTAGTTCCTTCAACTCATGAAGACTACAGGTCCAAGATCAAGGAAGCAGACAGCAGAGTCTGCCCTCAGGCAATACAGGCAGAGTCAGCCCACAGACAGCAGATAGCAGGATGGGGCAACAACTGGCAATAGTGCAGGAGCATAGCAAAGCAAACCCCTGATGGGATTTCAAGTTTAGCAATGTATGCACAGTGGCACCATTAATCAGCAACGTAGCAAAGCAGGTCTGAAAGACTCTTCAACTCTAGAGATGCACAGCAAGGTGACATGATCAACAGGTTGACTTGGCCCAAAGGTAGTGCAGCACACAGTTGAGGTAAAGAGTTAGCTCAAGCAGCACTCTTGTCCAATCATCAGGGAAAAAGAGAGATGAGCTGGCCTCAGAATGCATTCATCCCAGTGGCCCTCCAATCAAGCTGCAACCTGATTAAACTTGGCACAATAAATTTAACTATCACAAGCCTCAAAGGATGGATGGAATGAGCTGCTATTCATAAGTATAGCTATTCAAATCCACCAGTTGCCTTTGGAGGATAAAGATGAGCCTGTCACTCCAGTAAAGATTCAGTCTTGGAAACCTAAAGGGGAAGTTCTACTCTGTCCTGTAGGGTGGGTATGAATTGATATTGACTCAAAAGCAGTGAGTGAGTACAGGATGAACTATTAGTAACTCTATTCTGCAAGTGAGAAATTATAGAGTAATAAGTAATTTGTTCAATATTACACAGTCGATAAAATGATGAGGTCATAATTCAAATCACGGTGTTCTGCCTCCCTTTTATGCACCTAACAACCAGGCAAAGTTGTGTTTCCACCTAGCTGTTGAGCATTTATTCGTTTAATTTGTAAAGGATGTCTCCTTGACTAACTTCCCTCTAACTCAAAGTCTGTAATGAAAAAAGACCTATACTTATTTACATAAATTGTGACCATTAGGTTTATCAAGCCATCCAGACCACTAGGAAAGTTTGGACAGGGTTTAATCAGATCACAACTTGATTAGAGGGCTACCTGGTGATTCGACCAGCATGCTTCAGCTTTAGCTACTTCTCTGCCTCAACCTGTGGGCCAAGCCCATCCGTGGATCCTGTTGCTAAAGTTTGAGTCTCCTTCGAGACCTATTTCTCCATGCTGCTGGTGCATACATTGCTTGAGCTTGAGGCTGGTGGATCCTGTCCCATGTGCTTTAGTTCCAGATCCCATCAGGGTCTGCCTGCTAAGCTCCTACACTACTGACTGTGGCTAACCCACCCTGCTGTCTGCTGCTTGCAGGCAGACTCTGCCTGCCTTTCCTGAGGGAAAACTCTGCTTGGACCAGTCAATCCATGTGAATTGAAGGACTTCCAGCATATTAACCATTCCAGAAAGTGAGTTGAACTGAGCCCTCTACTGAGCCGTCTCTACTGCTGTGTGGACTGATTAGCTGTAGATAGATGATAGATAGATAGATAGATGATAGATAGATAATAGATAGATAGATAGATAGATAGATGATAGATAGATAGATAGATAGATAGATGATAGATAGATAGATAGATAGATAGATAGATAGATAGATGATAGATAGACAGATGATAGATAGATAGATAGATAGATAGATAGATAGATGATAGATAGATAGATAGATAGATAGATAGATAGATAGATAGATACAGATATATTCATAAGTGTCCTGGTTTTGTTTTTCTAGAGAACCATGCCTAACACATAAATAATTTTAGTTTTATTAAAACTACTATACAATATAAATAGATTACCTATTACCAATAGATCTAGATTTAACAGAACTACAACATTAAAGATTGTCAGCATAGTTAATACAACAGTAATCTCTACAACTAAAAATTAATTTTAATTCATAGAACATTAACAATTGACTTTTTCAGAGACCATTGGGTAATTTAAAAAGGTAAATATAACCCGATTTAATGTATCAAGTGTTTATTTTCATAATAATAGACGACATTGCACCATTAACTTGGATTTTATATAATAAAGTAAGAAGTTAAACCATTAAAAACAAAATAATATCTTAAGTTTAATTAAAGTAATAAAATGCTAAAATAAATAAAAACTGAGTACTTACTGACCTCCAGAAGTACCTATATATTACAGTAGTCGTGGGTTGACTGGCATGTTGAAGCAGAAAACCACAGAACTTCAAGAAGAGACAAGGAATTTAAGAGATATTGAGTCCTTCAATTTGCACATAATGAAACTGAAGACCAGCAGGGGAGAAGACTCAGAAATGCCACGTCTTCTTTTTTAAGTTATCAAACTAGGGATTCTATGGTTCAGATGTAGTCAATTACTTAATATGGCCCTTCTAGCCATAATCCTTTTATTGAGGTAGTATAAAATATAGCTTCCATGCCTGTGGTGATAATCCCACTTTTTAAGTTCTCTGTTTTGCTAATATAATGTGAAATGTATTTGGAGTCTCCATTTCACTTGAAGATTAGACTCAAGTCCCTACCCTTTGATTCCTTGGGTGGATAGTCTGCAGATGGCAAAAATCACACCTCCTTCAAAGCTATTCTTTTTGTGTCCTTCCTTTGCTGACTGAACTTTCACTGAAGCAAGATCTGCTTTGACTTTGGGAAATTTGTATCTGCTTTGGGCCCTACACCTTGCATTTGGCTTGGGCCTGCCTTATCCATGGTTCTTGCGACTTGAATTGTAGCCTATTAGCTGGCCTGATTTCACCAATTTCCTTGGTCTTGTGGATCAGGAGTATCTTCCAAAAGGATATCTGAGCTGACAGAAAACAATGAAAGTACTATGGAACATAAACAATGTTAAGCAATAAATATGAAGAAAGTATCTGCAATATCCATCACTTATTTGTTACTTTATTTTACTATGACTAGTGTGTTGCTATGATTCTGAAAAGTAAAGTATGACATCCACCTCTATTCTAAATACCAGCAGGCTGACCCATAGTGTAGGGTTTAGCAGAACTTCCATAATAAAGAGACTAGGAAGGAGGATATGGTGACCTATTTCTGACAAACATGGCAAGTCCATTGGTCAGATACAGGGTATGAAGATGAGAACCTCAGATTAAAAGTCACTCAAAAAATAACAGAAGAACTTCTTCCTCAAAATAGAGTCAACTTTATGATATGGATAGAGTAAAACTTTTGGAGCTGCATTTGCTGATGTGGCACAATTTAAAATGAGAAAAAACAACTAAAATGTTCATTATTAATTGATAAATATAATGTACAAAATATGAATCTCAGAATGTAAGTAGCACAAAATGAAATAGAAGGCTATTAATATCAATAGTATGCATTCATAGCTGAAATGGACTAGAACTGGCCATTAGTAATTGGACAATCAGATACTATAATATGCTGGAAATGATCAATTAAAGAAGAAAGGAAGAAATCCAAAATTACTGTAAAAAATTATTTGGTAAATCTATCCTAAAGCAAAACAGTAGTAGTGTTAGGATACTATCTGTGCACCTAAAATGAAAATCAGTTAATAAGTTTGAATAACTTTGAATAATTTAAATAAATTTTATTCAAATTTACATACCAACCATTAAGCCAAGAAATGAAGAAACTGAAGATTTTTTTTGGTCAACTTCTTCAGTCTGAAATTGATCAGATTTACAGGCAAGAAACAGTGATAATTGCTGGTGATTAAAATGTGAAAGTTGAATAATAGAAAAGAAAATTAGGAAATTAGAAAATAAAGTCTTGGTGATAAAAATGAAAAGAGAGATTACATGACAGAATTTTATAAGACCAAATGACTTATTCATTAGAAATACTCAATTTCAACAGAAAAGCAATGACAATACACATGTACTTCACTGGATGGAATACAGAGGCATCAAATGTACTACATAGATGGAAATAAATAATGGAGAAGCAAGTCATTAGTTGACTACAGAATAGATCATTAATTGCAGAGTTGAAAGTTCAGGTTGAAGTTGAAGCAATTAAAACAAGTCCATGGAAAAGAAAGCAGCCACTTAAGCCACCAGGGATCTTTGTAAGCTGGAGAGAGCATGGTAGAGTTTTGCAAGACCAACTTCTTCATCTCAAAAATCTTTATACGTCAACAAAAATAGTGACTTGAATTTCCCACAAAGGAACACCTAGAAATCAAATTGATTATATCTTTGGGAAGAGACAATTAAGAATCACAATATCAACTGATAAATTGATTGGCCAGAGGCCACCTGTGGGACAAACCATCAACTGAGTGTCTGTAAATTCAGGTCGAAGCTGAAGAAACTGAAAGCAAGCCACTAGAGCCAAATCATGACTTGAAGTCTATCCCACCTGGCCACCTGAATTTTGAGACCATTTAAAAAAATTGCTGACACTAATGATAGAAGACTTGATGAGTTTTTGGATGATAACAAGAACATCATACTTAAAGTAAGCAAAAGGTCATTAAAAAGCGAGGAAAGGAATAAAAGATCAAAGTGCATATCAAAAGAGACTCTGCACCTTTCCTTTACTCATAGTAAATAACTAAGGCACATGCAAGTCATAATGGAGTAAAATAATTGAACATAAATTTCAAAGGGACAGCTCAAGAAGATAAATTATTATAATAAAATGTGCAGACTTGGAGTTAGAACCAAAAAATAAGAACATATTTATCATATTTTAAATTGAAAGAACTAAATAAAGTTTTCAAGCTTCACATTGCAATATTGAAAGATGCTATGGGAAAACGATTGAATGAGGCAAAAACCATCAAAAGAAAATGGAAAAAATAAACAGAATCTCTGTTCCAAAGAGAACTTGTTGACATTCAACCATTTCAGTAAGTACCATAACAATGGTACTGAGGATGAAGCCCAAGCTGCACTGAAGGTATTAGCCAAAAACAAGTCACCAGGAATTACCGGAATACCAATTGAAATGTTTCAACATACTAATAAAGAATCAGATGTACTAAATTGTCTATGCAAGAAATTTGGAAGACAACTACCTGATCAACTGAGCCGAAGGGATCCATATTGTACCCATTCCAAAGAAAGGTGACTCAACAGAATGCTCAAATTATGGAACAATATCACTGATATCATATAAAAGTAAACTTTTGCTGAAGATCATTCAATATGGCAGCAGCAGCATAATGATAGGGAACTACCAGAAATTCAGGCTGGATTCAGAAGAGGAATGGAAAAATATTTCATATGACAGCAGGCTGACCGTGGCTGAAGTCCAAGAATATATGTTTAGTTATATTTTCTTCATTATACACAGGTATTTGACTGTGTAGGTCATAATGAACTTCGAATAACCTTGAGAAGACTGAAAATTCTGCAGCACTTCATTGTGCCCATCCAGAACTTGTAATTGGATCAAGAGACCATTGTGCTAAGAGAACAAAGTAATACTGAATGGTTGAAAATCAAGAAAGGTGTGTGTCAGGGAAGTGTCCTCTCCTCTCATACATATTCAACTGTGTGCTGAGCAAATAATCAGATAAATTGGATTATGTGAAGAAGAATTTAAGGAAGTTAAATTCATCAGTCTTTAAGGAAGGTTTATTAACAGCCTGCCATAGGCAGATGATACAAGCTTGCTTGGTGAAAATGAGAACTTGAAACATTTGCTGATGAAGATCGAAGATTCCAGCCTTCAATATGGATTACAACTCAATGTAAAGGAAGCAAAAGTCCTTACCACTAGACGAATTGGTAAAATGATGATAAATGGAGAAAATAATGAAGAAGTCAAGGATTTCATGTTTTTTTTACATCTGCAACCAAAGCTCATGCAATCAGCCACCAAGAGACCAAATGATGGGTTGCATGCCCTAAATCTGTTGCTCATCTTTTAAGTGTTGAAAAACAACGGTGTTAGCTTGAGAACCTAGGTGACACTGGCACAAGCTATGGTATTTTAAATTGCCTAATGCACATGAGAAATTTGGACATTGAATAAGGAAGACCAAGGAAGAATTGCTGAATTTGAATTATGATGCTAGCAAAGATTATTGAATGTAATACTGACTGCCTGATATAAGCAAATCTCTCTTGGAAGAAGTACAAACAGAATGCTTCTTAGAAGTAAGGATGGTAAAATGTAATCTCATATACTTTGGACATTTTATCAACAGAGACCAGTACCTGGGGAGAAGGACAGCATGTGAATAGAGTAGAGAGTCAGCATACAAAAGAAGACCCTTGACAAGGTGCATTGACACAGTGGCTGCAGGGCTGGGCCCAAACAGAACACTATTGAACATGGGGTAGAAGCAGGCAGGGTTTCACTTTGTTCTCCATCGTTTTCTCTGAGTTGGAATCCACTCGATGGCACCTACCAATAATAACACGGGCAAACTAGTGAATGATATTGGAAGAATCAAAAGAAGATGGCGGAAATCAGATTGTTACTGCTGCAAAGAGAATCTGTCATGGTCCAAACTCAGCTCTACAGAGTCAATTCTGATTCATAGTAACTTATTGGACAGGATAGAATTTCCCCTGTCGGTTTCTGAGATTGTGCATCTTTATGACAGTAGAGAGCTACATCTTTCACCTGTGGAGAGCATGTGAAAACTATTGTGGAGAGCATGTGAAAACTGCTGATCTTGGGGTTAACAGCTCAAAGTGTAACCACTATGTACTGGCATAGGTGGTAATAATGATCAAGAAGTAATTTTATTGAAGAAATAAGTTGAAGTTTTATTGAAGGCGTTTCAAAAGCAAGGCTTCAGGAACTATGTAAATACCAATTTAGATGTTTCAACCAACATATGCAACAATTTCTATGCCAAGAAATATGCCTACCAACTAGAAGAGACACATTATTGTGCCAATTGGAAAGAGAGGTGATCCCAAACAATGTAGAAAGTATCAAACCATTTTAACAATAAAATTAATTTAATTAAAATATCTGAAAGTCATATTAAGAAATTGGCTAGATACTGCCAGATATCCAAGTCAGATTCAGAAACGGATATGGAAAGAGTGATATGAAGACAAAATGGGTGCATAATAAAATGTGGTGAAGAAAGCTGATGGTGCTTGGCTATCAAAACATATAGCATCTGGGGTCTTAAAGGCTTGAAGATAAACAAGCAGCCATCTACTGAGAAGCAACAAAGAACATGGAGGAAGCACACCAACCTGTGTGTTTATGAATTATCCATGGGTTTAGGTATCAGGCACCAAAGACCCAGAACAAAAAATCATATAAATGTCAATGAGGTAGACTGCAGAGTGGAGACCCAAAGCCCATCTGCAGACAATTGGACATCCCCTTACAGAAGGGTCACAAGGAAGAGATGAGCCAGTCAGGGTACAGTATAGCACTGATGAAACATACACCTTGCCTTTAGTTCTTTAGTGCTTCCTCCCCACTACTAAAATGTGCCCAGTTCTACTTTACAAATCTGGCTAGACCAGAGCATGTACATTGGTGCAGAGAAGAGCTGGAAACACAGGGAATCCAGGACAGTGGTTACTCAGGACCAATAATGAGAGTAGCAATACCAAAAGGGTAAGGTGGGTAGAAAGGGGAAATCGATAACAATGATCTACATATAACTCCCTCCCAGGGAACCAGACAACAGAAAAGTGGGTGAAGGGAGACATTGGTCAGTGTGAGACATCGAAAAAATTTATAAATTATCAAGGCTTCATGAGGGTGGCAGATGGGGAGAAATGAGCTGACACTAAGAGCTGAAATAGTAAGAAAATGTTTTGAAAAAGATGATGGCAACATATGTACACATGTGCTTGACACAATGGATGGATGTATGGATCATGATAAGAGCTGGGCAAGCCCCCAATAAAATGATTTTAAAAATTAAAGAGGTGTCTGCAGTAAGAGATATTGAATTCAATTGAATAAAGGATTCATCTGTCTTGGAGAAGTATAGGCAGAATACTCCTTTGAAGCAAGGAGGGTGACATTTTATCTCACATACTATGGACATGTTATCAGGATAGAGCCATACCTAGTGAAGGACGTCATGCAGGTACAGTAGAGGGTTAGTTAAAACAAGAAAGATGCTGTGACGTGGACTGACACAGTGTCTATAACAATGGGCTCAAGCAGAACAATTGTGAAGATGATACAAGATGAGGCGGTGTTTCAGTCTATTGTACACAGGATCACTATCCATTGAAGATACTCAATAGCATCTAACAACAACCAACTGGCAAAAAAAAAACCCAACACTCTAGATTAAGCAAGTTTGCCCCTAGTTTTTTATCAATTTAAGCAAATAGATTCATTTTGATCTTTCAATTATTCTAAAATAAAGAATACATCAAATAATAGGATCCCCTAACTTGGTGACCTTTTAATAGTAAACTTTTCCCAGTAACTCTGCCAAAAATCTGGCATTGCTAGACTCAATCTGAATATATAATCTGACAACTTTAAGATTTAATTTAAATATTAAAGCTCAGATGGTGCATGTTTTTATGAACTTTCAAGGGGGCTTCCAGATCAGACTCGGAAAAAATCCTTGGTGATTTACTTCTGAAAATCAACCAATAAGAACAATGTGGTTCCCAATGTTCCTGTCCTATTGTACGTGGCCTCCATGAATTGGGAGAGTGCTCAACCACAGCTAAGAAACCATAGAAATTCCTTTTTGAGCAATGTCAATGAAACAGACATGGCAAGGAAGGAAAACAAAAGCAACATTATTTAAAGTTGTGAAAAATAAATAGAATAATTCAAGGAGAAATTCTAACAGCTAAAGTTTATCACTTAAAATATTCTGGGCACTATACTTAGTTTTTTTTTAAATTCTTTTTAAAAATCAAAGAAAAAAGAAAACCCAAAAATTATGAGGCATGATGTTACAGACCTATATATACCCAGTATGGGCAACCAATACAGACTATAGTTATGGTTTGGAAGAATTTCTGTCTCTCACTTTTAAACACAATTCCTTTGTTACTTATTCTGACATTGGAAGCACATGATATCTTTCTCCAAGACATCTCATGGCCACATCTCTGGTGGATCTTGGAATAATGTCGTGCAATGTTTTTCAATAAATAACTTACAGCATAGAATCTATAGGAGTGTGATATTTCAAGTATACTCATTTCCATTCTAACTTATAACAATCCTATAGAACAGTATAGAACTACCCCTACAGATTTCTGGGACTATCAGTCTTTCCAGGAGTAGAAAGCAGAGCAACTGATAGTGTTGAACTTCTGACCTTGTGGTTAGCAGCCCAACAAATAACCCACTGTGTCACCAGGGCTCAAGTATATGTGATGGCAATGCAGAGGTACAAGCTCTTGTCAAAAGGAGCTAGGCTACAATCCTCTACAGTATTTCTACCAAATGTGGCTTGATTTTTCCTTAAGCCTCAGTTCCCTCATTTTAAAATTTAAGTATAAGCAGTATATATATTTTTAAGATTCTTGGGATTCAGTAACAAAAAGGTAGAATTAGAATTCAGTTTACTAATGGTTTGTACATAAAACGAAAACCCAAAACAGAAACAAAACAACAAACTCACTGCCATCAACCCAATGTTGACTCAAGTGACTGCCTGTGGGTTTCTGACACTGAAAATGTTTACTGGAGTAGGAAACCCAATTTTTTTTTTTAGTGGCTTCAAACTGCTGACCATACTGATCACAGCCCAAAGTTCAACCACTACACCTCCATGACTTCTTTGGCAGTATTAGAGAAATAAAAAGTATACAGAGTGACTGCAAATATACTAATTCTAAAATATTAACTTATTGACATTGAGGTAAAAATGTAGATATATTGATGCTATATGACTTGGAGTGCAGGATTCTATTTCCAGATATTCTAATATCTTTGTGACCTTGCAATAGCCTATTAATTTTGTGACCAACTGTCATATATATGTATATAATATATATAGATAATGAAGCAAGTAGATTCTAAATTTTTTCAAAGAGCCAACAATCAGTGAGTATTGTCAAGTTTATATTTATTCAGAAAGAACACATTTGAGCATACAGCAGAGGACAGAAATGGCTAATAATGGATCATTTAAAAAAGCGAAGTTATCCTTCAAAGAAGCACTTGCCTATGAACCACAAGATTGGAGGGACAAAACCACCACAGCTCAGGCTGAAAAATGAGGCTGCAAATTCCAGTCAATATTTACAGCCTTAGAAACCCTGTAGCATAGGTACCCAAACTTATTTGGCCTACCCTTTAATAAAAGCATCAGTGTCCCCCCCCCCCCCCCGAATTTCAAAACTTCTATTCTATAGCCTTTCATCCAGGATCAATCAGCTCACTGTCTTCGGGTACATTCCAATGCATGGCCACCCTACAGGACATGGTGAAGTAGTGGTTACATGTTGGGCTCCTAAGCACAAAGTCAGTAGTTCCAAACCACCAGCCACTCTGCTGGCAAAAGAAGAGACTTTCTACTTCAATAAAGATAATACAGGATAAAGGACAGGGAAATGTGTGTCTAATCACTCTGGCTCATTTTAATAGCATTACATATTTTGGGAAAGACTACATAGGGTCTAAATCAACTGGAGGATGTAAGTTTAGTTTAGTTAACTACCTTGCAAGAGATTTGATGGCTCGGTGGTTAAGGAGCTCAGGTAACAATGGAAAGGTTGGCAGTTTGGATCTAACAGCTGTCCTGCAGGAGGAAGATGTGGCCGCCAGCTTCCCTAAAGCTTGTGCCTTGGAGAGAAGTGATCTACTGTGTCATATGGGGTTGCCATGAATTGGACTACATTCAATGGTAGAGGTTTTTATGGTCATTTCCTCTGATTTTGTCTGGTCATTGCCTGTGGTTCAATTCAGAGGTTGCTTGATGAATAGCCAAGGCACTATCAGAACTTTATAAAAGAAATTGCATATTTTCCAAGGACTGCTTCTGAATGTCCCGTCATGTCCAAATCTACTATAAGAACAGTAGTAATTGTGACAACAGGCAACTTCTCGCAATAGTTCTCAAACAGGAAAATAGGAAAGCTTTTGTAAGGCCCTGGGCTCCTCTGCTCCACAGATTAAGTCCTGCAAACGAATGTATTGCCAACACAACAAGCACGTAGTGATGGTGTGAGGCTCAGGGGCAGTGCCAGCAACTTCCCTGCAATATGCTGCCAAGAGATCTGCATAAGGGATCTTCTTCTAGCCATGGATATTTTCTGAACTGCAATCCTGTCTAACTGCCAGGAAGGAATTGTTGATGGAGATGGAAAGGACTCAGCTCCACACATTTCTAACATAACTCTCTGTGACCTTGTCTACTGTAGACAAGTACACGGTGCCTTCATACAAAGTACATGATAACCAAAAGGTTGCTGGAATCTTCCTGATAGGCTGAGAAATTATCTAGACTAATTAAAAAATATATTGTTGCTGTTTTGTGTGTGTACCAAAGTTCCATGATCCATCATTTTCATTTTTATGAAATATTTAGGTATAAAAATGATTATTTTTACTTTGTTTTATGAGAAATGAATAATAAAATAAAATTACTCCTTTGTTAGACATTTATCAATGACTATAATTTAGGGTTCTCTCAGGAGTTGTATCTGCCCAGAAAAGTAAGGAAATAATGCAAAACCTCAATGGTATAGTTTAAATAAATATGCTTGGATTTCAAGAAGGTTTTGCTACCTAGGTATTATAAAAATATTAAATCAAAAACCTCACTATCATCGATTTGATTCTGGCTTACAGTGACCCTGTAGTACATGACAGAACTGCTTTTGTGGGTTTCAGAGACTAACCTTTTTAAGGGAACACAAAACTAAATATTTCTCCAATGGTTTCTTGTGGTTTCAAACTACTGACCCTTTATTTTGCAGCCTAATTTGTCATCACAGCTGCATAATCATAGATTTTAGTTGCTAGTCACCCTCCTCCTAATTCATAATTAAAAAAAAATGTTCTCCGGTTTTGTATTTGTCAGCCATTTTCTCTGACTTTGGCATTTACCTTTTGTTCAAAAAATTTTACTCCTCTTTAATACTTTGTTTTCACACACTTCCTCAAAAATGAGTCTACGTCGGCTCGATGACAGTGAGGTGTGAAGCACACCGCCTATTTTTCTAAACGGGACAACCTCTGTGACTGGTGGTCTTCGGAGTCTTTCATCTCACACAAATGTTTCTGAAGCTCATTGTCTTTTAGAAACACTATATTGAGGAAAGTTTTTCATACCCAATTCCCTTTCCCAGGCTCCCAGGGCTCTTTTGAAGTTTCACAGGGAAGGACTTCCTGCCTGATGTTCTTGAATTGTGATTGTTATGGACTGTATTGCAGCAAAGAGAGTTTGAGGTGAATGATGGTTAACAGATTAAATTTGCAGCATCAGAGAGCACTTGAAAGTCATGCCTTAAACAACGGCCATTTGTTGTGAGCTGATAGTCCAGGGACCAAGATTTCAGAATGAACACAACAGGGATTCTGGTCTCTCTTAAGGATGTCTGGGGCCTGATCTGGACAGACCCAAAGTCTGGAAGTGGTTTGACACCTCAGAAATGAAACCATTTGACAGCTCCTTCCCTCAAAAGTCTCAAGGTTGAAACTAGATGTTTAACATCTAGACTTCAGTTTTCTCTAGAACAATATAGTGGTAATTGTCATGGTGGTGCTTGAAGTAAGCATTGGGTTACCTTATAAGGATGGTCACAGGGTTTGCAGTTCAAATCCACCAGTTTCTCTGTGGAAGGAAGAATTTATAATGTCAAAAACCCTATATAGACTCATTATGAGTTGGAATTGACTTGACGGTAATGGTTTGCTTTTTGGCTTTTAACTCATAGATATGCTAGAGATCGAATGAGATAGATTTATTTAATATATGTATGCAAAAAGCTATTAAAGAATGCCTTATAATATATGTCTCACCATACTAAATTTGAGCTAAGTAAATACATTAGTTCTTTTGTTTCATATTTTAACCCATAACCTTAGGCTATTATGTCAAACTATGATCTTTGAGTATTATTTGAGAAAGTATGTGCAGAAAATTTCTAGCAAGGAGTTCAGTACTCAGACGAGCTCAATTTTTTAAATTAAAAAGGCTAGAAAAATTACTACCAGTCCCCATAAAATAGAACACAATTGTCTTATACACTAACACAAAAGTGAACTAAATTCTAAACTAAGTCCCACTATTTGCTAACAATAAACCTGACCTCAGTTTCATGCCTTACAAAAAAGCAATGATAAAACTTTGATGTTACTTCATAGAGGTTTAAAGAGGTATAAATAGATCAACTAATTAAAAACTACTGCAAAATATATCATAGGATGCCTTTGAACTTCAGATCAAGGATTATACAATGGGATTTTACATGAAAAGGACTAGTATTGGGAATGCCAAATGGAGAAGGGCTTACATCGTTACCCAGCACTGTATATGTCTGATTTTAAAAATATATATTTCTATCCATTTTGTACATATTTATCTTAAGTGCTCCCTTTATATTTTACACATTTCATCTTTGGGGAACCTGTTTCTCTCATTTCTATTTTCTGAAAGGAAAAAGAGTTTTCAAGCTTTAAAAGGATACATGTTCCTACATTCTCCTTTATATTCTTCCGGGTATTCACGTGGTAGTAATTTAAAAAGAGAATTAAGAAATCTATACCTAGCAGAACAGGACTAGAAATGAAAGAATCAACTACTGTTCTCCATTGGAAAGTTATTTTTAACTGTTAATCTTGAAAGGTTTGAATTCAATACTTTGCACTAGATGGATTTTTGTTTTTAGTTATGTGCACTGAAATCACCTCTATCACCTTCCCACCATCCCTGTTGTTTTTTGTGATATATTCAATTTTGGAGACTGCCTTTCACCAATTTCAGGAGGTAACATATGCTCAAGAAATGATGGTATTGAAGGATCAAGTACCAATTGTATTGAAGAAAGAAGTTTTATCATTAACCAGTACTGTATATGTCAGATTCTAAAATATATATTTCTATCCATTTTGTACATATTTATCTTAAGTTCTCCCTTTATATTTTATTTATGTCACCTTCTGGTTAAATACAACACGAATAAGCAGTCTCCAGAAATAATGGAGATGTTCCATCAAATGGGTAGATGCAAAATTGCAAGTTCTTACTTGTCTTAGCCAAGAACTTTGGAACACAGCTTCTTGGCTAACATTCTGGAAGAAATCCATTTGTAAGAAAAGTTATCAAACAGAATGTAGATTCAATAATATTGAATGATATCATCAGGACCACACAATTTTACTGAAATAATTCACAAGCAATTGTAACCGTATACCCAGAGAATGGTTAGATATTAAAGTCAAATTCAGAAAAGAAAATTGAAGAAAAATATAATTTACAATATCCAGTGGTTTTTGTCTCAAAGACAATAATACAAGAAAAACATTTGCCTATGGGTATTAATTATGCAAATGAATTAGACTGTGTATCATTTCAAAGAATGCTAATTCCAGAACATTTATTTGTGCTCCTGTGAACTTTGTACTAATCCAAGAGTCAGCCATTTGAACAAAACAAAGGATTTAAAATCAGAAAAGCATGTGTCAGGGTTATATCCTTCCCCCATACGTTTGACTCTGTATGGTGATCAAATAACTAGAAAAGCTGGACTCTATGAAGCAGGACTTTGTGTAAAGATTCAAGGAAGCCTCACTAAGAGTATATGCTATGCAGGTGACACAACCTTGCTTCCTTAAAGAGAGATTAGGGATCTCTGGAAGAAAATCAAGGACTATACTCTTCAGTATGGATTACTTCAAGAATTTAAGAAAGAATAATCCTCACAACTGGACCAATGAGCATTATCATGATACATGGAGAACAGATTGACATTGTGAAGGATTTCACTTTACTTGATACACCATCCACACCCCTTTACAATTTTATAGAGCAATGATTTCACAGACTATGATGAGTCTGACTTACAAGCACCTCATATGAATAAAGAAGATCAAAGAAGAGTTTATGTCTTTGAATGTTATGTTGGTGAAGAAAATTGATTATACCTAGCCTGGAAAAAGAACAAACAAATGTGACTTGGACGAATACTGCCAAAATTCTCTTTGGAAGTAAAAATGATGAGACTTCACCTTACATATTCTAGACGTGTCATATAAGAGGAACTAAAACCTGTAGAAGGTTGTTATGCTTGTGGTAAATCTAATCACGAGTAGGACAACATGGTAGGCAGATCTATTGTCCAATAAAATATCAGAGGAAAATGGAAATATAATAATTAATAAAATGTTCGAGAGATCTGTACAACTTAGAAACTGAATGTTTTGTGAACACAGATCCTTATATCCATGCTCTCAAAATAGAATAAATTATATATATATATATATATATATATATCACATGGAAATCAGTATGCAGAATTCTGTAATTTAATCATCTAATCACAGGATACTTGGGAGTCAACTTTGGGAATTCAAGCTGGAATCTGACACTTCATTTATTTAATATCAGCAGGTTGTCATAAATATACTTATCTTTAGTTACTTATCTTCTTGTTATTTTTGGACCTTACTTTCAGCAAGGTAAGCCCTGACATTTAAAAAATAAGTGGAGAGCAAATGTTTTGAGAATAATGAGGGCAACAAATGTACAAATGTGCTTTACACTATTGATGTATGTATGGGTTGTGATAAGAGTTGTATGAGCTTCCAATAAAATGATTTTTAAAAAGAAGGAAAATATACATATGTTTAATTGCGTTTTCAATACAGTTCGGTTTCAACAATTTCAACACAACGTGTATTGTAACATTGGTTACATTCTTAACATTGTATGAACATTTCTGTCTGTTCTGTTTCATTTAATCTAGTTTCCCTAAAGCCTTATATTATCTTCTTTGTTTCAAAGTAATTGTTGACTATATGGTCTCATATTGATGATTTTTAAAGGAGTACAATACTTATAAATGATAGTCATTATTTTGTAATCCAATCTCTTATTTAACTATAATGTAACCCCAAAGATTACTTTCAGTTGCAGGGTTAAAGAATATCTCAAATTAATAGTCTCAGAAAGTTGGCCAGTCTCAACCAGTCCAGCAAATCTTTTTAATGTCTTTTTCTGCCCTTCAAGATTTGAAGGTCTCTTCCATGTTTTTCTTCCATTCTAACAGGGCACTTCTACTGTGGCTTGATTAAAATTGTGAGTAGTGGTAGAAACACTGGTATTTTTCTGGTCTTGGAGTAGATGGATCCAAGTCAGTTTTGGAATGTTGAATGGTCCTGCTAACATTGAACATGAACACTTAAGATCATCATAGTCTTTACTTCTTCTTCATAACAAAGAAACTGATAACAAGGTCCTCAGACTGGTGCGTTCATTCAAAAGGAAGTCAAGTATTGGCAAAAGAACAAACAAATCTGTCTTGGAAGACATACAACTAGAATGTTTCTTAGAGGCCAGGGTGGTGAGACTTCCTTTCACATATTTAGACATCTGGAGACCAGTCCCTGGTAAAGGACATCGTGCTTGGTAACATAGAGGGTTAATGGAAAAGAGGAAGGTCCTCTGTGAGATGTATTAACACAGTGGCTGTAATTGTGGGTTCAAACATCAGAACTATTGTGAAGATGAGGTAAAACCAGGCAGTGATTCTCTCTGTTGTGCATATGAATCAAAACCACCTAGGTGGTACCTAACAGCAGCAAAAGTAAAGCAGTTATGGAAACTGAAATCAGGGGAATCAAATGTCTTGCTCAGTCAGGCAATTAGTTAAGTTCCAGATCCAGAATTCAACCGGCTCCTAATTAAGTGGTACTTTACTGTATCACACACACACACACAGATTGAGAGAGAGAGAGAGAGAGAGAGAGAGAGAGAGAGAGAGAGAAAGTTAGCAATCCATTATTTTATTTTGGTGAAGAAAATATTTAGGACAGATTTTTAAAAACTCCTTAATGGATTAAGCTGCAGTTATTCTATGACATAAAATACACAATATTATTCATCACTATTTCTATAGTTTATCAAAAATATATCCAAAAAGACATGATACTATATATTTATGAGACTTGAGAATATATTTTCTTCTATAGAACATTTTCCTCTATACATGATATATTGTTAAATAATTCTTTCTTCTCTCTAACTCAATTAAACTAAATAATTTCTGAAGCCTGTTCATAGAGGGCTCAAGTAATTTGTTTTTTGTAATTTTGATTTAACTTTCCTTCATTGGTCTAAATTGCAGAAAAGGTGCGCATAGAGCAAAAAATCTTATTTCTATATAGTTTAAGAAGACACCAAAAATGTGTAGAAAAATGCCTTTATGTTTAGTTTCATTTTTTTACTCAAACTCTTTGAAACCCTCTCTTTAATTTTTTTTTCTTTTTTGCTTCAGGAACAAAGAAAGACTACACTGAAGAAAGCAAGTGCTTGGCTCAGAGAGCCAAACTTTGTCATAAACACATCTTTTTCCTACACCCTACCTTTCAAAATTAACTGATTTGGAGCAGGTGTTACAGTAGAGTGTCAACTTCTTTTTCTATATAAATAATATATTTCCACAAGAGAGTAAGCAGGAATATAAAGGATTCATAGGAATCTATTTGAAGAAACTAAATAAATTAAAAGCTGACAGCATTTCCCTGACTCAAAAATTAATTTACATATTGAGGTTTGAAACGAAATCTGGACTTTCATATGTCAACAGTCCAAATTTTTTTCCCATGGGAAAATATTTTGTGAAACTGAAAACGATCTCATCAAGTTACTATTTCTATTCATCCTCTGCTCTTGTAAGTAAACTAGCCCAGAGACTTTAATCTCAGTGGATGGTAGATTTTCAAAGAAATACATTTAACAGTGGGAGGTGGGGGAAGGGAATACACACTGATGTCAAAATTCTTTGAAGATGTCTTTAACAAGCCACTAGGATCTCATCACACATCTCTGATTTCAAATAATGGCTAAATTTAAATAGAAAAAGTTTGTGTAACTGAACTCATCTTTGGTTGAGGGAGAAACTAGTATTGCAACTAAAGGCTATTGATACTTTTTATAGAAGGCATTGTGATTTTGTAGCATGCATTTGTGAATCACTATCAAATCTTGCATGGCATTGTTAATGCGCTAGTCATTATTGTTACATATAATAGATAAGTAATGAAAACATTATTAGCACAAAAAATTATCCCTTAATTCCAAAGTGATAAAAATATTATTCTATACATAATTCTATACTGTTCTTTGTATAGCTCTACATAATGTATGTGTATCTGTGTATACACATGTGTATATGTGGATATGTGGATAAGTGTCTGGATCTCCAGTGAATCATGCTCTCATGTGTGCCTGTTGAAACACAACCAAGTGGAAATGCACACACAGAAATTCTCTTTCTGTCATCTGACTTGTTCTTCATTTACATGTTATTACAAAAGAGAATCTAGCTAATCTATGACCTTTATTGCATTTTTAGCCATCTGTTTACAAGAAATTTCAGAAATGAGAGCAGTTAGTCTTATCGTTAGAAAAATAAATGTTTGTTTAAAAATAATATGCAAGGAATTTATAACCACAGGAGAGGTAGAAATGAAAAAAAGTCTCACATAGGAATCAGTCAATCAGAAAAGATCAACACCTAGGGAGGACAAAATTAAATTATGTTTTAAAAATTGCTGAAACAAAAGGAAGATATTCAGACAGATGTTAAATGAATATAAATGCATAGAGGAAAGAGGAAATTTAAGGTCAATCAAAGAAATACTGTATTTAGTTCACATCACAGAGGTAGGGCAGGAAACAGTAACAACTACGCATCATCACAGTTATACCTATAGGAGTAGGTACACCATCTTTCTGGATACCCTGGGATGCACACAAATATTCTCAGGACGCCAATGGCCCCTATGTTCCATTGGTTGGGGATTAACCCTACATTCTAAGCTGTGCTGGAAAATAAAGCAAATAGATTCCTACGGTCTAGAAGAAAGACCTGCATATGGAACTGTCAGCATAAAGTGACTTGACTGTCCAACACCACAAACAAAACAAAAAAAACATGCTCAAAGCCATCGAGTGGATACTCACTCATAGTGACCCTATAAGACAAGGCAGAACTGCCCTTGTGAGCTTCCTATGCTGTAACTCTTTATGGGAGGAGAGATTTACAGATGAGTTGGGGTCATGTTAAATGGGTCACCCAGGAATCTCACATGAAGATTTCTCATATGAAAAAAGAGATCTTATATGAGAATATGAGTCAGATGGGTGATTCAATATTGCTAGTATTCAATTTTCTACCAACCTAACAGACTTTGAGCATGATAATTTGATTTGAAATATCAAATAAATGTAATATAGCCTGATTTCTAGAGCAGGTGCCTAAACTCTTATTTGTTATGAAGATGCTACTTTTTGAAGTACAATGATAAGCATGTACTTGGCTCTAAGAACTTCCTAGTTTATTTTCCACTATCTTTTCTATGTTCTTGCCTGTTATATAAGATAACTGTTTAACTTCAACTTAAAAAAGACATGACATGGAAGTCTTTTGACACTTTTCAGAATTTTTCAGGCCTCTTACTGAAAATCCTAATGCGATAGCACCAATAATAACAGAATCACAATAGAAATATATTTAGTATCCACTATGTGAAAGGCATCGGTTGGGATTCTTTATAACTGGATTTTGATAATTTCTTGCAAAAATTGTATTGTGTGGATGTAGATGATGACATGAGAGCTAAATGTGGCACTTTGGTGCATGATCCAAACCCATCAGCCTCTGTGGGAGAAAGATGAGGTTATCTCATAAAGACTGAAACCCTTTGCAAAACTATACTTGGCCCCTCTAAGTCAAAATCAACTAATTGTAGAGGCTTGGTTGCGCTGGTTGAAAACAGTCATAGACTACTGGTGGAGAAGATGCTATCCTAATCTGACTCTAATGCTTTGCTCATAAGCCATACCAACACAGGTTCTATGTCACCTGGGTAGCTTTGTTCATGACATAGAACAGAAAGATACTAAATGCAATAAATACTATTTTAATGAGTAAACAATAATAGGTGGGAAAGTGACAATTGGTATTAATATTTGATATTTCTAGAGCTGATACTGTTTTCCAGTATAATGTAAAAAGGCTATAAATGTTGATAGCTATTAAATTGTATTTTTATTGAATAGTACATTCCATTATGAAACATTTCTATCTTTGTTTTCTGTAATGTAAAAACATTTCATCACTTACGAAGTGCAGAAATTTTGCTTTCTTGTTTCAGAACCCCAAATCACACCCTCTTCTTCCAAAGATCTATAGCTTGTTTTATTTGAACAAAGAGATTGAATCAAAATTTGATACTGGGGGCTGGGGAAAAAATATTATAATGGTTCCACAACGCTATTGTAATGAGATTTATAAACCCCTGTTATTGCAAATAAAGGGTGCCAAAAATTGCTCAAATACTTAAAATGAATGGGCAAGGGGCATTTTCTCTGTGGATAATTCAAATGCAGTAAATTGTATGTTAGCCATCGATATGCACAGTGTAGTTCCAATTACATGTGAAACTTGTTAATTCTTCTATCAGCAGGTAGATCTTTAGGGATAATAAGCACATTTTAGTACTAACGTAAGTGAATACTTCGAATAGGTATATGTACAAAAAGGAAACATTTTTGAATGAATGTAGAATAAAATAAAAATGGTATTTCAGATTTTTAAATATGACTTTTCTTTGTCCTGCAATTTTTTTCTTGATGTCCACAGTAAAGATTTAAATATTTCTAAATGTAGTTATATATACAAGTCTGTGGGTATATAATTCTGTGGCCATATGCATATTGAGTTTCTTAGACACAGCTGAAATTCCAGTCCTGGTACTTTCAGTACAAGTGTTTATAGTGCAAACACTACAGTGTCAGTGATAATCTTGTCAAGTTCTAATAGAGTGATGTGTACATTTTAGTTTTATCCTGTTAGGTACAGAGATAATTTTATTATTTTTTGTTTAAAAACTACATATGGCTAAAGAGCTGTGTAAAAGTGTCAAGTTGACAAGGGGTAGTCTGTGGTAATTACTAATCTCCTGTCAACTTGTGAAGGAATGGGGTCTAGCCTGTCAATCAGGTCGCAGCTTGATGATTTCATTTAGAGGCGCTAAAGAGATAAATGGCTACTAATAGAGGCTAGATACACACTCTACTCTCTGCTTTGTCTTCCTCCAGACAAGACACATGGAATTACACTAATGGAACTAGAGCCCTGGAGACTGAGGAGTGATGTGGAGACACCTGCCCATGCTAAGATGCTTCCATTGCCACTGGATCCACAAGACTTTACACCCACTGACCTGTGATCTTCCTGCAATCAGTGTCATTGGATGTGTTACATGAGTCTGAAGAGGAATTTACAGACTGGTATTAGACAGATGGGCTAATTTCAGACTTAAAAACTTGATCTGGACTGGACTGGGATGTTTTCTTAATATACAATTTCTCTTTATATAAAGCTCTTATATATACACCGTATATACTCGTGTATAAGCCGAGTTTTTCAGCACATTTTAATGCAGTTTTTGTAGTAAAATTAGATGCCTCGGATGATATTCATGTCGTCTTATACTTGAGTATATACAGTATATGAGTGTCTACGGATTTGTTTCTCTAGTCTACCCATACTAATAAATAATTTAAGCAGTTTCACAAGTATTCTACTTATTATTTTCTTCCTTACTGTGCTGATAATAATAAATTTTACAGTGTGTAAGGATTAGAAGTGATATGTACTTAATAATTGCAATAGGACTTCACTATCCGCGGTAATAGTTACACTTGTCATTATTGCAGTTCTTATATCAGAGAGTACCTTAGATTTTATTTTCCATCTTATGTTGAACATTATGTATTAATAAGGTACTCTTATTGCTTGTGTCTAGTTTACACTGGTTTTGAGTTTAAACATAACATTCCATAAGTGAACAAGACAAAGATATTCTGTAGGATGAAGACCTGTGTCATAATCCTATACCACCATGAATATACCCCCCACCTATCAAAGTTTGTAAGCCAGCCACTCCATGCCTTTATCATCCCAATTTTGCATATCCAATTTCTGTACGGCCCACTTACATCAACCCAGTGCTCCGGGAAGACACCATATTCTTTGATATGAAGAATCTTCATTCTCGTTGGACCTTGTGAGTCCGTATCCACAAGCAAAGTCAAATCAGGACAGGACATCCATAAAGTCTGCAGCAGTATGCACCAGTTCACAGACTCGAATATCTTCTCTTCATCTGCTCAGGTTCTAGTCAACTCAACGTGGGCTGCCTCACTTAATCTCACTAGGGTGCCCTTGGTGCCTGCCTTTAGACCCTTGGGCCCATCACAAATTCTCAACAATTCTAGCCTCCTTGTCCTAGGTTATGAACTTCAGACCAGTCTGAACCCGCTCTCACTTTTTCCTCCAGTTTCTATGAACCAGGTCCTTGGGTATCAGGGGCCAGACTCAACCCATCTCTTTATTGCTGTGTTTTTCTCACTTCTACTCAACAAGTGGATCCAGGTGGTCACCTAGCAAGTATTTCCGCCTGCTCACAGGCTCCCTTTAACACTTCAGTCCCTAGAACAGAGTTCCTTCCATGTTCCAAATTTTTCCAGCTTCAGGCGCAAACCACTAATTCAAAATTCAAAAAACCAGAGTTCCTTTTTTTCTTTCAATCTGTCAACAGCCTCCCTAGGCAGTGACTTCACCTTTGAATGTCCTGAGCACTCAAGATACAGGATTGGGCTTTTCGTTTTAGAGCCTTTTTGGCAGGCCTGTCCTAGCCCCTTTAAATTCCAATTTAATGGCTGAAGGCAAGTAGTCTTACAACCTCTCTATTTTTACTTCCCAATAATCATTTCTTTCAATCCATAACAATAGGTTCAAGGAAACAGTATAAACTGAGTACAACTGGTTCTTAAACTCAACTCTTAAAATAGTCAAGTTAAATCCTTATCTAACTTACCTTAATACTTATCTAAATTTTTCTATTGATACAAAATATTCTTAGGCCTCTGACTAAATCAAGACAACCAGGATTTCTGTAGCCATTTTGATCTTCTGTTAGTCATTTTCACTAAACAGCATGGTCTTTGAGAAATTCAAGAAACAATTTCATCCCCTGAGCTCAAAATATACATTAATTACATTTATTTTCACCATTTCAGAGAGGACTAACCAAGGAAGAGGATCAAAACTTTAACTCCCCATGTTCTTTCTAGAAAACAACTGAGTAAATACTGTGGCTTTACTGGCCCCTGGTTAGCCAAAGACGAAAAATTACCATGAGGCAAAGGTCAAACATCCACTTTCCATCTTCATTGGTACCCCACTCCCAAGGTACCATATGTGTTATTCCAGGTAGACTAGAGAAACAAATTCATAGACATCCATATGTGTATAAGAAAGAGCTTCATATAAGAGAAATTGTGTATTAAGAAAGCATCCAGCCCAGCCAGATTAAGTCCATAATTCTGATATTAGCGAGTGAGTGTAAAGTCTTGTGTATCCAGTGGCAGTGAAAGCATATAAGAGCTAGCAGGGGTCTCCATGAGGCTCCTCAAAGTCCAGGGCTCCAGTTCCATCAGTGTAACTCCATGTGTCTTGTCAGGAGGAAGACAAGCAGAGAGTGGATTGTGTATCTGGCCTCCAGTCAGCAATTTATCTCCTTAGTGGATCCAAATGAGCTCTTCAAGCTGTGATCTGATTGACAGGCTAGACTCCACCCCTTCACAAGTTGACAGGAGATTATGTAACTGCCACAAATTGCTTTTTAGTAAATGACAATTACTTGATTTTTAAAATACAAATACCTAAATTCACATACAAATTCCTTTTCAAAGTTGAGTTGCAGACTTGTGTTGTGATCTCATAGATCTGCCCATAAAGAATGTCTGTCTAGAAATATGACTCTCTAGAAATATGGTATGCAGTGTTTTAGCAGAAATTTATTATTTGGTTAAAAAAATATCCTTGCCAATCATTATAAAAACAAAAGCACTTTTGTAAATCCTGTTTCTATATATCGAAAGAAGACTAAAACTCTATGCTAATTTAATTTTTAAACCTTCTAAACTGCTCTTGTAAGAGCAGTCATAATTTCCCAGTTACAATTATGCTTTGGGTTACTTTGATTCATCAGAATACACAATTAACAAGCACTCTTATTTTCATTGCTGCTGGTGGTGTTACTGTTGATGATTTTTGGCTACACTATGGTAAATAGGTGTTTCAGCTACAAATGGTAAGTAGTATTTTGAAAATTTTCAACTTTTTTGAAACTTAAGTTATAATTAAAGGAATACAAGAAAAAAAAAAGGAAAATCAAAATAAAAACTTTTCCCCTGGAGTTATCAATAATGTCGTAATTCAATATAGAAGTATTTTGCAAAAACAATTTGTGTTACTTGTATTCCTGTAATCTAAAATTATGACATCAGATCATTTAGAACTATACTTATACAGTCTTATATTATTAAAATGCATAAACTTACAGATATAATTATTTCATAACTATCTAGAGAAATAAGCAGTATAAAACATGCGGTTCGGGAAAGACTAGTTTCATGATACAGGTTTAAAGATATAACATAAAATTTAATTTCCATTTTCTTTTAAAATTTTAGCATTTTTTCCTAAAATTCTTTAAAAATAGCATTGTATTGTAAATATTTTGATTTTCATTAAATTTCCAGAGTTTAAATTTGAATTATGGCTTAAAAAATAATGAAGGCCAGGAAAGGAAATTTCTAATTTAGTTAAGATATTCACTAAGTACTGAAATGCTTCTGTATTTGTTCCTGTTAATTTTTATGGTTTAATTTCATTTAAGAATATATTACCAAATGCATTTGACTATAACTTTATTTTTGTGCTGCTATTGAGGATACAAAAAGAAACCATTAATGTACCTCATATAAAGGTGCGGTTTAACTTTAAAATGAACATAACTTCAGTGTCGTTCTTAAATGTTTCTATTTCAAATTTTTTTTCTCTTTATTTATAAAGTTTCCCCTTGGCAAGTAATTCACACATCGCATAATTCAACAGGCCAGTTATTCCATCATAACATGGAGAATTGTATACTCACCCCCACATTAACTTTAGAACACCCCCCTCCCCCATGATTAAATCGGCCCCAAGATGATTTATGCAATTACAATTCATTCTAGTGCTCCCTCCCATCCTCACTCGTCACTCCCAAAATCCTGCTGCCTTTCCCATTTTCCCCTCTACCCCTGTATTCCCTATATCCCTTTGGATCCATAATTATCATCATGCATCCACTACTCCTGTGCTTCACAGCTGAGACGCCCAACAGAAAACAGCAGAAAACAAAATTGTGCTAAGGTGCTAAGGGTAGAAACATAATAGTATACAGCCAAAATTACTAATGATACATAAGAAGGAACAAACAGAAAAGAAAGTCCTGTCATGGAATCAGTAAGAGATAATTGCACCAGAATAAATCATGTTGTGTCCACAGGGCAAGTGTCGAGTTGGATCTAGCATAATCAAGATTACAGTGGTCTGAAACTCTTGCCTGTGGCTAGAGAGGATACGCCAGTGGCTCAGTCTGATCAGATACTCTGTAGATGAGTTGTGGGCTCTCACTCTCCTTCAAAGCCCTCCACAGACAGATTGGGTGTTTATAATTTTTGTTCTGGTGCTTTCTGCTCACCATATTTGAATTTTGTAATTGACATCTTTGGATCACACAAGCTGGTGTGTGCTTCCTCCATGTGGACCCAGTTAACCCCTCTCATAGATGACTGCTTGTTTGATTATAAGCCTCTAAAACCCCAGACACTATTCTGATTGATAGCCAGGCACCATCTACTTTCTTCCCCAAACTTTGCTGTAGCACCCTTATCTTCAGTGATCATTTCATGAAAGTAAGTATCAAGCTGAGCCATGATATAAGAATAGATTGTTCTTAAATTGGGGACTAAGATTTAGTGTGAGCCCAAACCTATTCCTGGATCTATGCCTTTATTTTATTTCATTTGTGCTTAATTAATTTTCTGTAATTTGAGAGCCAATGTGTATGTCATAATATTCCATAGTTCAATCATGTCAAACCTAATTGTACAATTTCCTGAATACTTGCACATGTTTTCCTAAATGTAGTTTTCCTTCTTGGATGTCTTCCCCACCCCTCAATAACCCCCTTCCCCCAAAGTCTTGCTATATTTTCTTTCCCTGTAGACTCAAGATCCTTGGGTTTCATTTTCCAAAATTAAATAAACAAATGACAGCTTCAGAGGTTGAACCCCAAAGGCGATGTACCTCTGAGATTCACTCTAATGTAAACAAGCATAACCAGAATATAACAGAATGGGCGTCACGGGGTTGCCAAGATTAATACATGACTTAATACAGAATACTGGTGGTGACGTAGCAAGACCTTGTTTTTGGCCAACCAACAGTGTACCTCTCTTGGTATTGCTGTTTTCTTCTACCTCAGATACCCTGTGTTTTCTACCTGAAGGGCTCAGTTTACAAGTGTGTCTGGGGTAGAGTCCAGTTCATCCAGGGGAGTTTCCATTTAGGGTTTCACTGATACACATGGCGCATATCCCAAAGGTCAGGATTCAGTGTCTCAGTGTTCTGCGCCACCCAGCCTAGGTTTCTGGATTATGCCCAAGGTCAATTTCCCCCTCTGGCTGCACGTCATTTAAAACTCTCCCTACCTAAGGATCCCAAGAGCATCTTCAGTCTCTCCTCCCTTGACTTGGTAGTCAGGCCTCCCACCTCTCCCCCCAACAGACATGCACCTATGTTCACTCAAACTTGACCACCACCCACCCCCAACACCCTGCACTGCCCCTCACATCAGTAAGCCTCATTCTTCTGATACCACCTCCCTCTCTGGGGAACCTCACCCCAGGTCTGCATGGCTACTACTCAGCAGACAGCATCTGGCCATCTTGCCACGCCATTTGATCTCAGCTTTCATGAGGTACCCTCTGGCCAAATGACCTGCAAAATACTTACCTGGAGCAGATAATGGGTGGCTCATTGGCAGTGGTCCTGCCCTTTACCAGGCTGCTTGGTCTCTAGTCAGAAGACTGGATACCCTACAAGCTTGAGCTTGTGCCTGTTCTGTTGCTGTTTCATACCCCAATAGGCTCACTCATACGATATTTGCCCTTTTGCACAAACTTCACTCAGCATGTCTTCCAGATCCTCCATGAGTTCAGGTGTTTCATTGCTGTTATTTAGGGATAAGTAGTTTTCCATTGTGTATGTACCAGAGTTGGATTTTTTTTTTAACCTACGCTTCTATTGATGGCAATTTCGGCTGTTTCCAGCTTCTCGGTATTGTGAGCTGTGCTGCGATGAACATGGGGGAAGAACCATCTGTTTCTTATTTTCTTTGGGTGTAAGCCCAGTAAGGGTATCGCTGGGTCATAGAGTAGTTCAATTTCCATCTGTTTTAGGTATTGCCATATCGCCCTCCACAGTGGCTGTCCATATTTACAAGTCCACCAGATGTGGATAAGAGTTCTTATCCCACCACACCTCTCCCAAATTTATTGTCCTCAGTTTTTTGTTTTGTTTTTTTAATTGGGCTATAGTAATGGGTGTTAGGTGGTATTGGTGTTTTGCTTTGCATTTCCCAGATGGCTAATGATCTGGAACATTTCATCATGTATTTATAAGCCACTCAAGTGCCATCCTTTCTGAATCATCTGTTCAGGTCTTTTGTCCACCTTCTCAGAGAGCGATAAGTTTTTATCTTGTAAGTTTGTAAAATTCTGTACACGTTAGTTATTAATACTTTGTCATTACTAAATACCGTTTCCCAATCTGTGGTCAGTCTTTTTACTCTTTTAATAAAGTCTTTTTATATACACAAGTATTTTATTTTTAATAGATCC
The DNA here is from genome assembly GCF_000313985.2 of Echinops telfairi. Classification (NCBI taxonomy): domain Eukaryota; kingdom Metazoa; phylum Chordata; class Mammalia; order Afrosoricida; family Tenrecidae; genus Echinops; species Echinops telfairi. Next base: position 13,702,021 of record NW_022103958.1, read on the forward strand.
CATCCATCAATTTTATCTTCTGCAGAGTATTTTCCTTGGTTAATTCTGCTAGCCCATTTATTTCCTGTGCTTTCGCTCCTAACTTTGTCCCAATTTTCTCACTAATGATTCTGATAGGTTTGGGTTTTACATCTAGGTCTTTCATCCACCTTGACCTTGTTTTAATGCATGGAGGGGGATATGGGTCTTGTTTCATTCTTTAGCATGTAGATATCCAGCTTTCCCAACACCATTTATTAAAGAGGGTATCTGCTTCCCATTTAATGCTTTTTGGGCCTTTGCCAAAATCAATAATCTGGATGTGGATATTTTTATTTCTGGGTTTTCTGTCCTGATCCATTGGTCCTAGTAGCTATTATTATGCCAGTACCAGGCTGTTTTGACTAATCTGATTGTATAGTAGATTTTGAGGTCAGGTAGTGCAAGGCTACCTACTTTGTTTTTCTTCTTGAGGAGTTCTCTGCCTATTCTGGGCTTCTTCCCTTTCCATATGAAACTGGTGATCAGTTTTTCCATTTCTTTGAAGAACGATGCCAGAATTTGGAATGGGATTGCATTGAACTTGTAGGTTTCTTAGGTAATATTGACATGTTCACTATATCGAGTCATCCAATCCGCAAACATGGACTATTCTTCCATTTATGTAGATCCCTTTTGGTCTCTTGTTGTAATGTTCTGCAGTTTCCTTTGTAGAGGTCTTTGTTTCTTTCATTTGGGTTTATTCCTAACTACTTCAGCTTTTGCATGACTATTGTGAATGGTACTCATCCTTGATAAGTATTTCTGTCTTGCCATCACTTGTTTATAGAAATACAATTGATTTCTGCTTGTTAATCTTGTATCCTGCTATGTTACTAAACTCCTCTATTGTTTCCAGCAATCCTTTTGTGGACCCCTTCGGATTCTCAATACATATGATCATATCGTCCACAAATAATGAAAGGGTTGCTTCTTCTTTACCCAATCTTACATATTTGATATCTTGCCATTGTCTTATGGCCTTGGCTAAGAGTTCCAGCACAATGTTGAATAGAAGTGAGGATAAGGGGCATCCTTGTCAGGTTCCCTTGTTTAGTGGAAATGTTTTCAGCTTTTCTCTATTAAGTGTTATATTTGCTATTGTTTATTCATATATGCCTTTTGTTGATTGAGCATTTTCCCTTCTCTTCCTATGTTCTTGAGAGTCTTTATTAGGAATGGGTGCTGGATGTCATCAAATTATTTTTCTGCATCCATTAACATGATCATATGGTTCTTGTCCTTTTTCTTGTTGATGTGCTGGGTTACATTAATTGTTTTTCAAATTTTGAACCATCCCTGCATCCCTGGTATGAATCCCATTTTTTCATGATGTATTATTATTATTGTTATTGGTATGTTGTTGGATTCCATTGGCCAAGATTTTGTTGAGGATTTTTGCATCTATGTTCATGAGAAGTAGCGGTCTGTGAATCTCTATCCTTGTAGGGTCTTTGACTGATTTTGGTCTCAGGGTTATGATGGTTACATAGGATGAGTTTAGGAGTTTGTTGCTTCTTTCTATGTTCTGAAAGAGCTTGTGTAGGACTGCTGTCAGGTATTCTCTGACTGCTTGGTAAAATTCTCCTGTGAAGTTTTCTGGACCAGGACTATTTTGTTGTTGGGAGATTCTTGATGACCTTGTCTATTTCTTCTTTTCCTATGGTCTGTTCAAATTCTTAATGTCCACATGCATTAATTTGGTGAGAGAGTGATTTTCCCAGGTATTTGACCATGTCCTCCAAATTACTGAATTTGTTGGCATACAGTCTTTTGTAACACCAAGTAATTAATCTTTTTATTTCATTGGAGTCTGTTGTGACTGCTCCTGTTTTATCTCTGATTCTAGACATTGACGACTGTTACTTTTCCTTTGTTAAGTGGTTTGTAGATTTTGTTGATCCTTTCAAAGAACAAACTTTTTGCTCTCTTGATTCTTTTTATTGTCTTCTTTCCCGTTCATTTATCTCTGCTCTAATTTTTCTAATTTCTTTAATTTTGCTGTTAGAAGGATTATGTTGTTGACTTTGTTCTTGCTATTAAAGGTTCTTAGTTACAGTGCTGACCGTACTTCTCTCCTCTTGATTCATGTGTGCCTTTTTTGCAATAAAGGGACCTCTGATAACTGCCTTTCATGTGTCCCATATGTTTTGGTATGTTGTATTGTCATTCTCATTGGTTTCTAGGATCTTCTTAATTTCCTCTCTAATTTGGGTTAATACCCATTGGCTTTTAAGAAGTTTTTTGTTAAAACTGCAGGTGTTTGTCTTTGTTTTTTTGTTGCTGTTGTTCTTTCTATTGTAAATTTCCCGCTTTATGGTGCTTTGGTCAGAGAAGGTGCTCTGAATGACCTCTATATGTTTGCATTTTCTCAAGCTTCTCTTGTGAGTTAGTTAAACTTTATTGTGTCAACCTGGCCGATAAACACATGTGGGATCAATTGAAAGGTGGAGAGATAAATGACTCGGTGAGCCTCACCTTTCTAGTCCTCTTGCTTTCTGATGGTCGGACCAGCATGCAGCTGCCTTAACCAGTTCCCTGCTTCAGCTGACAAGGCTCAGGTCCTGCAAGACATCCCTGTGGAGAAGCCTTCTGGACCTACCCTGATGCAGCCCTGGGTGCTGATCAGCCACGTGGAGACCCCTGCTAGCACTGAGATGCTTACATGCTTACTGATTCTGCTTTCCTCCTGCAGTTGGCATCATTGTGTGTCTTTTGTGAGATTGAAGAGGACTTTGTAGATTGGTGTCAGATATATGGGCTAATGTTGGACCTATGGGCTTGGGCAGCGCTGTTCATTATGTTTATAGATTCTTGGTCTATTGATCCCTTGAGCATTATACAATGCTTTTCCTGTCTCTTGTTATCTAATGTAACTTGAGCTCTATTTTGTCCAAGATTAGTATTGCCACCCTAATTTTTGTTTCTTGCCATTTGCTTGATACATTTTTAACCATCTTTTGACTCTCAGTCTATTTTTGGCTTTAAATTTAAGGTGTGTCAACTAAGGGCATAAAATTACTGGAATGTGTTGTCTAATCCAATCAGCTACTATTTGTCTTTTAATACATGCATTCAAATCATTTATATTCAGTATAATTAAATATAAATGAAGTTTGGTTGCTGCCATCTATTTTTATTTGCAGTTAGTATTTTCCTTTCTTCTCCTTTATATGGTGGTATGCGTGTGTGTGTGTGTGTGTGTGTGTGTGTAGTTTATTCATGTCTTAGTATTCTTAATGATTCTGTATTGTGTTGGGTACTGTTTTTAGTGTGTACCTTAATGGGTGGTGCTATACCCTTTGGTGTTCTCATGTTAATAAGATGCGGACATTTTTTTGCCCATAAAGAACTGGAAAGTATTTTTTTGTAATGTTGGTTTTGTTGTTACAAATTCTCTAAACGCTTCCTTATCATAGAAAATGTTAATGCCTCCTTCAAATTTAATGGATAACCTTGCTGGATAAAGGATTCTTGGGCTGTAGTTATTGTCCTTTGGCTTTCAGAATATGTTGCTCCAGCTTCTTCTTTCCTGCATAGTCTGTGTGGAGAGGTCTGAGCTTATGCTTATCTGCTTACCTTTGTATGTGGCTGCTTTTCTTTCTCGCTAGCTGCTCTCATGATCCTCTCCTTTTCCTTGAAATTGGTTGCTTTGAGTACTATATGTCTTGATGTGTTTTTTTTTGGTGGTGGTAGGGTTTAATGTAATTGGTGTTTTCTCTGCTTCCTCTATGGGTTTTGTCTTCTCCTTTGTGATGTTAGGGTAATTTTCTTCTAAGAATTCCCTTACTATTTTAACTGTAAGTTTATTTCTATTTTCCTGCTCAGGGACCTCAGTAACTCAAATATTGTTTTGTTTCACGGAGTTCCATATCTTCCTCAGGGTTCCTTAAGACTATTTTGCTTGACTGTTTCTCTTGCTTGCTGAATTTTGCCTGGTTATCTTTGAGATCACTGATATGATTCTCCATCTCTGTCATTCTATTATCTATATCCATCACCTTTTAAATCTATTTCTGCTATGTTATTCCTTAATTCCTGGACTTCCCTTTGGTGCGAATATTCCAGTATTTCTATTTTTTATCACTTTTTTTTCAGGATCGGTCCCTTAATTCCTTGGATGGCCCTAAACAATATTATCAAGCATTTGTTCACTGGCAGTTTAAGGCCTACTTCTTCTGTTATAAACTGTCATATTTGGGTATCTTCAATAACTTGTCATCTTCAGTAACTGACTTTTATCTCTAGCTGTTTTATGGTAGTTGCAGGTGTTGGGTGTTGCTTTCCTGGCATCTTGGGTAAGCCGCTAATGAAGCCTTATCTTATGGAATTAATGAGATGTGATTTTACTCTGTTAATTTAAATGAGGTTGTGTGTTGTTGAGGTGGAAGGATCGGTTTCCATAGGTCATCATGGTTGGGGCAAAGGAGAGCTATAATGAGTCTCCCAGAGTCCCTTATCGATGCTGTGCTTGTTATAGGAAGCATGAACTCTTTCAGTTATTGTGCTTATAAAAGTGGGTTCTTGTGCAGCTCCGAACTATCCACCACTTATGCATGCTCCTAGCGTATAAATAAATGGGATCTTCTAGTGGATGCCCCAGGGAGGAGGGATTTCCATTCAGAGGGTGATCAGGCTAGAGTTGGGCACCAGTTTGGAAGCCTCCCTGGCCTATGGTGGGAAAGCTGCCAGGAAACCTGAAAATGCCAGGTTCCATTTCTACAGGCAGGAACTCTGTGATTCCTTTATCAAAACAAAATAGAAACAGCTCCACTGACCTCTTAAAATCCACTCGTGGTAGATTCATGTGTTCCTCTGTTTCCCTGGTGCTGAGAGTCTCTCCAACTAGCTAGATCTATTTATCTACAGGAGGGAGCTAGGCCTTGGCCAGTTATATCACTAATGGGAACTCTCCTCCCTCTGTAGACCACTGTGGTTCCCAGCATGCTGCCACTAGGTGTCAGCTCAGGTGTCTGTGGGATGCCCTTGAGATATGAATAGCCCTGGCTTCTTCCCCACAGGGGAAGCCACTGGTGGGTAGGTGTCAGGGGAAGGGGACAATAAAGAGAGAAAAAAAAGTGGGGATTTTCTGTTGCATCTGCAAGAGAAGCAAAGCATGGATAGGTGCTGTGAACAGGGACCACACACGTGACAAGCACAATTGCACTGTCTGTGGGACAACCGACCAAAGAGAAGCCTGAAGTGAGAGACCCAGTTCAACCCAGTTCCCCAACATGGCTATCTTACCAGCAAATCTGGCAATCCCACAGTGAACTGTTCAAATGGGCAATACCACATCGGCACTATATTCTGAAAGTAAAATTTTGGTTTTGTATAACTCAATGTTTACTAAAACCACATATCTATGTATATGCAAATAAATTTAAACTGCATATAAAATATATAGATTTAAAGATGTAATTTTAGTTTTGTTGGTTGCTTATATCACTACTTTTGTCATTACATTGAAAGAGCAATACATGGGCATTATAATGTATGCTTAATATTAATGCAGAAGATTTTACTAAGGATTTTGTGTGGCACAAAAGGAAGAGGTTTTCTGTAAGAGGTGACATCATGATTTTACCATACTGGGTGATACATAGTTATGTAACTACAAAAAGACATTAGGTAACAAATCAATGGTAACTTTTGGCTTATCAAGTGAAAGGTGTTAACTACAGGATTCTAACCTGCGATTTAGGTTCATATGATCTACCATAAATGAATAATGGTAAAGATATAGTCTTTTATATTTCTGTAAGATTGATGATATCTCTAAATACAAATGATCCTTTCTTTCTTACTCTTTATTTTTGTCTTTATACTATTATTATTGTTTTCTTCTTTCTGTTTGTTTTGTATTGAGTTTGTTAAGTTTCCCAGCTGAAGCACAAAAGGAGTGGATTCTTGAGGATAATAAATGATGGACTGGTTTATCAGAAAGCAGGGGATGTAAAAGAGAAAGGAGTGGGGACTTGCAAGTAATAAATGAATTCAGGAAGTGGAGGGAACGTTAGAACTGCTTGTGATAATGTATATACAACCCTAAAAAAAATTAACTACAGAAGTGTATGATATGTGAATATGATATTAAAAAAAATCACTAAAAAACAAGGAAATCAAACTTGGTTATCATGGGCAAAAGAGGAAGAATTTTTACTGAGGGAACATTAAGTTGATTTTAACGGTGGTGGAACAATTTGGAGAGGGATATCAATAATGGTTTCACAACACAAAGAGCATAATCAATGGCACTGAATTATACTTATAGAAATTGTTTAATTGAATGCTTTCATGTGTATGTTTTTGGCAAAACTGAAAAAAATGCACAAATAACAAATACAAGAAGAAAATGTTCTAAAATTGATTGTATTAAAGATTGTACAACTTATCTTGATTTGATTGAACTATTGTATGATATATGGATGATATGTCAATAAAACTGTTAAAAAGAAAAAAGTTCAAATGGGAAAAAAACAAACAACACTTTTATGAAACAGGTGGGTAGTGCCCCTTTCCATTTCATCGAAGTCTGAGTTTGACCACTTAACCAACCCCTCATTTGCCAATTTGTTGTACTGTGTTGGTTTGTGTGTTACTGTGTTGCCAGAAGCTGTGTCATTGGTATTTTAAATGCCAGCAGGGTCATCCACTGTGAACAACCTTGAGCTGAAGTTGCAATGTACATACTAGTACTTCGTTGAAAGTGATTTTTCTCAACCACTTAAATGGTGACTAGCTATGTGGCTACACTAGGAATAAAATTGAGTATATCTGTGGGAAGAGATCATGAAGAATCTGAAAGTGACATCTTTGCTCTTCAAAACTTTAAGGCAACGTCCTTGCTGCTATGTGCTTTAAAGACCTCTTGTGCAACATATTTTCCCAATGCAAGGGTTCATTTGATTCCTGGTGGCAACTTCTAGGAACATTGATTGTGGATCCAAGCAAAGTGAAATCTTTGACAATTTCAATCTCTTCTCCATTTATCATGCTGTTGTTTTGTTCCAGTTGTGAGGATTTTTGCTTTTTATACATTGAGTTGAAATCTGTAGTTATAACTGAAGCCCTTGATCTTCTTCAGGAAATATTCAAATCCTTCTTGCTTTCAGCAAGCAAGGTTATGTAATCTATGTATCATAGAGTGCAAAGAAACCTTTCTTCAATTCTCATGCTACACTCTTCCATATATAGTCCTATTTCTCAGATATTTTGCTCAGCATAAAGATTGAATCAGCACAGTGAAATGATAATACCTTGATACACACCTTGTTTGATTTTAAACCATTCAGAATTCCCTTGTTTTGTTTGAACAACTACCTCTTGGTCCATGTACAGATTCTGTGTGAGCACAATGAATTGCTCTGGAATTCTGGTTCTTCTTAATGTTATTCAGAGTTTGTTATAAACAAACATAAGTAAATATCCTTCTGGCATTTTCTGTCCTAAGTCAAGATTCATCTGAAATCATCCCTGATATTCCTTGTGCCGTGTCCACGTCTGAATCTAACTTGAATTTCTGGCAGCTCCTTGTTGATTCATAGTTATAACAGTTAAGTGATATTCTGCAAAATGTTACTTACATGTAATATCAATTATATTGTTCTATACATTCCACATTCTGTTGGGTTTCCTTTCCTTGTAATAGGCATACATATTGATCTCTTTCTATTAGTTGGTCAGATAGCTGTCTTCCAAATTTTTTTACATAAACAAGAGAGTGCTTCTAATGCTTCATAAGCTTATTGAATGGTATTCTGATTGGTTTTCAATCAACTCCTGCAGCCACATTTTTGTCTAATGCCTTCAATGTAGCTTGGACTTCTTCCTTCAGTACAGTCAGTTCTTGATCAGATGATACCTCTTGAAATGGTTGAATGCAAACTAGTTTTTTTTTTTGGTACAGTGATCCTGTGTATTATTTTCATAATCTTCAGATGCTTTTTACATTACTCAATATTTTACCCATATAATACTTCAATATTTCAACATGAGGTGTGAATTATTTTGACAGGTTTTTTCAGAATATTTTAATTAACTGTGCAAAGACCTGGAATTAAAACAAAACAAAATAATACAAAAAATACTCAGCATACCTCAAGCTGAAAGAACTAAAGAAAAAAATCAAGATCATTTCAAGATCTCCTGAAATACAACCCTGTCAGTGATAATATTATCTACCTATACCTAAAAGGAAAACCAATTAATATTATTATTATTAAGGTTTATGCACCAACCACTAATACCAAAGATGAATATTATATAGATTCTGAATTTTGGAATATATCTAAAATGCAATCAAGAAGAATTGTTTCACTGAAGAATGCAATATGAAAGTTTGAAACAGAAGAGGGATCATTTAAAAACAATGTGGACATGCTGACATAAGCACGAACAGAGATTGCATGATAAAACTTTGCATTAACAACAACTTATTCACTGGAAAGTTTTTGAAAACCGTAAATAGTAACTATATATGTGGCTCTTGCTAGATGGAATACACTGAAATCAAATAAACTTCTTCTATAGAAAGAAAAGAGGGCAAAGTTCAGTATTATTAATCATAACAAGGTAGACTAGAAGAGACAATCAATTGCTCATGTGCAAGTTCAATTTCAAGCTGAGGAAAATTACAACTAATGCATGGAAGCTTAAGTGCAGCCTTGAGTGTGTTCATCTGAACTTAGATACTATCTCAAGACACACTGAACTCTAATAACTTAAGATAATATGAGATGTGAATGGCATCAATGATATTGTATGTGAACAAAACAAAATTTCATTTAAAAATACAGAAAAATTCAAAGTTCAAATTAGATATAAGAATTAATTCTGTGATTGCTTTTTAGTATAGAGTAGCAACACACTTGACATTTCTCAAACAAAGACTTGGGGAGGCGAAATCAGATCTTGAGTTGTTGTACTATAGAAATTTATGGATAAAACGTAGAATGATATAGGAAGAATCAGGAGAAGATGGGAGGAATACACTGAGTCACTCTATCTAAAAGAATTGATTAATGTTCAAATATTTCAGACTGTGCATATGTTCAAAATTCAATAGTATTCAAGGAAGAAGTCAAAGCACTGGAGGTATTGGAAAGTGCTGTAATAAAAAGTGAGTCATTTCATCAAATAGATGCAATTCTGGAAGAGCTCATGCATCATTCCCAAGAAATTTTGGACAGTTATCTTGTCACATGAGTAGTTGAGTGACCTATTTGTGATCATTCCACAGAGAGTTAATATGACAGAGTGCAGAAACTATTTAACAATAGCATTAATGTCACATACAAGTAAAACATTGATGTTGTTCTTAGGTACTCAAATCAGTTCCAACTTATAACCACTTTATGGAGAAGAGAACAAAACTCCTCCAGGTTCTATGCCACCTTTGTAATAGTTCCTATGTTTGAGTCCATTGGTAGAGCCATTGTGTCAATCCATCTCTTCCTCGAGGGAGAGGGCTTCATTTATTCACGTCCCCACTACTTTATTTAGCATGGTGTCCTTCTCCAGGTATTGGTCTCTCACGATAAAGTGTCCAAAATATGTGAGGTTAAATCTCACCATCCTTGCCTCTGAGAAACATTCTGGCCATACTTCTTCCAAGATAGACGTGTCTGTTCTTTTGTTTGTAAAACGTTCAAACTTCTTTGCCAGCACCATAATTCAAATGCATCAATTCTTCTTTGGTTTTCCTTACTCTATGTCCTACTTTCACATATACATGAAGCAATTAAAAATACCATAACTTGAGTTGGGCACACCTTAGTTCTCAAAGTAATATCCTTGCTTTAGGGAGGTCTTGTGCAACAGATTTACCCAATGAAATGTGTCCTTTGATCTCCTGACTGCTGCTTCCATAAGCATTGCTTGTGGATCCAAGCAAGATGAAATCCTTAACAACTTCAAGCTTCCTCCATTACATATCAGTCCACTTATAAGAACTTTTAATGTCTTTATAGTTAAATGTAAACTATACGGAAGACTGTGATCCTTGGTCATCATCAGCAAGAACTTCAAGTCCCCCTTACTCTCAATAACCAAGGTTGTGTAATTTGCATATCAAAAGTTATTAATAAACCTTACTGGTCCTGATACTACACTCTTCCTCACATAACTGAGCTTCTGCGATTATTGATTCAATATACAGATTGAGCATATGGTGAGAAAATACAACCTTAAGCCACACCTTTCTTGATTTTACACCATCCAATAACCCTGTGTTGCTTTGATCCATGTCCAGGTTCTATATGAGTATAATTAAGCATTCTGGAATTCTCCTTCTTATCAAGGTTATTCATTAGTTTGGTATGCAACATACAGACAAATGCCTTTGCATTGCCAATAAATACCCCAACCAAACAAACTAATGAATATATTTCTGGTATTCTCTGTTTTTAACCAGGATCCATCTGACATCAGCAACGTTATTCCTTGTTTCAAATTCTTTTCTGAATATGACCTGATTCTCTGGTAGCTCCCAACCATTGTTGGATGATTTTCAGCAAAATTTTACTTGTATGGTATATCAATAATATTGTTTTATAATCTTTGAATTCTCTTTGATAACCTTTCTTTGGTTGGGTACAAAAATGAAACACTCCCTGTCAGTTGGCCAAGTAGTTGTCTTCTAAATTTCTTCACAAAAACAAGTGAATGTATCTAGTTCCTAATCAACTTGTTGAAACATTTCAACAATTGATTCATCAATTTCTAGAGCTTTGTTTTTGGGTAATGCAATTTGGACTTGCATTTCAGTATTATTGGTTCTTGATCATATACTACCTCTTGAAATCACTGAAAATTAACTAATTCTTTTTGGTACTGTGACTGTGTATTAATTCCTTCTTTTTATTCATCCTGTATCAATGAATAACTCGTCCATATAATTTTTCAATATTGCAACTTGAGACTTGACTTTTTTCTTTAGCTTTCTTAGTTTAATATATGCTGGAGCATGAAGCAGGGAACCAATAGAGAGGTCTGGGGGCCCGCCCCAATCCCAACTATGTGGACAGCTGCCCCTCTCTCCAGAAGAATTTACTTTAGAGGAAAGCACTAAAGTTATAGTCAAGGAAGAGGAACATGTCTGATCACAGCACACAGGAGCAAATGCAAGAATACTTTGTTCTATTAAACTGGCATTCCATGATGCTCATCTTGTTGACATGGTTACTGAAGACAAAGTGGGTGCATAAACAAATGTGGTGAAGAAAGCTGATTGTGCTCGGCTATCAAAAGATATAGCATCTGGGGTCTTAAAGGCTTGAAGGTAAACAAGCAGCCATCTAGCTCAGAAGCAACAAAGCCCACATGGAAGAAGCACACCAGCCTGTGTGATCACAAAGTGTCGATGGGATGGGGTATCAGGAATCAAAGACAAAAAGTTATATCATTGTGAATGAGGTGGGGTGCAGAATGGGGACCCAAAACCCATCTGTAGGCAGTCGGACATCCCCTTACATTAGGGTTGCAGGGTGGAGGTGAGCCAGTCAGGGTGAAGTGTAGCAATGATGAAACATACAACTTTCCTCTAGTTCCTAAATGTTTCCTCCCCGCTCCCACTACCATGACTCGACTACCTTACAAATCTGGCTAGACCAGAGGATGTACACTGGTAGATAGGTACTGGCAACACAGGGAATCCAGGACAGATAAACCCCTCAGGACCAGTGGTGAGAGTGGTGATACTGGAAGGGTGTAGGGAAGATGTGGTAGAAAAGAGGAACCGATCACAAGGATCTACATGTAACCCACTCCCTGGGGCCAGACAACAGAAAAGTGGGTGAAGGAGGATGTCAGACAGTGTAAGATGTGAAAAAATAATAGCAATTTATAAATGATCAAGGGTTCAAGGGGGGGAGGAGGGGAAAAATCAGGAGCTGGTACCAAGGGCTCAAGTAGAAAGAAAATGTTTTGGGAATGATGATGGCCATAAATGTACCAATGTGCTGGACACCATGGATGGATGTGTGGATCGTGATAAGGGTTAAGTGTTGGAACTGACTCAGTGACCTGTAACAACATCAACGCATCCACAAACACACATACTTGATATCTGTACTTTTTCAGAATTATAGGAAATATATTTGTAAGGAAACATTTAACATTTAAACACTTTGTACATGTCCAATTAAGTGACATTAATTGCCTTCATCAGGTCATTAGCAATATTTTCTTTTTCAAAATGGCCATCTCCCTTCACAAAAGCTCAGTGTTCCCTGTGGAATGAGTCTTGCTACCGGTTGCCTCCTGTCTGTGGCTGCTAACCACTGCAGATGTAACTCTCTCTGTGATACTTTGTATGAGTGTGAGCATACAGTATTTTCCCAGCTTCACTACCTGGTTTTTCTCATCATGACGTTTTCAAGGTTCTTCCACATTGTGGTATATATCAAGATTTCATTTATCTTTATGGATGAGTACTATTTCAATGTGTGTGTGAAGCACGTGTGTTTGTATGTTTATCTAATGAAGGGAATTTAACCTGTTCCCACATTTTGGCTGTTATGAATGCAAACTACCATGAGTATTGATGTACAAGTCTCTGTTTGTGTTCTGTGTCCTTTCTAGATAACTCTGTACCTCTTTTCTCTTTTAATGTCTATTTTTGAATGGACTCTTGAAGCTTTTATCCTGCCTGAGTGTAGGACTATTATTTGCTAAAAGTATACGGTGATTTACCTTTCTTTCATGTCTCCAATAGTCTCTTTCCTAGTTTTTTTAAAACTGGCATATTATTAAAATAGAGTTTCTTAAGAATTATGAACAGTTCTGAATACTAAATAACTATTTTTGCCCTTTTCACTCGGAAGATAAATGAAGTTTTATTTTATTACATCCTTTAAAGAAATCTAACAAAATAAATTGAGTTTATACTTGTGTGGCTTTTGGTTGATTTATTTTCTGTGGATCAATGGCCCTTAATGGGAAACAGTCCACTCAGAGTAACATAGATTGTGCTTTTATAACATCAAAACAACAGGTCAATTCTGATAATCAATTTTTTAAAACGATCATTTCACTGAGAAAAAAGAAATCAAACTGCTTGGGTGATATTGTACAGACAAAAATAACTTATTGCTTTAACTCATTCGACAATTAATGTGCCTTTTTAAAAGACCCAGAAACTTACCATTTTATACATGATTTATTCTCTTCTCAAATACATAAAAATTGCCTGATATATGAAATGTTGTATGTCAGTTGCCAGAGAGCTAAGAATAAAGGCATGCTAACTATATCTCAGGTAGACAGATATATAGTTGATTAGAGAACTGAACGCACAACCAGGTTGGTATTAGTTGTCATGACAAATCTAGATATGACAAAATGGTTTATTACAAAATGTGTGCTATTGTTGGCTCTCTTTAAGTTGCTCCTCACAGAATTCCCAGTGGCATACATGGTTAAACACTAGATTGCTAGCTGAGGGTTAGGAATTTACACCCACCCAGTGGTGCCTTGGAATATAGGAATGGCAATCTACTTCCAAAGGTCACAGTCCTGAAAACTCTATAAAGTAGTTCTACTCTGCACACAAGGATTTACTGTGAGCAACATTTGAAGAAGGCAATTTTAGCGCAGTCGTGTGCAAATCAGGATTCTTTGAACTTTTGTATAGAAAACCTAGCATTGTCATGACACCACATAAATAACATGGGAATAAGTAGGGAAGCTCAGGAATACATAGGGCTACACTTATATATGCAAGCTAAATATAATAGAGTAATGGCTTAATGAAGAATTTAATATGTATACAATTTTATGTTTTTATGCCAAGGTACCACAACAGCATCTCTGATCTGCAGTCAAATCCCTTACTCTATTTTTCAGTTATATCTAGTATAATCTTTGTAACTTCTCCAGAAAATATTGAGGGCGAGCAGATACCTATTCTTCTTCCTGAAATTGGTGATCAAGACATAAGACCAGAAATAAATTTTTCCGACCAGTGTGGGAAAAAATGTGATATAGAAGCCCCAACTCTCTCACAATGAAGCACCGTCTGAATTTTGACACATTCATTTAAAGCACAGTTTCTGTTTGTCTACCTGTCTGTATCTCTCCATTATTAAGAGGTATCAGACTTTATACATATGGGAACAGAAACAATGTAGAACTCTCCCTGTACTCTCATGGACATTGATCAGTCACAGTAGATTCTAAAAAGTTGTAACTGACATGGCAGGTATAATAAAAAGCAAACCTTATTTTTCTCTGATAAATTCTCTACATGAAATTCCAGGGAGCTCTCATAGTTTTATTCTCACTCTTTAGTCATTCAGTAATTAAAATATCTAACTCTGGTATAAAAGGAAACTTGAATCTCTGCTATAAAACATTGTGGTTTGTTTGTTTGTTTTTTCCTCACAGAATTTTTCCTAATTCTTTTTTTTTAAATCATTTTATTAGGGGCTCATACAACTCTTATCACAATCCATACATACATCAATTGTGTAAAGCACATCTGTACATTCATTGTCCACATCATTCTCCAAACTTTTGCTCTCCACTTGAGCCCCTGGCATCAGGTCCTCATTTTTTCAGCTCCCTCCCAGCCCCCTCCCAACTCCCTCATGAACCCTTGATAATTTATAAATTATTATTTTATCATATCTTGTCCTGTCCGATGTCTCCCTTCACTCACTTTTCTGTTGTCCGTCCCCCAGGAAGGAGGTCACATGTAGATCCTTGGAATCGGTTCCCCTTTCCAACCCACCCTCCCTCTACCCTCCCAGTATCGCCATTCACACCACTGGTCCTGAAAGGATCATCTGCCCTGGATTCCCTGTGTTTCCATTTTCTATCCGTACCAGTGTACATCCTCTGGTCTAGCCAGACTTGCAATGTAGAATTGGGATTATGATTGGGGGGAGGGAGGGGAAGCATTTAGGAGCTAGAGGAAAGTTGTATTTTTCATCTTTGCTATATCGCACCCTGACGGGCTCACCTCCTCCCCGAGACCCTTCTGTAAGGGGATGTCCAGTGGCCTACAAATAGGCTTTGGGTCTCCACTCCGCACTCCCCCCTCATTCACTATGGTTAGTTTTTTTGTTCTGATGATGCCTGATACCTGATGATCACACAGGCTGGTGTGCTTCTTCCATGTGGGCTTTGTTGCTTCTGAACTAGATAGACTCTTGTTTACCTTCAAGTCTTTAAGACCCCAGATGCTATATCTTTTCATAGCTGGGCACCATCAGCTTTCTTTGCCACATTTGCTTATGCACCCATTTGTCTTTAGTGATTGTATCATGGAAGTGAGCCCACAATTATATGATTTTTTGTTCTTTGATGCCTGATAACTGATCCCTTCAGCACCTCAAGATATCACAGGCCAGTGTGCTTCTTCCATTTGGACATTTTTGCTTCTGCGCTAGATGGCTGCTTGTTTACCTTCAAGCCTTTAAGACCCCAGATGCTATATCTTTTGATAGTCGGGCACCATCAGCTTCCTTCACCACCTTTGCTTATTCACCTGCCTTCAGCAATTATGTCGGGAAGGTGAGCATCATAGAATGCCAGTTTAATAGAACAAAGTATTCTTGCATTGAGGGAGTACTTGAGTGGAGGCCCAGTGTCCTTCTGCTACCTTAATATTAAACCTATAAATATATGCACATAGATTTATTTCCCCATCCTCATATATAAATATATTTTCATATGTACATGTCTTTATCTAGACCTCTATAAATGCCCTTTGCCTCTCAGCTCTTTCTTCTATTTCCTTAGACTTTCCTCCTGTCCCATATCATGGTCAGTCCCCACCATGGTTTCAGCAATTCCTCTTGGTTACATTACCCTTGATCATGCCCTCCCAGGCCTCCCACATCCTCCTCACCATTGATTTGGATGATGAGAAACAAGCAATGGACAGTACAGTGTCGGTTTCCCTTTCTTGCTGAATCTTCCCCAAGCCACTTTTCTGTTTGTGACCTATCAGAAAAAAATGGGGTGGGGAGTGGGGATCAGGTTTCCTTGACTGTTGCAGCTGGACTCTAGTTTGCTTCTATTTAAACTTAGCAGAGTAGGCAGGACCCCACTCAGTGATATAATTTTCTAAAATCATACCTTTCCCCATACAACCACCCTTCTATAGAGATTGAAGATGAATCAACAACTAGTATTTTCTCGCTCAAATTGTAAAATATTGGATTTTTGCACAGATCCAGCATTTAAAAAAAAAAACATTTTTATTTTTACAGCCTTTGTTACAAGGAAGGTATTTCTTTTGTTTCTTTGGTTTATTTTCTGGGATTGGTTAAACATTATCTAGAATCATTAACAACCATATCTAATTTCCTTGTGGTGAAATGATCTATTTGATAAGACTGTATTATCCATTTACTCTGTAACTGCTACCAAATGATTTAGTGAGAACATGTAGTTTGGTAGAATTTCAGCTTTTTCTGATGAGTCTAATTAAGAGAAGATGAGGAAAGATGATGATGGAGTATGATTCAATTGTGAGTCACAATGAATAGGGTTAATTGTGATCGAAAAACCTCAGAACTCTAATTGTGATGAATGGTCAATTTTACATACTTCTGGGTATAAAATAGACCATCTCAGAAGCAGGAATAATATTGTGATGAATTGTATGACCCCAAAAAATTGATTAAAAAAAAAGATGTTATTATCATCATGGGAAAAGAACCAGATGTGTAGTCATTCCTTTGGACCCTGGCATCATTATGTACTGAGCTTCCTCAATCCAAGGTAAAGAGAGCCGTGGCAGGGGAGTGGCAAAGAAGTAGTGGCCACAGAATAGGAGACAGAAGGGTGGGACTCCCAAACCACCGAGCAAGGGCATTGAGTTCCTTTCTGCGGGAGGCTGCTTTGCATAGCAGTGTACCTCCACACAGGTATTTGTGAGAGCTAGGTCGACTTCCTTAGAGTTAGACCTAACACTCGAGAAGGAGGCTGATGCTGGAGTGAAGTATCCCTTTTGAATATTCATCAGAAATCATACAAGACATTTGTAATTTCACCTGAGCAGGGCAGAGGCCCAGGGGCTCCATGGCTCAATAGCAGAGGACAAGTTAGGCCTAGCTGAAAGAGGCTGTCTAGCCCCAAGCATTCCTGTCTCTGAATTATACCTTGATAATTTCCCTAATAAATTCAAGCCATGAGTACAGTCTGAATTTACTGTTACTTTTATAATACATAATTGAACATAGCAAAGAAGTAGAGTGGACCATGGGAAGAATGCTTGGTGTCAAAATTGATAAAGAAGCTTGGAGGACAAGAGGCATACTGATTTCTTTCTTTTTTTTAAATCATTTTATTGGGGCTCATACAACTCATCACAATCCATACATATGTCAATTGTGTAAACCACACCTATACATTTGTTGCCCTTATCATTCTCAAAATTCGCTTTCTGCTTGGGTTCCTGGAATCAGCTCCTCATTTTCCCTTTTCTCCTCCCCCTCCCTCCCCGCTCCCCCCTCCCTCTTGATCCCTTAGTAATTTATAAAATATTATTTTATCTTATTATACACTGCCCTGAGTCTCCCTTCACCCACCCTTCTGTTGCCCATCCCCCAGAGAGGAGGCTATATGTAGATCCTTGTAATCGATTCCCCCTTTCTACCCACCCCTTCCCTCCCGGTATCGCCACTCTTACTGCTGGTCCTGAGGGATTCATCTGTCCTAGATTCCCTGTGTTTCCAGTTCCCATATGTACCAATGTTCATCCTCTGATGTAACCAGGTTTCCAGGTTTGCAAGGCAGAATTGGGATCATGATAGTTGGGGGGAGGAAGTGTTTAAGAACTAGAGGAAGGTTGTGAGTTTTATTATCCTGCTACACTGAACCCTGAGTGACTCATCTCCTCCCCACTACCCCTCTGCAAGGGATGTCCAGTTGTCTACAGATGGGCTTGGGTCCCCACCACGTGCTACCTTCATTCACAATGATAGGATCCCCCCCGCCCTTTGGTGCTTGAAACCTGATCCCTCAGCCCTTCATGATCACATATGTTGGTGTGCTGCTTCCATGTGGGCTTTGTTGCTTCCAGGCTAGATGGCCACTTGTTTGCCTTCAAGTCTTTAAGACCCCAGATGCTATATCTTTTGATAGCCGGGCACCATCAGCTTTCTTTACTACATATGCTTATGCTCACATCGGTCTTCAGCAATCATGTCGGGAAGGTGGGTATCATAAAGTGACCGTTTAGCTGAGCAAGGTGATTTTGTATTAAGGGAATGCTCATGAGGAGGCACAATGTCCACCTACCACCCTACTACTAAACCTATAAATATATGCAGATAGGTCTGAGGCATACTGGTTTCTAATGCATAGGAATGGTGCCCGGGTTAATGAGCTTGATTCTCCCTCTCCCTTATAAAATCTGATGAGATTAAACACCACCCCCTTTCCATTTCCGCATACCTTGTCTCTCACCTGTTAGTAATACCCCTATGAGGAAAACTCTAGTCTTGCAGACAGATTCTTTTTTTTTTTAAATCAATTTATTGGGCCTCATACAATTCATCACAATACATAGATCAATTGTGTAAAGCACATCTATACATTTGTTGCCCTCATCATTCCCCAAATTCGCTTGCCTCTTGGGTTCCTGGAATCAGCTCACTTTCCTTCCCCCCCCCCTCCCCCTCCCTTCCTCTGCCCCCCTCCCCCATGCACCCTTGATAATTTATAAATTATTATTATATCTTATATTACACTGCCCGGCGTCTCCCTTCACCTACCCCTCTGTTGCCCATCCCCCAGAGAGGAGGTTATATGTAGTTCCCTGTGATCAATTCCCCCTTTCTACACCCCCCTTCCCTCCTGGTATCGCCACTGTCACCCCTGGTCCTGAGGGGTTCATCTGTCCTAGATTCCCTGCTTTTCCAATTCCCATCTTTACCGCTGTGCATTATCTGGTATTGCCAGGTCTGCAAGGCAGAATTAGGGTCCTGGTAGTTAGGGGAAGGAAGCATTTAAGAACTAGAGGAAGGTTGTGGGTTTCATTATTGTTATACTGAACCCTAAGTGACTCATCTCCCCACTACCCCTCTGCAAGGTATGTCCAGTTGTCCAGAGATGGGTATTGGGTCCCCATCACGTGCTACCCTCATTGATGAGGATATGATTTTTCTCCCCGCCTTTGGTGTTTGAAGCCTGGTCCCTTTGGCCCTTCATGATCACACATTGGTGTGCTGCAAAAAAAATCAGCTTACGCTTAGAAGATGAAAAGTAATCATTTTTGTGGTCATGATTGTACAATTCTTCTTGGTATGATCAAAGCACTGATATGTGGAAGCAGTGCCCATAAAATGGTTTTTAAAAAGAATAAAAGAAACTATTGCTAACGTTAAAATAAATTAAAAAGTGATATTTTCTACTTATAAAATGGAATAAAATTTAAGACAAATTATGCAAGTTTTTTATGAGTATATCTTTAATAAATAGATCTTGTGTGCTGTGGGACTGGATGATACTGGACTTGTACATGATACTTGTCCTCTATGGGTTCGTAGTCAAGTAAAGAAACACAGAAAATACACAGAATGGACAATAATATTATAGAACTGTGTTCTAAGTAGTTCCTAGAGACCACAGTAGTGGATTCATGATCAGTTACTAGGGATAAAACAGGAATTGAGATATTTGAGTTGTATTGAAAAATGAAAGGTAAAGAAGAGAAGGAGCAATATGTCAAGAAAAGGTTAAGAGTAAAAATAAATAAATGAATAAAGAAAAGGAACACTGGAATGCTTAATCTACTCTAGCTAATAGGGGAAGGGAACGGTTGATGACGCCAAAAACACTAGTTTGGACCAACATGGAGAAGGGCTGTGAAAATTCTGGTAAGGTATATGGAATTCCTAGGGACTGAACATCATTTTAAACATTTCCACAAGGGATCCATGTAATCAACACCACTTTTATAAAGAGAGCTCTGCCAGTGCCGTGCAATGTGAATTAGAGCAGAGAAACAGGAAGGAAAGTAGGTGTAGTTATTGGACATCTATGAAAATTTAATTATTATCTAATGCATATTACTTTTCAGATAGCTCTGGTGGATGTATTGACCTTTAGAAGACAAAGAATATGACGTTCAGGTCTAAAATTTTATCAGAATGTGGAATGACTGCCTACAAAATTTGATGATTATGTGAGTGTTCCCTGCAGAGCAGTAAATCTCAATTCTGGCACTATGGAAAAATATCAAGGAAATCAGCAATGGGGTATTTTCTACAGTAGATTTATTACATTGGAAGTCATTCTGAAGCAATTCGTATGACTAAATTAAATTTTGCCACGGGTGATCATTTGTTTATAACCTTACCTTAAAAAAAAAAAAAGAATCTGGCCTAGTACTTTCCAATAGAATCTTCAAGGCTGATGGGGTGTTTGCAGTGTGTCGTCCAGTGCAATATGGGGCCCTAGTGCAGTATGGAACCACGTTGGGGCTGCTAACTCCAAGGTCAGCAGTTTGAATCCAACAGCTGTCCTGCAGGAGAAAGGAGAGATTTTCTATTCCCGTAGAGTTACAGTCTTGGACACTGTTTTGTGCTATCTGGTTGCTATGAATAGAAATCCATTCAGTGGCTGTGGGTTTTTGAGTTGATCCAGTGCAATAGTCACTGGGCATATGTGGCAACTGACATTTGAAATGTGGATAATATAACCAATGAATTGTATTTTTATTTAATTTTTTTCACGAATAATATTTTTACTGACATATCTTACTCATTCTAATACGTCCCTTCCCTTTCCATACAGTTCTATTGTTCAACCCATAAAATGAAGTTATACAATCATCAATGCTATCAACTCCCATCTGCTTCCCTGGTTCTTCCCCCCTCTCACTTCCTGTACCCTCAGGGAGCCCTTACTCCTGTCCATGTCTCTTGGGGGTCATCTATCTTCACTACCATGTACCCAGCAATCTTAAATGAACAAATGAACATACACAAGTCTAACATGACCAATGAGGTATATCCCATACAGACCATAATAGTAAGGGTGGAAATCTTTAAGAACTAGAGGATAGCTACGTGGTTCATCAGCGCCACATCGCACCCTGGATTTATCCACCATTCCATGAGTCCCTACTAAGAGGGACTGTCCAATTGTCTTGCTGGAGGAAGTCAGGTCTCCACTACATCCAGCCCCCTTCATATCAATTTGTATGTGTGTTTTTTGAACTTCTCATACCTCTTCCTGTTGACACCTCATGATCACACTGCCTGGTGTGTTCCTTTCATGTGGACTTTGTTGCTTCCTTGTTAGATGGCTGCTTCTTTAACTCTAAGCCTTTCGGAGCCCAGAAGCTATAGCATTTCATAGCCAGTCAACCACATTTGCTTATGCACCCATTTTGTCTTCAGCGATCCTGTCATAGCAGTGGGTATCACACAGTGCCACATGATTAGAACAAACCATTCTTGTACAGATAAGATTTAAGTAGAGACCCAACATCCATGTCCATTAGTTTCCTTGTTGCATTTACATATATATATACATATATAAACAAATATATGAGGAGGCATCCCACCAAAAAACATTTTTTTCAAAGCTATCTATTTAAATTTATTGACAAAACAATTTTATCACCTTCACAGTACTCTCCATTACACTTAATACACTTGTCAAATCTGTGATTCCATTCTTGGAAACATTTTTCAAACTCATTTGCTTGGATGGCTCACAGCGCCTCCCTTGTTCTTTCTTCACCTCTTCTACGTTATCAACTCTCTGTCCTTTCACGTCCCTCTGCATTCGAGGATACAAAAAGAAGTCACATGGAGCAAGGTCAGGTGAGTAACCTGACCTTGAGTGGTTCATTTGGAAACCTCTCAAAAGAAAACTTGATTAACAGTTTGACCTGGTAGAAGAAACTCCAAATGCAATTTAAGTCGATGTTTTCGTCTGTTTGGAAGTTCACACGTGTCAGAATGAGGTTTGCCATGAATCAACATTTTACCTTTATTGCAATGATAAAAACATTAGTACACTTGGTTTTTCCCACAGTACTGTCCTTGCAAGCTGTGTTCAACATCACAACATTTCCTGCACCATTTTCTCCAAGAAGGAAACAAAATTTCAAAGTTACAAGCTGTTCTCTTGTATCAGCCATCACACACACACACACACACACACACACACAAAACAAAAACAAAAAAACGAGGTTTGAGTGAAACTGCTTTTATGAAAGAATTCACTGGGACCAAAGTGAACCTTCCCAGGCAACGCAACTGGGTGCAGTAACTCAGAGCAAGTTGCTAGGTGCTCGCCTTGTGGAAAAAATGCATACTACGAAAGCTCTGCCCAGCGGGGTTTTTATCCATTTGGCGGGGGGATACCCCCTGGTACACATATTCATATGTGTATATTAATGCATATATGTACACATATATATTTGTGTGTTTTTTTCTCCTACCCACTCTCTGAGTGACCTGCAATCATCTCTGGGAACTAACTGCTCTGCTCAGGAACACTGCGCTCCAGGATTGGCATGCCAGAATGAGATCTACTCCAGCCCTCCCTTTCCTCTGGAGACACAAAGAATACCCTCCCCTTGGATTGGTTAGTACCCTGACCTCCCAGTGCCTTCATTATTCTTGACCCACCCCTATGTGCACCTTAAAAGCATATGGGGTTGGGGAAGAGAAGCCTTTCATCACAGGCACTGTACGCATCTATTGTTCATGACTTATGGGTTTGGTTTACATATAGATAGCTACAGATGGCTAGTAGTTATAATTTCAGGAGTGAATCTCAAAATGCATACATATAAGGTTAAAGACTGGAGAAAAATCAATGCGTCTGAATTGGTGTGGATTCAGAATATTGAATATAACATGGACTTTCAGAAGAATGAACAAATCTATGTTGAAAGTTACAGCCAGCATGTTCCTTAGGAGCACGAATGGCAAGCTTTCATCTCATAAACTTGTGACAATAGGCAAGTCCCTGGAGAAGGACATCTTAATGAAATGGGCTGATACAGAAGCTACAACAATGAGCTCAAACATGGGAACAATTTTGAGGAAGGCAAAGGCATGGGAAGTGTGTCTCTCTGGGCCACTACTTTTCAGCCAACTGGAGGGCACCTACTGACAAAAACAGATCAAATTGGTCTAAATAGAATGCTAAATACTATTAATACGCTTCACTCCCCCCCCCCTTTTAGTATGCATGCTTGTATCACTACTCCCTTTTTATCAAATAAAAACATTTATTTACTTTTCTCTTCATATTGATTGCATTCATTTCCTCAGCCAGTCTTCATTGGTTCCATGGGGTAGAAAACCAGGCACAATATCGTTTGAGCAAATAAATAAATAAACAGTAATTTAGTAGGCTCATTTAACTGGTAAATCAAGGAGTAAGATCAGCATAGAGTGCAGTTTGGTCAAACACACCAACTCTATCATTGGGACATTTTTCCACTTGGTACATTTTGTCCATAGCAATTTGTCAAATCTTACCAATCTCAAGTTTGAAAGGGCATTTTTAAAATGCAAAATGATATTAAAAGGCTAATTTAATTGTTTTTTGTTGATTGAGGTAAATCCACGTTCCTGAACTGCTGAAACCTAGGCTCTAGCTCCACCTGGCTACTCTATTGAAACAATTTGGAGGAGAATTCTGAAAGGGTGACTTCTCAGAGAAGATGCTTACTAAGTAGAAACAAACAATAAAATAGAGTTTGATGTGCAATAGGAAATGAATAGATAGAAAATAACAACAGATATTTAAAGCGGGGCATAAGGTCATAAGGTTTCTGAGGGACAAATGTTCCATTTTAGCTTAATTAAATAAGATTTCTACTCTTTAAAATTTTGGAGACAGGACTGTTTTCAAAATTGTTTCTTTTCTCTTACACTTTTTATGTAGAAACAATTTTATATTTGTAGGCAGTTCAAAAAGGGAGAGCTCTCATTACATTTTCCCTTTCACAGATGTTAACGTCTTAAACAATTGTTTGGGTCTTTATTAAAAGAAAATTTTGTATTGTTACATTATTAGCTCCATTCTAGAGTGTATTCCCATTTTACCATTTCTTCTACGTTGTATTTTTAGCTGGATCCAACTCAAAATGCCACATTATCAAGACTCCTCCAACCTATGACAGATATTCTTGTCGTTTATGACAAGGACACACTGTAGAGAATTGATTGTGAATGTTGTAAATTGTTCCTCAGTGTTTGTCAGATGTTTTCTAATTAGATGGAGGTTTCGATTGGGGGGAAGTATACCATAGAAGTGATGTGCTGTTCTTGTTTCATTGCATCAAATATACATGATGTCTCTGATATTGAAAAAATATATTACAGATAATGTGAAACTTGGTAATTTCTGATCAGTTTCTGCAAATAAAATATTTATTTTCTTTATTTATTCTTTTAGGCTACATAGAAGAGTATTGTAACCAGACAGATTATATATACATGGATTTATTCGAAACAAAATATATTTAACTAAGTTTCTGTGGTCAGTGAATGATTGTAGACACATTTTCTCAGTAACATATTTGTCTTAATCTCATTATGGTAAAATAAAAGACCAACCAAACAGTGGCTTCCTAAGGAATACACTAGACTGTCATGATTCTCAAACTGCCATCATGGTGTGGTGTATTTTGAAGAGTGTAGACTTCTTCAGGAAAGGGTTGGAGAAATGAAAACACCACCTTTAGAAGCATCTAGATCAAGAGGGAGGATATATCAATAAACAACATTAACATTTTGATATTTCTTGTTTAATAAAGGTTTCTATGATGTTACAGTTATTCATGTGGATTTACCCTTGTATTTAGAAGGGTATTACATGATCATTGTGGTTGAAAGGTAAACGCAGAGTGAGCCTAGAAAAACAGAGCTAAATACTGCCAAGTCCGAAGCTGTCAGCACAATTGTTCTAAAGTTTGAGCTCAGCGATGTAGCCACTGTGTCAACCTATCATGTCTAGGATCATTCTCTTTTCTCCTGATTCTCTGTTTTAGTAGGCATAATGTCCTTTCCCGGGGGCTGTTTTCTCCTGATAATATGTCCAAAGGACATGAGACAGTCTCAGCAATCTTGTCTTTAAGGAATATTCTGCCTGTACTTGTTTTAAAAACCATTTGTTTATTCTTTCTCACAGTACTTGGAACTTGCAATATTCTTCTCCGGGGCCTTAATTCAAGCGCAGCAAGTCTTTCTCATTCAATATCCAACTTTCCTATGCATATGAGACCATTGAAATTACAATGGCTCAGGGTAGTGTGTTAATCCAGGTAGATAAGAGAAACAAAATTCATAGACACTCATATGTGCATAAGAAATAGCTTTAGACATTGGGGCTCCACTCAAGTACTCCCTCAACACAAGAATACTTTCTTCTATTAAATTGGCATGCTAGGATGCTCACCTTCCCGACATAACCACTGAAGACAAAGTGGGTGAATAAGTAAATGTGGTGAAGAAAGCTGATGGTGCCCGGCTATCAAGAGATATGATGTCTGGGGTCTTAAAAGCTTGAACGTAAACAAGCGGCCATCTAGCTCAGAAGCAACAAAGCCCACATGGAACAATATATCAGCCTGTGTGATCACGAGGTGTCGAATGGATCACTGAAGACAAATGGGTACATAAGCAAATGTGGCAAAGAAAGCTGATGGTGCCCGGCTA
>NW_022103958.1:13728356-13749574 GCF_000313985.2 Echinops telfairi
AGAAAATGTTTTGAGAATGATGTACAAATGCGCTTTACACAATTGATGTGTGTATGGATTGCGATAACCGTTGTATGAGCCCCTAATAAAAGGTTTTTTAAAAAAAGAAATAAAAATAAAAAACAAAAACAAACAAAAAAGAAATAGCTTTATATAAAGAATAATTGTATATTAAAAAATCATCCCAGGCCAGGCCAGATCAAGTCCATAAGTCCGATATTAGCCCATATGCCTGGTACCGGTCTATAAAGTCCTCAACATACTCACACAAATCATGCAATGACACCAAATGCAGGAAGATCACAGGCCAGGGGGTGGAAAGTCTTGTTGATCCAGTGGTGGTGGAAGCATCTCAGCACTGGCGTGGGTCTCCACGTGGCCCCTCCAGCTCCAGGGCTCTGGCTCCATCAGTGTAACTACATGTGTCTTGTCAGCAGGAATTTCTCCCAGGGAGAGTGTGTGCCTCACCTCCAGGGAGGAAGACAGGAGTTCCCAGAATCCTCAGGAGAAGGTCAGACCCACACAGAGGTCTCATTGGCTGTGACCTGATTGACAAGCTAGACTCCACCCTTTCACAAGTTGACAGATTCTGTAATTGCCAAAGGTAGGTTTATCTTAGTCCTCCAAGTAGCATCCTTCTTTTCAAAGTTTAAGAAGTCATGTGCAACAGATATACTTAATGCGATGCTTTGTTGCATCTCTTGCCTGCTGCTTCCATGAGGACAGATTGTGAAATCAGGTAGAACAAAATCCTTAGCAACTTGAACGTTTTCTTCTTTTATCATGATGTTAGCCATTGGGGAAGCTGTGGGGATTGTGATTGTCCTTACATTAAATTGTAATCCATACTGAATACTGTATAATCCTTGATCTTCTTCAGCAAGTGCTTCTGCTCCTCACTTTAAGGAAAGAAGGCTGTGTCATCTACATAGTTCAAGTGGCTAATAAGTCTTCCTCCAATCCTGATGCCACGTTCTTCTTCGTATAATCAAGCTTCTCTGGCGATTTTCTCAGCAGGGAGATTGAGAAATAATTATGGTGAAAACGTTTGGGGTTTTAAAACAGGCAATGTTCTCTTTTCCTATTAGCGTAAATGCCTCTTGATTCGTGTCCAGGTTCCACATGAGCACAATTAAGTGACCATTCTTACCAAGGCTGTATACATTTGTTATGGCCGCACAGTTGAATGCCTTTGCATAGTCAATAAAACACAAGTAAACCTCTTTCTGTTATCACCTTTTAGTCAAGAGCTGTCTGACAGCATCAAGGCTATCCCTTGTTTCTTGTCCTCTTAGGAATCCGGTCAGAATCTATGGAAGGTCCCTGTCAATGTACTGCTGCAATCTTTGCTGGATGATCTTCAGAAACAGTTAATCTGCATGTGCTGTCAATGATGTTGTTCTATAATTTGAGCATTCTGTTGGGTCATCTTTCTTTGGAATGGGTAAAATGTGGATCTTTTCCAGTGAATTGGCCAATAGCTATTTTTCAAATTTCCTGGCAAAGTCAATGAGTGCTTCTAGTGACATTAGCTTGTGGAAACATTTCAATCATTATACCATCAATTCCTGGAGCATTGATGGATAACTCGAACTTCTTCCTTCAGTGTCACTGATTTTTACTCATATGCTACCTCCTTAAATGGGGGAATGTTGAGTAGTTCCATTTGATACAGTGACTCTGCTTCTTCTATCTGTTTCTTATGCTTTTTTGCAGCAGTCAATATTTTGCCAGTAGAATCTTTCAATATTACAACTGGAAGATTGAATTTTTCTTGAGTTCTTTCCATTCAGATATGCTGAGCATGTTCTTCCTTTTTGGTTTTCTGATTCTAGGTCTTTACACATTTCATTATAATGGCTGGCTTTTTCAAAGGAATACCGTATGGTTTAAAATCATGTAGGAAAGCTACGCATCAGAACTATAGCTTCTCTTCACACTTATTCAATCTGCGTGCTGAACAAATAATAGGAGAATATGGGTTATAGGAAGATAAATGTATCATCAAGATTTTAAGAAGGTTTATTAACAACCTATAATATGCAGATTATACAACCTTACTCACTGAAAGTGAAGAGGTCTAGAGCCACTTGCTGGATCAAGGTTTTCAGCTTTCAGTATTACAACTCAATATAATAACTGGTGGAATTCGTATGCCATGAATTTGTCACTAGATTGAGAAAGTAACTGCTCCACTTTAAAATAATTTCATCTAATATATTCTTTATTTTTATCATTTTATTGGGGCTCATACAACTCATCACAATACATAGATCAATTGTGTAAAGCACACCTATGCATTTGTTGGCCTCATCATTCCCAAATTTCTCTTTCCTCTTGAGTTCCCGGAATCAGCTCATTTTCTTTTTTTCCCCTCCCGCTCCCTTCCCCCTCCCCCATCTCCCATGAACCCTTAATAATTTATAAATTATTATTATATCTTATCTTACACTGCCCAGCGGTCTCCCTTGACCAACCCCTCTGTTGCCCATGCCTCAGAGAGGAGGTTATATGTAGATCCCTGTGATCAATTCCCCCTTTCTACCCTCCCCTTCCCTCCTGGTATCGCCACCGTCACCCCTGGTGCTGAGGGGTTCATCTGTCCTAGATTCCCCGCATTTCCAATTCCCATCTGTACCGCTGTGCATCCTCTGGTCTAACCAGATTTGCAAGGCAGAATTGGGGACATGGTAGTTTGGGGGTAGGAAGCATTTAAGAACTAGAGGAATGTTGTGGGTTTCATTATTGCTATACTGAACCCTAAGTGACTCATCTCCTCCCCACTACCCTTCTGCAAGGGATGTCCAGTTGTCTAGAGATAGGCATTGGGTCCCCATCACGCGCCACCCTCATTGACGATGATATGATTCCCCACCCCCCTACCTCCCACCTTTGGTGTTTGAAGCCTGGTCCCTTTGGCCCTTTATGATCACACATGTTGCTGTGCTGCTTCCATGTGGGCTTTGTTGCTTCTGGGTTAGATGGCTGCTTGTTTAGTTTCAAGCCTTTAAGTCCCCAGACGCTATAGGTCTCGGTAGCTGTGCACCATCAGCCTTCTTCACCACACTTACTTATGCACACATTCGTATTCCGCATTTATGTGGGGAAGGTGGTCACACAATGATGGTTTTTGTTTTTGGTGTCTGCTCCCTGATCCCTTCAACACCTCGTGTTCGCACAGGCTCGTGTGCTTCTTCTTTGTTGGCTTTGTTGTTTCTGAGCTAGATGGCGGCTTGTTTGCCTACAAGTCTTTAAGACCCCAGACACTATCTTTTGATAGCCGGGCACCATCAACTTTCTTCATCACATTTGCTTATGCACACATCTGTCTTCAGTGATTATGTCGGAAAGGTAGATATCATGAAATGACCGTTTAACTGAGCAAGGTGCTCTTGTATTAGGGGAATGTGCATGAGGAGGCCCAATGTCCACCTGCCACCCTACGACCAAACCTATAATGATTTGCACCTAGGTCCGTTCCCCCCATAATCTTAAATATATTTACATATGTACATGTCTGTACGTAGGCTTCTATGTATGCCCTTTGCCTCCTACTTCTTTCCTCTATTTCTTGACGCTTTCCTCCTGTCCCAATACCATGTTCAGCCTTCATTCTGGTTTCGGTAGTTCCTCGCAGTTGTCTTGCCCTTGATCACTCCCTATCAGTCCTCCCATCCCCTCCCTACCATTGGTTTTGAACCATTTGTTGTTCCCTTGTCCCTAGGTTGGCCACCCCTCCTCCCTTCCCCTACCTCCCACACTCCCATGTCCCTCCGGGGCCATTGGTTCCTTTATTTTCTTCTCACATTTTTTTTTGTCCAACCTCTCTTAACTAGGTGGGCATGCAGACATATCAATCTGTGAATAAGATTGGGATGTGCTGTCAAAGCCAATATATTCTTAAATCAAAATATAATCTATTTTGTCTGTCTTTAAGGCATTGTGTTATACATAAGTTATTGCAACGTGCTTAATTTTTTCTTAAATATAATTTGAAGATGCCTCTAAATTGATTCATAGAACATTATTTCATTGAATTCTTATCCCTAAATAATATCTCACTGTTTAAACAAACCATAATTTGTGAATGATATATAGCTCAGGGGGGTTTAGATTTAATTTAAAAAATATTGTTTTTGACACTCGGTGACCTGTATGGGAGTGTTAATTTTAAAAACTACAATGATTGTTCCCATTTGATTGTGCAAAATCGAGTGGAATTGATAAATTTGTAGCTTATACACATTTTATTTTACCAAGAATTGTGAAATTATATCAAGTTATTGTTTAAAAAAACATAAATTTTATGAACATTTTTATGAGCCACACCTGTCGTTTCTCAAAAAAGAAAGAGAGAAAGAAAGAAAAAGGAACTCATCACCCCTGGCTTGATTCCGACTCAGAGCTACCCGATATGCCAGGGTAAAGTGACCCTGTGGGGGCCAAGACTATTAATCGTTATGGGAGTAGAAAGCCTCATCTTCTGACCGCCGAGTGGCTGGTCGTTTCCAGCTGCAGACTTTGTTGTCAGCAACCCACCACACATCCCAATATGCCAGCCAGACTCCTTGTGTGTCCTCTCGGTGATTGTAAGGCATGTGGAGCTATGAGAACCATTTCTTTCACTTCAGGATATTCAACTAAAGATACTGCTTTTCAGAATGAGTCAAGACTGAAGTGAATTAGAAGGATAATGGTGAAGGACAGTTTTAATTAAGAACCATGCAGAAACTCCTAAACTGAAAAGTTCTATTACTGCTTCCTTTATTATAGGATACATAATATTGCTCAAAACTCTTTATTTAGAATCATAAACTATTTATTTTAAGATTAGTCCTATTTGATTTAAACATATTTAGACTTTATTTTTCAGGTAGAGAATGTAGTCTGCCTGCTTATACCCGTCAGTCCATGGATTCCTGTGACATTTCTTTGGCTTTTGAAGCATGTGCAAATTGTTGCTTCTCCTGACAATTTCTTTTCGGTCATTTGAATTATCCAGTTTGTGCTTTTCAAGTACACAGTTTTACCATTTTAATTTCTGTGGTCAGTTGACTCTGCCTTAAACTGCTGGATATAACTGAATTTTATCTGAACTGCATTAATTTTTGTTGGCTAGCCTGTGTTTTATTCTAAGTTCAATATTTCAATCATAAATTTTCCCAAGTGAAAAACATCAAAGTAGATTACCAACAGAGCTCAAAAAATGCTGTTCTTATATCTCTGGCATTGAGAGTTTTAGAAACTAATTTTACTTTTAAATTTAAAAAATTCAATCCTTATAAAATATGCTGTGATGATAGACTTACTTTAAAATTTCTTGAATTAGATTGACCACAGACTGTTAAAGATGAACGATAACAACTCATACTCAGTTAACAGCCACGTCTCTATAACACTTGATGGGAAACTCCACGAGAAGGGAAAATATATGTGAAATTGAAGCAATTATTAGCAGAAACAACATAATAAAATATGCAACCTATGTACACCTACATGAGATGCTTTAAAATGTTCATGGAAAGATTCTATTATCTTTTCATTCCACTTTTCCATGAAATTTTTGAAGCTTCTTTGCATGTACTATGCTATATATCGTATAGTGAAACATAGAATTTCAGTGGAAAAGGTTTACTCTTCCAAATTTATAATAAATTAATAAATTACCAGACACATTCATGATTCAGTAGGTGTGAAATATGCATTTGGGTATGTAAAATTTATTTTTTCAAATTTAACTTGGTGATAGCATTTCTAGCTAACGTGTTTCTCTTCAGACTTCTATATTTTTCTAACAGCTTAGGATAGAGGGGTTGAATCTTTAATTACTTTGTCTCTCACTCCCCATTTATTTGTAAGCAATCACACATTTAGGTCTTATCTTTGAATATATATCCAGAATCTGATTACTTGTTTTATCATCTCCACTAATCCTATACTGCTCAGAGCTAAAATTAATACTCATTTGGATTATTATAATAGCATCTTTATGGATCTCTAGCTTCTAGTGTTGTTAATTTTAGTTTTTGTGTCAATGTTACTTTTAGAAAGATCATATTTTAAAATATGCTAGATAATTTCAGTCTTCACTTTTCTAACTCATTTGGAATATAAATTAAAGTCTTTTGTCAAGGACTAAGTGTCCATTTGAGACTTGATATCTCCCTTTTTTCCTGATGTCAACTCAGTCTCTTGGCTCTAAAAACTAACCTTCCTGTTAGTCCGTGCACCTGTGAGACAAATTTATGCCTCAGGGCCTTCACAGTTGCTTTTTTTCTGATGCCCCTTCCACCAGAAATCTCCCTACCTTGTGCCTACAGCTCTTCCTGGCGGTAAAGCACCTCTCTTGCAGTGACATTTGTCCTTACGAATTTATCTAATGTTTTAAGCATGCTTTTAACCACTCTGCTTCCTTGACTGAATTTATATTTTTCCTTAACACTGATCTTCACAAGTAGCTTGCTAATATGTTTTATTTATTGTCTATCAAAGTATCCTTTGAGTAGAATGTAAACTCAAGGAGAGTAGATGTTTTTTGTCTTTGTTTATTTCATTTGCTTTGTTTGCCTAAAATAGTGCCTTCTCACTCAAAAACAAAACAAAACAAAAAACACTAGTATGGAATGGATTACAGATCATAGTTGTCCTTATGGTTAGCCAACTCACAATAGTATGCCATCAGGTTTCTGAGAAATGCTTCACTGTAGGCAAAAATCTTCTATATGATCTAAAAAATTTTTTATATTATCAAAACTTAGCAATTAGGCAGATTTGTTATTATTATTCTCACTTATACTTGAAAATACAATCTACATAGAGGTGAATGGCATGGTTCAGCTA
Source organism: Echinops telfairi (assembly GCF_000313985.2). Taxonomy (NCBI): domain Eukaryota; kingdom Metazoa; phylum Chordata; class Mammalia; order Afrosoricida; family Tenrecidae; genus Echinops; species Echinops telfairi. The sequence goes on from NW_022103958.1 coordinate 13,735,197, forward strand.
CTCACAGCCTTATTAAAAAAAGCTAGCATTTTTGGTGGTGGTGGTGTTAATAATTCTGGTCTATGTTACATATATGCTTAGATAAATGAAAACATTGTTAATTCACAGAACATTACAAAAACTCTTTTATCTAGCATGAATGAAATACTTGTGAATCTGCTGCTACTTGGTAACTCAGTTATGATCCCAAACTGGCATTATTTGCTTAATCAGAAGAGATTCTTCCTAATGTGATGGTTTACTACACTTTGAACTGGACAACTCACCTGTTGGTTAGCCACTAAGAGGTTTAAGCACTGTTGCAAAAAATTCTTCACAACCCAAACTGATATTATTACTCAGTTAATACTTGCACCTTATATATTTTATGTAACTTTTTGAGGGCAAGTTCATAGTAATAGTTCATACATGAATATTGAAAATCTATGTGTTAAGAATTGTTCAGATTTTTGTTAAAAAGCAGCATCTGTGCCCTAGGGAATCAAAAGGAAGAAATGGGAAACAAGCAGACCTTGAAGTGGTTACATTGAATAACAACATGTGAAGATGGAAGTTAGGAAGGGGGAAATATAAACACTAGTCGGAGAGAATGGGTACTTTTAAGGGATTTCTTTAGATTGGCTAGTTTGGGAACATCTTCTTTAAAAGACGTCTTTCAGGTTGAGTTATTAATTGAATTGAGCACCCCCTAGAACAGCATATTGATTTCCTGGTCCTTGTGCTTGTGCCAGTGTCCTTGTTAAGAAATAGTCTTTATTTATTTATTTTTAAAGATAGACCTTATTTTCTCATTTTATCAGTTAGTGAGGTCATTCAGGAATGAGGTAGGTACTGATGCGTTTGGTGTGCTTTTGTAGAAAAGAGGAGAACCCACTTAGAAACAGAGTCACTCATAGGAAAGAAGTCATGTGATGATGTAGCTGAAAGCCAAGGAACACCAAGAAATTTCTAGAAGTAAGAGAAGCTAGAAGAGACAAAGAAGGCTTTGTCCTCAGAGTAAACAAGAAGAATGCAGCCCTTCCAAGCTCCTTAATCTGAAACACACGATTCTAAAACTGTGAGATAGAAATATTGTCTATTTATGTATCAGGAAGGAGGGAAATGTTTCAATAAACAACTTTCTAGCCTATGCTGTCTTTTCTTAAATTCTTGAACTACTAACTCTATGGGTTGTTAATCAAAGAAAATTAACTTTATATAAATATGAATTGAAGTCACCTAATCTTTGGTCTTTGCTTTGGCAATAACTATGTGACATTGGATAATTAACCCTACCCTGATTCTGTCTTTTTTATGCAATGATGGAGAAAATATCACTTAACATTGCTGTCCAGTTGATTTCGACTCTTAGTATCCCTATGGGACAAGGCATAACTGCCCCTATGATTCCCAAAGCGACAAGTAACCTTGATGGCACAGTGACTGGTGATTTGAACTACCAAGTGTTCTGTTAGCAGGCCAGTACTTTAATCCCTGCAATATGAATGAATTTCTGCAATAGACATAGATTATTTTCCCCAAACTGCATATCAAAAGACATGCACATTAATCAGATGAAGAATTACAATTTAAGAAGTGATTTATTTAAACTCTTCTCAGCCAAAGATACTGATTGGGCCATCAAGATTATGCTAAAGGCAAATACATCATGAGCTACTCTATCAACACTATCGCAACTTAGCTAGGCAACAAGGTGCCAATGTGATTATGCAAATACCTCCATAGACTCGCTCTAGTGGCTTATCAGTGAGACCCACTGCCAGGATGCCTTGGAGACATATTTCAATAAAAGGAGACAGGATTTATCTCGGGCCCACTGACATTAATAATTCATGATTAATCAGTTTATGAAGACTTGCGAAACAGCAGAAGGAAACAGAGGGGAAGATGGATTTGCTCCCTTTGATTTCACATCACTTTTCTCTCGGGCTAAATCTAATCATTTCGTTCCTGAAGACCAGATAATTGACTAGCCATTTACTTAAATCTCCTCAAAGGACATCAATAAGCCTCCCAAGGTTACGTCTTTGATCAGTTGAGGTTAAGTAAAATTGACTCCTGATTATGTGGCTTGGGGACTAGCAGGAGGACACAAACAGCCAGAAGGGAATCCAGCTCATTCAGAGGACGGAACTCACTCGGCTCAGTGAGAGGAGTTCAGTGAGGACTGTGATGATTCATATCATCACAAACCAAAAGTGGGAATGACTGCAGGAGAGGATGAAATAGCAATGACCAGACTTAAATTTTAGAAATGATAACTTGAACATAGTTTTTGAAATCCTTGTGGTCAATATAATAATTTTCTAAACAGTTCAAGATTTCCTGTTATAAATGTATTTTTAATTTTTAAATCATAGATCTAAATATGGAATGATTTGCATATGTTTGGGTCTTGTTCTTTTATTCTACACCTATGATTAAGAATAAATACATATAATTTCAGGGACAGTGGATTATTTAATGTGGCTTTTCTAGTCAACATCTTTAATTTCCACCAAATAACTAACCTTTCCCTGTATGGGTCTGGCAAGAATGTGGAGGAAGATACTGATGGGAGTCACCTGTGTGTAATGGTGACCATATTGTCTCCTGGTGTTTATAAAATGAGCCCTCGGAGAAGCAAGAAGAAGGATTTCATTACCCAAAAGAGCTAGGAGTGGAGCATGTCATGTGGACCTGAGTTCGCTGCACAGGGATTCTCCTGGATCCAGAAGACAGCTATACCATCAGAGGCATGGTAGCCATTCCATGAGTCACATCATTCAACAGACTGGTGGACTTCCCAACCCATGCAGCAAGTGATGCTGAGCACTTTTGGGCAGGAGCCTGCCTTGTGGAATGGGGTGCCTCTGAGCACTTAACGTAGGAAGATGGACTTGACCCAAAGAAGTGGAGCGCTTCTGGGTTGTAGCTTCTTGGAGTGAGGTGCCTCTGGGCATTTAATTTAAGGAAATGGTTTTGCAGAGTTTGAGCTGAATGCTTTTGGGTTGAGGCTTGCGGTGACATGGTATGCCCTACTGGGTATTTATTAGCAGACTTAAAATAAGTTTATGACATGCCCTGATAATTCTACACTGAGCATATCTCACTGTTGTTACAACTTAACTTCTTTAAAAAACTTTTTATTTATGAATCTTGTCCTTGAGTTTTTGTAGCCTTCATAATAGATATGAAGTGAAGAATATTAAGAGAATACAATTATAATTATCCAATAATTCTAGTTTCTTATTCAATAAAATTCTTGTGTGATTCTCTGTCAGTTTTTACTCAAGACTTTACTTATTTATTTTTGATTGAGGATCTTAGAAATTCTAACTTCTTACAAAAACATTTATCCTAACTGACCTAAGTTTTCTCATAATCCATATATTAAATATCATATAATAATTTTTATAAAATTAGTCAACTATTATAAACAAAATACAAAACCCAATACTTTTTAGTTGCTTTATTTTCAATAAATGTACATTTCCTTCTATCTAGTTTAATGAATTATGTATTTGATTAAATGTTATACCAAGCATTTTTAATGTTAAAATATAGTTATCAGAATCATATTTTATAAGCTAAATGGCACGTAACCTAGTGACTCAATTAATAAATGTAATACTGTATGGCATTTAGTTATATTAAACCATGTCTTAACTTGCTTAAATATAGGACAAAGCTTTCAAATCACCACTTTTAAGATAGTTTAAAACAAATAATTAAACATGAATTTGATTGCCAATCCTATTCAAGCACTATAATTAAAATCTTTAAATTAGACACATACATGAAATTAAAGTTGACTCCGATAGATATTTTATTCAACTTTAATTAAAAATTAAGATATGACTGGAGAATTCCAATACAAATCCATTCTAAGAAGACATTGGTTAGCTCTCATAGTGTTTCATAGGATGCAGTTTCAGTCAGTATGCTGTTTCCGCAGGAGAGATGGCAATGAATAAGCACTCAGGGACAGGCTCTCTCCATCTGTTTGTCCCTGAGGCACAGGCACTCTCAACCTGAAGTTCATTCTTTTATCCCTGCCTTTACGAAGCACTTGATTGTGTTCTCATTGTTGTTGTTGTTGAAAGTAAGAGCATCAGAAAAGGCACCAATTTAACAATTGCTTCGTGTACAATTCAGTGGCAGCGGTTACACTCTGCGAGTCATGCAACCATTCTCTGGCTCCCTTTCTGAATGGTTTCACCCCTGACAACATGAATTTGCTGCTCCCTAAGGTCCTTATCTAGCCTTTGAAGTTGCTATTGCCATGTGATTCCATATAGATAATGCATTATTAATATAATATTTTTAGATCTTCATAGGATGGACATGTCTGCATCACTTGGATTTGGGCTCAAAGTGAGTGCGCTGGCACTAGTTTAACATGCATTCAGAATTCATGAACTCAGTACAGATGCAGCAGGACCCTTGTTTACCTAAGCAAAAAGGATAATTTCCCTAATTAAGATATGGCAGTCACTGAGTTTTTAAATAATTTTGGAATGGAGAAGTACTGTGACCTAATATCCTTAAAGAAGGGGCCATGAGAGTCCCCCCTCTGAGAGGGGTTGAGTGCAAGTGGCAAAACAAAATCATGTCTAATCCTTAATTTATGTAAAATAGTTTTAGAGGGTCATTCTGAAAACTGACGTTTCAAATGGCAGAAAACCAGATTATAAAATTTAAAGTGCAACTCAACTCAATTTTTAGGTCAACCAAAACCAAAGTCATTTCGATCGAGTCAATTCTGAGCGGTAGTGTCACTATAGGAAAGGGTGTAACCGCCCTTGAGGGTTCCCCAGTCTGTGTCTACGAACAGAAGCAGAAAGCCTTGAGGACATTTTCAAACTATGAAGGGACAATTGATTTAAGCCCAATAGAAGGAGAAACTAGGAGACACCTGCTTTACAAATTTGGGGAGAATTAGTGGGGAAAGAACTTTCGTTCTTGCTGTGGTTGAATTCTGTTGAAAGGTTTATAAAATGAAACAGAAAACCTATTGATATTTGAAAATTAACATCCTTAAATCTTTTTTTTAATCATTTTATTAGGGGTTCATACAACTCATCACAATCCATACACACATCAATTGTGTAAAGCACATTTGTACATTCATTGCCCTCATCATTCTCAAAACATTTCCTCTCCACTTAAGCCCCCGGCATTAGGTCCTCATTTTCCCCTCCCTCCCCGCTCCCCCCTCCCTCATGAGCCCTTGATAATTTATGAATTATTATTTCGTCATATCTTGCCCTGTCCAACGTCTCGTTTCACCCACTTATCTGTTGTCCTTAAATCTTAAAGAACCAATAGAGCCTCCGGGGAACTCTAAGCTCCTCACTATATTACTTTTATTCATAGGTAGATATCTCATTGAGTGATTTTTTTCTTGGTTGCTTGTTTGTTTTTTCTGTCGAGAAAAACCATCATCCTAAATTCCCCCTAGTATCATTTTTCTATTTTAAAATAATAACAAATAATTAGATTCAGAGAAGCATGAATCCATAAGCACTGTGTTTGGTGTGTTTTCTTTGACTGCCCAGCTCCAAAGGGTTCAACCCCATTAGTTATCAAGATAAATGGGGTTCATTTATTTTACTTTGAGAGAGAATGGTTCTAAGAAAAACTATAAAATTGAAAATTAGTTGGTTGTAAAACAATATCTACAGGACTTACTCTTCATCCTTGATGTGCTAGATATTTAAGTTGATTGTTTTGTTTTTCAAAACCATTTTATTGGGAGTTAATACAGATTTAATATTGGTACATAGTTCAATCACATCAAGCAGTATTGCACTATTGTTACAGTTTCTAAACATTATTTTCCTTTATGAACTCCTTGCCATCAGCTCCCTTTACCTCCCTCCACCACTGTGCCCCCAGGAGCCCTTATTCTATTTACTGCCCCTATAGGTTCATAAGCCCTCGGTTTCATATACTGAAAACCATATAACAAAAATTGAAGATGGTGATGCCCAATGACATCTGAGATACACCCCAGTATGAACAAATAAAAAATATATAGAAAGTGTTGAAATCCAAATCAGATCTGATGTGTATAAGACGGGGCGGGGGGGTGGTGGTGGTGGGGGTGTTGTTCAACTGACAAGGTTTTAATTGTTCAGGTCAGGTTTATCCTTTTGATCTTCTATAGCCATCTCTCCAATGCTCTCTATTTAGTAAGCACTCCCCCCACCCCTCTATTATGGATAGAGGGAAATCACCAGAGGCTTCTTTCCTATGTAGATCCCACAGTTGTAGCTTGGGCTCCCACTACCATACATAGCCTTCTGAAAACCAAATTCTCACAATTCAGGCTCTGATACTAGTCCCTCCTTCGACTTCAGATTCTATGATTTAAAATCCTTCAGTGGCTGATGTTGTGTCCTTCTTATATGTGGACTTAATGGGCATCTCACTTAGATGGCTGATCTTATACCAATGTACATACTTCTATAGTATACAATGTATAGTTCCAAATGAGACATATATTTTCTTACTGGTTAATAAAAGGACAGGCTCAGCCAAGATCTTATGCAAGATTTAGGCTAAATACAAATAAATTAATTCAGACACCATCCTTTGTGCCTAATCTAATTTTTCTTCACTTTTTACTTCCTTGAGGCTTTATTCATCTACATTTCTGTTCCTTGGCCCTTGTTGTTCCATATAAACTGTTCTCAATATTGAATATACATTAAAATACGCATGCCTGAGTCTGAACTCTGAAAATATCATTTAATTATTTAGGATGAGCATGAATTCAATACTATCAGGACTGAATTATTTTCTGCTTTTATATTCTCTTCATCGATTCTATCTCATAGTGATCCTATACGTCATTTTGAAATTTTTCCATAGACTTATCAAGGGTCAAAATCTTTAAGGAAACAGACTTCCACATCTCCATTTCCCAAAGCATAATTACTTATGAACTGAACATTAAAAAAAGGTTACCAGTTAAGCACTTTACTTCTGCACCACCACGGCTCTTTGTTTTGGTGATGTCCTTATAATGTTGGTCTCATTGCCCTATGGTTTCTAGTACAGTGCTTCACATATCATGAATAATCTTTATTTGGCCTACAAATCAATGACTCTTCTAAAAAAGTGTCATTGCTTACCTGGGTCTCGTATTTGACATGTTGGTGAGGGTTTTCAAGATCGAGATTGAGAAGATGAGCCAGAGGAAACAAGTCCTTACATTTCAGACAAGGGCTTTGGCTGGTTTCATGAGAACACCTCCGTGAGAAATCCATTTTTTCCTAGTCTGGAGTTGAGACCACACATGTGCAGTCCTCATAAAACTCGTAAGAGAAGTGGGTTATGGTTTCAAGACCTTAAAATATGTTTGAGTATTTTATTTTCATTCTATATTAAAACAGATGAGAGCTTGGTTCATTTTTAAACAAAGACATGGTAAGGCCAGAATGTAATAAGGGATCCTGGCTAATGTTAGAAATAAATAAGTTAAGAGGTGCAGAATAGTAACAACAGAAGATATCTGGTGTAGGAAATATAAGTGAAGGAGAAATTATAAAAGCACTATCAAACAATAGGTTAGTAATAAAATCAACAGGACACGATAGCCAATTAACTATAGGAAATAGGGAGATGATGAAGACTAAACCTTCACAAGGTGACCAGACACCTGAATTCTAGTTATGAATAATGTTAAGACAAGGTTTTTCTGAGACGAGACACTACAGTTTACTAGTACAATTAGTGTATGAACTAAAGAAATAACCATTTCAGCACCCGCCCGAGTGTTCCAGACCTCATCAATGGTTGCCATAAAAAGCCATTGATTTGTGATTACTTTGTGTATGCAGGTCCAATACCTGCAGAGACCAACCTGACCTGTCTTTCCACATTGAACAGATCGAATCAAAACCTTTGAGGACAATACCATGCTTATTTACAATCTTCATAGGAAAAACATTTGTCTGTTTTAAAGCTTCAGAACCAGCGCCAGCTGGAGGAAATATTGTTGATCCCTAAATCCATCTTTATTTGAATAAATAGTTTCAATTTTGAATAAATAGTTAGAAATAAAGTTACAACTTTATTTGAATAAATAGTTACAATAGATCTTTTACCAAAGAAAAATTATTCATAAGACATCCTTGGATAGGAAACATGATGTGACATCCCAAATTATTCCTGCATCTATGGAAATAACCAAGCTTTTATTTTCTACTTGCTGTGAAAATATTTTTACTGTGAACTTTATAAAGAAGGATATGACCCACAGATTTTCCTAAGTCCCTCTCTCTGACCGTCCACCTGCAGTGTTTGCTTCTGTGTGTGTGTGTGTGTGTGTGTTGAGCCCATTTAGACTAATACAAACTCTGACTGACAGGATGATTTGTTCAGTAGAGGCTCCTGTTCTACAAATTTTAACATAAGCAGATCACAAGTTCTCTAAGCCCAAGAAGCCATGTTGAGGTTTGAATCATAGATCTGCATTTAGTCAGTGAGCACTTGACCATTGTGCAACCATCAGGAAGAAATTTCTTTTATAACACACACACACACACACACACACACGAGGGTAAACCCCAAAATATTGCTATACAATCATGGAAACCTTTATTAAAGAAAAATTTCAAAATGTGAAGCAGTTATTTCTACATAGATATTCTAGATAGATCTTTGCAAGGAGCAATGAGTTATTAGATGTGGGTTTTTTTTGGAAAGTCTCTAACTTTCACCAAATGCTCTTTTCCTGCATGTGTCTGGTAAGATGTGGGGGGAGAATATATTGATGGAATTCACTAATGACTAATAGTGAACAGGATTCCCTGGTGGGCCTCTTCTGTGCATAAAATGAGCCCTCAGAGAAGCAAGAAGAGAGATCTCCGTACCAGCAAGAGCCAGGAAGAGAGCAGGTCTTTTGGACTCTGGTTCACTGCACAGTGAACCTCCTAGATCCAGAAGACAACTATACCATCTGGAGAGCAGCAGCAAACTCGGGAGCCAGAGCACTGAACGGAGTGATGGACCTCCTAATCCAGGGAGCAAGTAAAGCTGAGTGCTGGAGTGCAGGTGGCTGGCTTGGAGAGTGGAGTGTTTCTGGGTACTTAATTAGAGAAATTGGGCTTGCTGACCTACAGAGCTGGAGTTGAGTGCATTTGGGTTGAAGCTTTACAGTGGATCACTATGCCTTTTTGGCATTTATTCGCAGGTCCTGATAAATACATGAATCTGGAGCATTTCACACTTGCATTACAATCTATTAATTTCCTTAATAAACCCTTTAAACATGGATTTTGTCTATGGATCAGGGTAGCCATTGCAATGGATATTGGTACCTGGATAACACTAATTAAGACAGTACAATATTTGATCTAGAGCTATAAATTTCAAAAGACAATATTTCCTTCACACTAACCCTTTCCAAAGAATTTGCCGCTCTTTTATTTATACCAAATCAAAAGGGCAGTTTAGGTCTCCTATAGAAATTCATTTTCTTTTTAAATACTCTTTAAATTTTGGGAAGAGGTCAAAAGGGCAGGAGTAATGTTGTAGTGTGGATGATGGGTAAGGTCAAGTGCATTGTCATCCTGAAAAAAATTGTTGGTACAACTTGCCTGGCCTTTTCCTCACACATGCATTTGTTTTTAATTGACTCAAAATTTCTTTGCAAAATTCCCCAAATGATTATGCTTTATCCTTTAATAAAATGTATCAATATCATCCCTTTGAGATCCCTTAACTTTCTTAACTGGCCTTTGCCTTGAATGTAACTTTCTCAGTAAATCCCCTCAGAAGCTGGTTCCACTCCATCCCCCAAACAAACAAACAAGCAAACAAACAAAACACACACAAACAAAACATTTTATTGTGAATTAGATGGAGATTTACATTTCAAATAACTATTTTTGCATTGAATAACATAGATTGCTTATCAAATCCCAATAGCTTTCCACCTTTTTGTCTTCTTTCTCTAGTAGAATACTATCTTCCCTTCATACAAATGAACCTCCATCTACCCTTTAGCCTATTGCTTCCACTTACCCCCATCCCTAGCTAGTAGTCTCAAAGTGTATTTATTTTTTTATGAGAAAGTTCACCTTGATTTTTTTCTTTTACAACTATAATCATACAATATATGCCCTTTTGTGATCGACTGACTTCACTGAGTATAATGCTCTCTAAATTATTCATGACATGATGTGTTTCAGAGTTTCATTGTTATTTTTTAGCAGTTTATATCACTCTATTGTGTGCATGCAACAAAACTTTTTTCATCCATTTGTCCATATTTGTTTGAGCTATCTTTTCACTGTTGTGAATAGTGCTGTGATGAGCATGGGGATTATGAATCTATTCACACTACGGCTCTTATTTCTTTGGGGTTCTCTGAGAGGGTACCTTAAAAAAGATGGAGTTGGGTTTTTATCAAAGCTATGTATTTAAATTATTTTACAAAACAACCTTATCACCTTCAAAATACTCTCCATTACACTTAAACATTTGTCAAATCTGTGATTCCATTCTTGGAAACAGTTTTTAAACGCATTTGTTTGAAGGCTTACAGCACCTCCTTCATTTTTCCTTTCCCTCTTCCATGTCTTCAAATAGCTGTCCTTCCCCAACCCCCTTCTTCATTTGTCATGGTGGCAAAACCAGTCCTCTGTCTGCCACAAATTAGCCCCCCCATCACACACACACACACATACACACACACACACACTGTCATGATATCTCTTCAGAATCTCTAAATAGAAACATTGATTAGCAGTCTAACCTGGTATAATCAACTCCAAGTGCACTATCCCCTCACAGTAAAAAACAAAGAAAACATCCAAATGAGCATTGAGACAGTCCAGGTAGATTAGAGAAACTAATTCATTGACACTCATGTATAAGAGAGAGTTTTATATAAAGTTTAATTGTACATTAAGAAAGTATCCCAACCCAGTCCAGTCCAAGCCTATAAGTCCAATATCAGCCCATATGTCAGGTACCAATCAATAAAGTCCTCTTCAGACTCACGAAACACATGCAATGACGCCTGAATGCAGGGTGATCACAGGTCAATGGGTAGAAAGTCTTTGGATCCAGTGGTGATGTAAGTCTCTCAGCACTGACAGGGGTCTCCACGTGGCTTCTCCAGCTAAGGACACTAGCATAGTTCCATGTGTCTCTTGTCAGTAGACTGTCTACCAGGGAATGAGTTGAGTGAGAAGTGTCTTTTGCCTCCAAGGAAGAAATACAGGATTTCCCAGCATTCTAAGGAGAAATCCAGGCCCACACAGAGGCCCCATTGACTGTGATCTGATTAACACGCTAGACTCCACCCCTACACTCTTAATCCTCAAATGGACAATTATATAACTACCACAAGCATCCTCTTGATCTTTGATTTCACTTAAAGGGTTTTTTTTGGGTGGAGTGATGATGGTGTCTTCCACTGGCTTGAATAATATTTGCTTTTGTGGTCATAATAATAGTGCCATGTCTAGTCACCAGTAATGACCTTGGTTAAAAAAAAAGTCTGGGTCACTTTGGAGCTGTTCTTTCAAAGCATAGCATGTTTCTATTTGATGTTCTTTTTTTTTTTTTGGTCAGTCAGAACCCAAGGCACAAATTTTGCAGCAACTCTTCTCATTCCCAAATCTTCCATTAAAATTCTCAGAACTGAGCTCCATCCCAGAGAGTTCAGATAACTTCACCATCTCTTCAATGGTCTGTCGTGGGTCCTCCAGTACAAGTACACAAAAATCGTCAACAATGTTGTCTGTTTGGGAATTTGACAGATGTCCAGAACAAGGTTTGTTGTTATCAATTGGCATTTCACCTTTGTTGAAACAAGAAAACCACTGTGAACTTGTTTTTCCCACATACTGTCCTTCTATGCTGTGTTCAACATCACAACAGTTTCTGCAGCATTTTTCCTGAGTGGAAACAACATTTCACAGCTGTATGCTCTTCTCTTAAATCAGCCATCACAAAAAATGAGGCCTGAGCAAAACTCCTTTTACAAAAAATTGACGGTGACCAACCAGACAGAAGTTTCCCAGGCAATGCCACTGGGTGCACTAACTCAGAGTGAATTCCTGGATACTTGCCAAGTAGGAAAATGCTTACTAGAAAGCACCCAGAGGAGCTTTTTTCCTTTTTTTTGTTTTGTTTTTTGTTTTAACTAATCCCAGTTACTTAAGGAAACCCAGTAATGCTTTTCACTGTGGTTGGACAGTTTTTGTACAGTGGTGTAGGAGGTTTCCAATCCCCACATCCTCTCTAGCATTTATTATTTTCTGTTTTATTGAACTTTGGTATCAATGCCGGTGTGAGATAGTATCTCATTATTGTTTTGATTTTCCTCTTTCAAATGGCTAGTTATCGTGCACAGTCATTTTTATGTGTGTTGACCATCTGGATGTCTTATTTGGTGAACTGTCCATTCTTATCCTTTTCAAATTTTAACTGCGTTATTCACAGTTTTCTTGTACCAGTTTCCTAGAGATTTTAGAGATTAGTCCCATGTCTGATGTATCATTACCAATGCCCGCCACCCCAGTCTGTTGGTTCTCTTTTTACTCTTTTGATGAATTCTTTTGATGTATGTGTCTTATTTTTAAGAGGTCTCAGTGATCAATTTTGGCTTCTGGTGTGTGTGTTTCTCGTTATGTACATTATCTATGGAATTTGGATCCACATCAATGTGCATGAAAGCAACAGTCAAGAGATGAAAGAGCATGTTGCATTGAGTACAGCTGCTACACAAGACTACTCTAAAGTGTTGAAAAGCAAGGAATGTACCTGACCTCAGCCTTGGTATTTTCAATTGCCCATATCCATGTGAAACGTAGACATTAAATAAGGAAGACTGAAGAAAAATTGATGCATCTTAAAGAGAGTGTTGGTGAAGAAGCATGAACATGCATGGACTGCCAAAAGAGTAAGTAAATCGGTCTTAGCAGAAATAAAGCCAGAAGGCTCCTTAGAGGTAATGATGGCAAGACTTGTCTCATGTACTTTGGACAAAGTATAAGGAGAGACCAATACCTGGAGAAGTACATTGTGATTAGAAAAGTGGAGGGGCAGTGAAAAATATTGGACAATGCATAAGGAATATCATGGGATAATTGGAAGTAGATTTGGGCAAAAAATGTTGAAAGGACCATGAGCTTCCAGAAAAACAAACACATATGCCTTGGAAGAAGTACGGCCAGAATTCTCCTTAGAAGCAGGGATGCACAGGGTTCACCTTTCAAGAATAGTACCTGGAAATGGCATCACACGTGGTAGAGTAGAGGGCAAGTGGAAAAGGAGAATACCCACTGTGAGGTGGCTTCACACAGCGACTGCAATGATAGCCTTACACATAACCATCTCCAGGATGAGGAAGGACTTTCAGTGTTTCCTCCTATTGCACAAGGTCACTATTAGTATAACTGACTCTTACATGTAACCAATCAATAAATAAACAAAAATAAAGCGTATCATTGATCAGCCAGTTGTGCTGTGATGGTTTTCACATTGCTGTGTCACTTCTATATAAATACCATCAGGATCACCCATGACAGAAAGATATCCATGGGATTTCTAGACTAAAGTAGAATCAGAAGACAACTGGTAAATTACTTCCCAAGAAATTGGTTGGTGATAACCTCATGAATTCCAGTACAATATTATCTAATACTGCACTTAGAGGAGTATCGCATGAAAGAAAGCACCAAAAATATGACTCTGCAAAACTGCCTCTTCAATCTAGTCATTCATAATGACTCAGTCAGACCTTCATATCCTGTTGTGATATAACTCAAAATGACAAATAACAGCTATACACCTACATTAATCATTGGAATGTGAAATGCACTAAGTATGAATCTAGGTAAATAGAAATTCATCAAAAATAAAACTGTATGTAGAAAGGTTAATATTCTATTCATGATGAGAAAAACTGGTATTTGCTATTCTGAATTAGCAAATAATGTTTTATTGTGCTGGAAATGAAAATTGGAAAAAGATGGTGTCATCTTTAATATCACAAGGAACATTTCAAGATCCAAAAGTAAAAATCTGCCAGTAATAGGATAATATACATAAGGATACCAAAAAAAGGCAAATTAATCTATTTAACAAACTTATTCATGAACAACACATACCAACGATGAAGAATTTTACCAACATGATCAGTATGATAAAACACACTATTATGTTGCATTGATAGTTATGGGAAACTGAAATGGGGAAGCTGTAAATAAAAATGTATATGTCAGAAAGAAGATTTTGAAGCCTTTAAGACCCCAGACACTCTATCTTTTGATAGCTTGGCACCATCCGCTTTCTTCACCACTTTTGCTTATGCACCCATTTGTCTTCAGCGATAGTATCGGGAAGATGGACACACAATGATTTTATTTTTT
>NW_022103958.1:13749777-13791138 GCF_000313985.2 Echinops telfairi
TGTCAGGAAAGTGAGCATCATGGAATTCCAATTTAATAGAACAAAGTGTTCTTGCATTGAGGGAGTACGTGAGTCCCAATGTACTCTGCTACCTTTATACTAAACCTACAAATATATGCACGTAGATCTATTTCCCCATCATCATATATAAATATATTTCTATTTGATAAACAAACATCCATCTACCTCAGAAGCAACAGAGCTCACATGGAAGAAGCACACCAGCCTGTGTGACCATGAGGTATTGAAGGGATCAGGGATCAGGTATCAAAGTAAAAAAAGTCATATCATTGTGAAAGAGGGGGAGTTCAGATCGGGGTCCCAAAGACCATCTGTAGTCAACTGGACATCCCCTTACAAAAGGGTCGCAGAGAGGAGATGAGCCAGTCAGTGTGCAGTGTAGCAATAAAGAAACATACAACTTTCTTCTAATTCTTAAATGCTTCCTTCCCCCCACCTCCCTACCCCCACTATCATGATCCCTATTCTACCTTACAAATCTGGCTAGACCGGAGGATGTACACTGGTACAGATAGGAACCAGAAACGCAAGGAATTCAGGACAGATGATCCCTTTGGGACGAGTGGTGAGAGTGGTGATACCAGGAGGGTGGAGGGAAGATGGGATAGAAAGGGGGAACCAATTATAAGGATCTACATATAACCTCCTCCCTGGGGGATGGACAACAGAAAAGTGAGTGAAGGGAGACATTGGACAGTGTAAGATATGCCAGAATAATAATAATTTATAAATCATCAAGGGTTCATGAGGGAGGGGTGAGGAGGAAGGAGGGAAAAATGAGAAGCTGATACCAAGGGCTCAAGTAGAAAGCAAATGTTCTGAGAATGATGAGGACAACAAATGCACACATGTGTTTGACATACAATGGATGTATGTGTGGATTGTGATAAGAGTTGTACGGGTCCTCAATAAAATGATTTTAAAAAAGAAGACGACTTTGGTGTTAAATGACTTCAGAGATAATTTAGCAAAGTTTTGTAAGATGTATTCATTGCTAAATCTTTTATTTCAACATAAACAGTGACTACACATGTGACTATCACTGGGTAGCATATGCAGGATTCCAATACTTCATATTTGGAAAGAGATATTGGAGAAGTTTAATATCATTGGCCACAACAAGACAAAATACCAACTAAAAAAGTTACCACCAATTGTTCATACACAATTTCATTAAAATTGAAGAAAGTTGTAAGAAATATATGACAGCTAATGTACAAACATGATTATATAATCTGAGAATTTAGAGATTATCTAAAGAATAGATTTGACACATTGAAAATTAATTGACAAATATCAGACAGTTGTCAGATGATACTAAGGATATCATAGATGAAGAAAGTAAAAGATTGTTTAAAAGAGAGGAAAAAAGAAAAACAAAAACCAAATTGAGGTCAGATGAGACTTGGGAACTCTTTCTTTCTTGAACATAGAATAGTTAAAGTAAATGATGATGAAGTAAAAGAGATGAATAGGAGATTTCAAAATGCAGTTTAAGAAGCGAAATAAAGGATTGTAATAAAATTTTCAGAGACCTGAAGCTAAAAAAATCCCTCAGTATTTCTCAAGGTTGAAGATTTATAGAACATATACAAGCTGCAGTTTGCAGCATTAAGAGACTCCAAAGGCAAAATATAGAACAACCCAGAAAGCATACATAGAAGATATAAGGAATATACTGAGTCACTGAACTGAAAACAATTTGTAAAAGTTCAATAATTTCAGGAGGTAGCACAAAATCAAGAACCCATGTTACTGAAGGAAGGAATTCAAACTGCACTGAAGGAATTGGTGAAATCAAGAGTTCGGTTATTGACAGAATACCAATCAACATATTTCAATCAATGTGAATCAAGGGTTCAGATATTGACAGAATACCAATTGACATAATTCAAACCTGAAAGGGCCTACTCATCTTTGCCAAGACATTTGGAAGGTAGCTATCTTATCAAATAACTAGAAGACACCCATATTTGTGTTCATTTCATAGATGATTGATTCATTAGAAGGCAGAAATTATTAACAGTATTTTAAATATTAAAATGATAAAAAATGTTCCTGAAGAAATTTTTTAAATGGTAACAACAGTGTACGGACAAGAAATAATTAAAAATTCAAGCAAATTCAGAAGAGGACATGAAATAAGGGCTACCACTGATGATGTCAGATGGACCTTGGCTAAGTGTCAAAATTATCAAAAAGATGTTTGCCTAAGTTTTATTTATACAAAATCTTCTGGCTATATGAACCATAAAATTATAGATAACAGATAACATTGCACAGAGTCTGATTTCCACAAAACTTAATTGTGCTCATGGGAAACTACACACAGATCAAGAAGCAGTTTCTTGGATCAGCATAACTGAGACTATATGGTTAAAAATCAGGAGACATATGTCAGAATTGTACTCTTTCCCTGTATTTATCTGCATGCTGAACAAATAATCCAAGAATCTATACTGTTTGAGAGAAAGTTTGGTAAGAGAACTGGAGGAAGACTTCTTAATATTTTGAGATAAGTATGTGACACAACCTTGCTTTTGTTAGTTAAGAGTACCTGGAGGGGAGGAATAAAAAAAAAAGAGTGCCTCGAATACTTCTTGATCAAGATGAGAGAATCCAACATTCAGTATGGATTTCTTGAAAATATAAAGAAAACTTAATTCCTCACAGGTAGACCAATAAATAATATCGTGATGAATATAAAGATCGAAGTCAGGATTTCATTCAAACCCTGTCAATGGAAATCACAGTCAAGAAAGCCTTGCGTAAATCTGCTGCAAAAGACCTCTTTGAAATGTTACAAAGCTGTCATTTTGTAGATGACTGTGTGCCTGACCTAAGCCATGGTAATTTTTTTATCATCTTATATGCACGTGAAAGCTGAACAATGAATAGGGAAACTGGAAAAATAATGTTTGCTTTGAATTATGGGGGTGTCAAGTAATACTGAATTTATCATGTACCGCCAGGAGAACGAACACATATTTCTCAGAAGTACAACTAGAATGCTCCATAGAAGCAAGGATGATGGAACTTCATCTAACATACTTTGGAACTTAATATCAGGGGAGACTGATTCCAGGAGAGTGAAGTCATGCTTAGGAAAGTCATTGAAGAAAGAGAAGTGCCTGGCATGGTGGCTTAACACAGTGCCTATAACATCAAGTTGAAGCACAGAAGTGACTGTAAGGCTGGCACAGCATTGGGCAGTGTTTGAGTCGGTTGTACTGAGGAGTGCTAGGAGTTGTAATAGACTAGACTGTACTGCAGAAGAAAGGAATAGTAAGATGCTTTTGAAAATCTGTCATTGATAACCCTGTGGGTCTTAATTCTATTGTGTGCAGATGGTATCATCATGCGTGAGAACTGATTCGATAGAAACTGGTAGGTGGGTTTATATAGATGGTAACTATTGTTAGACGTAATCAAGATAACTTATTACTTTCAAGTTGAAGCAAAATTCTGTGCCTATAGGATTTCCTTAGAAAAAGATAACATCCCAATGTTGTTGCCTCACAGCATCATATACCTTTAAGAAAAAGATAAATTAAGTTTCTCATAAAACAGTGTTTTTCAGGTATATGAGCTATAAAAATAACTTGAAACTCTGTTTGGGGAATATGCTCTTGTTTTATACTACCTTTTCATATATTCAGTTAGTACTTGTCCAGTATGCCATTTATTGGGAGATAAAATATTTCAAAAAATGTTTTCAGCATGTTCTGCATCAGTTGGGGGGGGGGGGGTCACAATACCTAAATCTAAGCAACCCTGCAGCTTGCACACTGTTAAAAAGTAATGGTAAAGGCACCAGAATACTTTAATTTATCAATATTTTGTATGCTCTAATTCCATAGCCTTTTTCTGTTCTTTTCTTTTTTCTTCTATTCTTTTCGTATCATGTGTTGCAATTAAATTTTTTCACATTGCAATGTACAATGTGTCTGAAACAACCAGTTGTGAAGCTAATTGAAAAATCAAACCTTAATTGGGATAATGAAGCTGGTCTTGGACTTCACTGAGATGATTACCTAATTTGCTTCTTAATATCTGTTTATTAGATGAGTGGGTAGTAGACACAAGGTGATAATGGTGCAGTAAAGTTAATGCAAGAGGAAATAATGTGAGTAATATAGATCAAAACATGGACATAACTTCCTACTAATAAGCCTCTGAAGTGTTTGAGAGCTTAAAAACTAAACATACTATTTTTCCACTTCCAGCAAGGTGCAGACTGGGAAGTCTAATGCATGGTAAATGATAAATAAGTTCTGGTCTCCTGGCATTAAGGGTTGTAGGCAAAAGAGAATGGCTATTACCAAACTGATGGGGGCATGTGAAGGCCGAGAGTAGTGATATATAATGTGTGATTCTAACTATATTATATTCAGAAAAGGCAAAATTATTGTGTTCTTTAAATTTGATTTTCTACTCATAATGCTGAATATGCCTATGAGACAGTTCTCTGTCATAGTTTTCTAGACTGTAATATTTACAGATTTCTGCAAGTCTGAAAACCACTCCATAGTAAAAGATATGATCGTGTGTTTCTGTGAAGATTGTAAGCTTTGTGATAATTCTGAGTCAGAATCACTTGGATAACAGCAGGTTTCAAATGTGGTTTTTGCTCCATCTTTATGGAAGTAGGTGGCTAGATCTTTCTTCAGAGAGATTATGGGTAGAGATGAACCTTTTGTTCAACAGCTTTTGTACCACTAGGACTCCTTAAGTCATTTAAGATCCAAAGGGCAGCATTTACCCAAGGAAAACATTCGGAAGGTTGGGATTGGAGGAGGAATGGGAACAGGAGACACAGCAAGGAAGGGGAACAGGTGGTGATCCACTGGGGGATTGCTTCCCTGAGTTGAAATAGAATGTGCATTTTGTTATACTGGGTTGTCTGGAGAAACATAACTGGAGACACTCATATATGCATAAGAAAAAGATTTACATCAAGAAGCATATATCAAGAAGGCAACTTAGCCCAGTCCAAATTGTCCATGGGCTCTATACTAGCCATTGCCTTCTTCAGTCTCACATCGCTGCAGGTCAATGGTACACAAAGGTGAAGCAGGATATAGCAAGAGCACAGGTTGATGGGTGGAAAGTTTAGTGGAAACACGGCAGGACACCTACAGCTCTCAGGTTCAGTTGGCCCATGGGTGCCCCCTAAAGTCTGGCACAGAGTCTCAATAAGCAGGAAGGTGAAGGAGCAAAGGGAGAGGTGGGGTCCTCAATATCTCTCTTATAAAATGTTCACATTCCTCAGGAAGCATCATCAGGCTATGGCCTGATCGACAGGTTGAACACCCCTATGCACGTGCAAGTTGACATAAAATGTAACTGCCACTTGTATGAAATGTTGAGGCCAAACTGATGATCAATTATATAAGCTGTGTAATCCACAATAAGGTGTTTTAAAAATAAGTAAGATAAAAAGAAACAGGGAACACAGGCTAGAAGTGGGATAATGATGGTATGTTATGGGAACTGCCATCAATCACATGTAACAGAATATATATGGATTATTGAGTAGAAGCTTCCAATTAATTCACTACAAAACTTTGAAAACTACATAAATAATAACTAAAAAAATGAACTACATATATAAAATTCACATAGGTAACAGATAAAAAAAACATACATATTGAGCTGATTCTTACACATAGCAACCATATGTAGCAGGCTCAAGTCCGTAAATCTATAAGGGAGCAGACAACTTTAACTTTCTCCCATGAAGCAACTGGTAGGGTTGAAAACCTGAACTTGCAATTAATACCCCTAAGGCCTGCACAGAAGCAATGCCAGTGCTTCTTTAGAGACAGTTAATCAATCAGTGATGGCCACAAGTTCAGAAATAATAATGGATTTTTAGGCAACTAAATTAATGTTTGTAATACTGTAATAGTGGACACACGATGTTATGCATTTTTCAGAACCCGTAGAATTTTACAATTGTGAACCCTTACATGTATGTTAGTTGGCAATAATGTGTTGATATTGGTTCATCAATTGACATAAATGTTCCGCCTAAATGGAAGATATCATTAATCATAAAAACAAGGTGTACGGAAGAAAATGAGTATGTGGGAAACTTTGGTACTTTCTGAAAATTTTCTCTGCAAGCCCCAAATTGCTTTTAATATGAAAATCACCTAAATATGCCTCTGTATGAGAAATGTGCTTCTTATCGCCTATAAATAGCAAGAGATCAGAAACTAAGATAAGGCAGGCAGGGACATATCATCATATGATTCCAGAGATGTAGAAACACTGATTACATAAGCTGCATAGCTATGTAAATTAGCTTGTAAATGACAGATATTGCAACTAAGACCAACATTTAACAATAGCATAAACACAACCAAAATTGTCATTTGAAAATTTAAGTGTATGAGTCCTATAAACAGGTGCAAGGCAATCAGAACATTTAATTTAGTTTCCTATTCTTAAACACAGGTTTTACAACTGCGCTTTTGAGATGTGTATTGAATTATCTAGAACATATCTCAATTGTTACTAGTTATAAGAAGCAAAGGAGGCAGTGAAGAAATATTTTTACAAACGTAACCAAGGAGTCAAACACATGAGTTCCAGCTGCCCCCTCCAGCCCCTCCACCCCCCACTTCCACCAGAACCGAATTACATAAACAAAATTACCTCCGAGAGAGTTGAGAAATGCGATCTTTAATTATGTGGTCATGTCATCAGCTAACATTTCTATTATTTATGAGGAAGCAGGGAGTGGATATTGAGTGAAATAGCTAGATATTATTTAAGAGCTGTTAGGGTCAGCTAGAGGCCTGGATGACCCATCCCAAATTGCCTTATGTGATTCATTTCACTGGTCTACCCAAGATGACACATCCCAACACTGAGCAGGATAGGGACTGAGGTGATCCAATGAGGTCTTGACACCCAATCCCCCCAAAATCCAATGTTGTACCCTTAGCCATCATTTTCTTTCTCAAATCATGAGGCACCCTGTTTTGTGATTGAAATTTACTGTGCTTTCTAACCTTCACTCCGCTTTCTACCTTATCCTACTGCCTGAACTGGGTGTCCTGCCTGCGTGGCTCCCGCAGTTACGGTGGCAAAACACTGGGGAGACACTCGCTACCTTTTCTCTTAGGAAGGAAAACTCCGTGACAATGACTTGTGACCCATAACAAGATATAGAATACTCTTGCATATTACTACAAGTATAATGGAAAAGTCTAGAAATTAGAATAATAATGTATGCGATTGGAAGCCAGATATGTGCAATTTGGGGTTTATAGTGGTTTTAATTAACCACATTTTGGGTGTTAATTGCAGTTTCTAGTGAAAACAAGAAAACTGGAAGACTATTATTTCATGTACATTTGCCTGTACACAGATTCTATGTCTACTTCATTCTATATTTCTACAGTTTTAAATGTTGTTGCTTATATTTTGTAACTTATTAGACATTTAGACCGAATGATCAATTAAAGTTCCACATATTCAAAATAAGCTAATTTCTCTCTCCTTCCAAAATAAAAATTACCCTTTCCAATTTCCATGTTCTTCAGTTTAGTAAGTATAGTTTCAGGTTACTAGAAAAAAACACAATTTGCTCCTTCATCTTTTGTTCCCTTAACATAGCAAACCTTCATACATTTTTATATTTTAAATATTTTCTATTCTTATAGCTTTCAATAACTACTATGTTTACTACTCTTGTCCAAGTCTTCATTATTTCTGTCATGAAAAAAAAAGGGAAAAGAAAAAGAGAGAGAACATGGATAGGAGACAGTGTGGGCATGGGGGCGGGGGGGGGGAACGTTGATAGGGCACTAGGGCACTAACCCACCCATGGGGGGTACTGTTTATGTCTCCACAGGAAAGGAAGAGAGGGACCAGACCTCAATCTGCTGTGCCAACACTTGAAACAACATACTGACATGAAGCAGCGAACCAACAAAAAGGTCTGTGTGGCCAACCCCAATTCTAGCTACATGGACCCTCTCCCCAGAAGATCGCCCGACAGAGGACAACACTGAAGCTACAGCCCAAGAGAGGGTCAGGCCTGCTCAGAACACACAGAGACAAACAGAAAAGGGAAGGAGAGTGAGAGAGAAAGAGTGTACCACATCCTGGTCCACCAAGCTCCCAGGATGATATCATGGCTTGTAGCAGCCAATGATGCACAAAGAAGACTATAGTGCCCCGGGCCCACCATGAAACACAACATCGCCTCACTGACCCGTAGAGCTATGCGGACAAAGTTGGAGACACAGTGAGGGAATTGTGGCCAGTCTGACACCCTCCCAAGCCCCCCACACACACACACACCGAGACAAAACACGAAGGGAGTGCAACAGAGCAGGAAGGGGAGCAAAGAAATGGTGTCCACAAGGAATCCCAAAAATAGACTTTGGGGGCAGGGCTTGGTACCTCATAAGACTCAATCAGAAAACATTCATAAAGATCACCAGACAGACCTGGAACTATTTATAGTTTGTTTTCATGTCTATCTATACAAGATAGGTAGGATAAACACTCCCGAGGAGAAAACAATGGGTCCGACAGTTCCAGGGGTACATGGGAGCAGAGGGAGGTGAGGGAAAGGAAGGGGAGAGGCCAACAAACCCAGGGAAAAGGGTACAAGTGATCTAAAATCGATGGCAAGGAGGGCCTAGAGTGCCTGCTGGTGTTTGATCAAGCACACTGTAGGCAAGAAGAATTACTGAAAGCTGAATGAAGGTCAAACATGATAGTGGGACAAAAGGAAAGTAAAAGGAAATAGAGGAAAGAACTAGGAGGCAAAGGACATTTATAGAGGTCTAAATACAGGCACATACATATGTAAATATATTTATATATAAAGATAGGAACATAGATCTATGTACATATATTTCTATGGTAGGTATTAAGGTAGCAGGCGGACTTTGGGCCTCTATTCAAGTACTCCCTCAAAGCCAGAACATTTTGCTCTAATAACCTGTCATTCTGTGATGCTCACCTTCCCGACACAATTACCTAAGACAAAATGGATGCATAAGCAAATGTGGTGAAGAAAGCTGATGGTGCCTGGCTATCAAAAGATATACCATCTGGGTTCTTAAAGGCTTGAGGATAAACAGTTGGCCATCAAACCAGGAAGCAAGAAAGCCCACATGGAAGAAGCACACCAACCTGTGTGATCATGAGGTATTAACAGGATCGGGTATCTGGCATTGGAAGACCCAAAGCAAACAATCATATCGATGCAAAGGAGGGGGGTCAGTTAAAGAACCAAAACTCATCTGTAGACTATTGAACATCCCATCACAGAAAGGTCACAAGGAAGGGATGGGCCAGCCAGGGTGCAGTATAGCATTGACGAAACATACATTTCTCTAGTTCTTTAATAATTCCTACACCCCACCCGCATTACCCCAGTTCTACCTTACAAATCCAGCTGGGCCACAGCACATACACTGGTACAGATAAGAGATCTAGATACATAAAATCCAGGACTGATAAACCCCTCAGGAACAAAAATAGGAGTAGCAATACCATGAGGGGAGGGGGAAAGTAGAGGGAGAAAGTTGGAATCGATCACAATCATCAACGTATAACATCCCACCCCCACCCAGGATAATGATCAGCAGAAACATGGGTGAAGTGAGACAGCAGATGGCATAAGATATGAAAGTAATAATTTAAAATCTATCAAGGGTTTGTGAGGGTAGGAAGTTGGGGGAGGGAGCTAAAAAATGAGGAGCTGATAACAAAGGCTCAAGTAGAAAGAAAATGTTTTGAAGAGGATGATGGCAACTTATGTACAAATGTGCTTGACACGATGGATATATGGATTGTTATAAGAGTTTTAAGAACCCCCAATAAAATTATTTTTTTAAAAGAACCAAGAGCTCTCTGTTTTTTGTCTCCAGTGCTACTCCCTTCAAATCAACTCTTCATGTTGTCAATCATCATTGAGTGGATTCCAACACATGGCTGTATTGATTTAATTCAAAAGAACTTTGACCACTTACATTTATACTGATTTCTTATCACATAAAGAATACAATTCTTTATCTCTTAATAGACCATACAATGTCCCTAGTGATTCAGTACTCTAAATGTATCTGTTACTGTTTTTCACCCTGATTCTATGCTCTGTGATAGGTCTAGTCTCTAGCAACTGTGAACTATGAAATTCTCCATATTATAAGTTGCTATATAAGTGTCTGTGTTCATTATTCATTAGGAAGTGCTTTATTTTTTTCTGAATAGAAATTCACGTGGACACACCTTATACATAAACTCTTCTTTTAATTTCCTGCACAATTTTGTAGCCCTACATCTAAACAAAACATATGATTCTCTTTTGACTTGCTCCTTGAGCTCTTTAAGAATAAATACTTTCATACTCGACATTGTGTCAGCACACTCAGCATATTGTGGACACTTAGTAAATGTTTATTGAATGAGTCATGAAAAATATAAATGGTTTAATATGTGACCCTCTTCACTCAAAGACATCCCACAGGCTTGTTCCTGATTAGAACAATTACATTTCAAACAAAGACCAACTCAGATAATAAAAGTCATTTGCTGTTTAAACAAAATTTCAGCTGCTTGCAATCCTCATGTTTGCGTCAAACATCTTTACTTTTCTATAGCAAACTTGGGAATATCTTTCTCTCCCTGTGCCAATTATCTCCTGCCACTCCTCTACATTCTTCTGCATCCAACATATCCAAAAATTTATTTTATTTCTGTAAACATTCTGACGTTTTAGTGAACAGGTTTCATGTACATATTTATTTGAAGTTTATTTTGTCTCCTGTCTAAAACACTGTTCACTTCCTTTTAAGCTTTAGCCTACATTTCTGTTGTTAATATTTCAATGTCAATTGATATACAGTTATTTTTCTCCCACCACCGCCCCTACCACGAGTTATAGGTAAAACATCTTGAGGTTAATATAAAAGAACACACTCACTCACTCACTCACTCACTCACTCACTCACTCACTCACTCACTCACTCACACGCTGTCACTGAGTTCATTCTGACTCACAGAGACAGAGACTCTGTAAGACAAGGCAGAATTGCCCCTATGCATTTCTGAGACAGTAACTCTTCAAGGGAGTAGAATGCCTCTTCTTCTTCCTGTAGAGCTCCTAGTGGTTTGAAACTGCTGACCTTAAAGTTAGTAGCCCAACATGTAACCAATATGTCACCAGGAATCCAGACAAGGAACCAGTGGAATTCAGTCAGTTCCTACCAGTTCAAGAGAACTGATAGCTAATTTTTTGTTGAGTTTGGTCAACCCGTTGTAAAAATGGCATTTTTAATCAGAGTTATTTCAAATGTTGGGAGCTATAAATTCATGAAAATCACAAATTTACATTCTTTAGTCTTTTTAAGTCTGTGCCACAGCATATTTTATGCACCTTTATTAAAGTTCATTGTGTCCATGGGTATAAAAAATACATGGAACTATGCTTGTAATATTTGTTTATCCACTTCATAAAATTCATTATACTTTTAATGAAATACTACATGTGGCAGTCACATAATTTCCTGTCAACTTGAGCAAAGGGGTGGGGTCTAGCCTGTCAATCAGGTCATAGCCAACGAGGTCTCTGTGTGGACATGACTTTCTCTGAGGATTCTTGGTGTGGGACACACACACTCTCTCTGCTTCACATTCCTGATGGCAAGCCAGATGGAACTACACTGATGAAACCAGAGTCTTGGAGCTGGAGGAGCTACATGGAGACCCACACAAGCACTGAGATGCTTCCACCACCACTGGATCCACAAGTCTTTACACCCACTGACCTGCATTAACATCATTGCATGTGTTGTGTGAGTCTGAAGAGGAATTAATAAACTGGTATCACAAATATGGGCTATTACTGGATTTATGGACTTGATCTTGACTGGATGGGATATTTTCACACTATACAATTGCTCTTTTATATAGAACTCTTTACCCAGACTAACACACTACATGTTTATTCCCTTACATTTTGTTTTAGTCTGGGTTGACTAGAGAAACAAATTCATAGACACTTATATGTTTATAAGAAAGAGCTTTATATACAAGAGCAGTTGTATATTGAGAATAAATCCCAGCCCAGTCTAGATCAAGTCCACAAGTCAGATATTAGCCCATATGTCTGATATCAATCTATAAAGTCCTCTTCAGACTCACAAAACACATGCAATGACACCGAATGCAGGAAGATCACAGGTCAGTGGATGGAAGGTCTTAGGGATCCAATGGCAGTGTAAGGATCTCAGTGCTGGTGGGGCTCTCCATGTGACTCCTTCAGCTCCAGGGCTCTAGAGTAGCTCCTGGTGTCTTATCTGAAGCAATGCCTCCCAGGGAGTGAGCCTGTGGCCCACCTCCAGCAAGCTATTTATCTCTTTAGTGCCTCCAAATGAGGTCATCAAGCTGCGACCTAATTGACAGACAAAACTTCACCTCTTCACACTTAATTCTCAAATTGACAACAGATTATATAAGTACCACACATTTGTTACTTCAGTAAACAAACATACAATGAAAAGAGGAAAAGTACCAAACAACCATAGGGTGACATGCTGTTGTTTACTTCAGCTTTCTGATATGTCCTAAATTCTCATCAGATATTATGAATGAATTATGCAATTCCTGAAACTGTTCAGTGAGCTAAAAATATTGTTGGAACAATTACTTTAAATTAACCAGAATTAGAGAGGGGTTTTTGAAAGATGAATATAACATGTTCGGAGAGAAGAATTCACTTAACAATTTCTAATCTATCAAACATGACTACTGTGTAATTGGCCTACTTCTATAGGAATAGGATTCTACTCCTACAGTGAAAAGATGGTTAAGGATAAATCACACAACCAGTGATGCTCAGAAAAAAAGTGAATAATATTAAAAATGAGGCTGCCAATCAAGAAGCAATACGAAACCTTAAATAAAAGTTTAATTGTTTTTCTTAGGTATTAATTAATATTTTCATTAATATTTTTAATGATTTGTTATAACAATCTAGCATGTGTGCCTCTTTGATTGTTCCTTTTTAAGTGCTAAATATATGAAATTTTTCTTATTAAGTATTAATTATATAAAATAATAAGCTACCTGTCTGTTGGCTTTTTATACTTAAAATGGTCATTAAGACAATGATCCACTTGCCCATTTATTTGAATCCTACCACTGCAATGAAGACTTTGTTTCACTCCAAAATAAATCCAAACTCTCTCCTCCTTAGGTTGTTATCTCATTTAGGAATTTAGTTTAAAATTTTTTCCATTTGAAGTTTAGAAGATTCTAGAGAACACTAAAACAAATTAGTTAATTTTAACATTTCTTAGACTTTTAAACTCAAACTATTCCTATGAGGTGCCTATTTCTGTTCTGGGCCAGCTGTGTGGAGGAGGATTATAAATCTCAACATGTTACTCTTTGCTTTTATTTTCAAAACAAATATTCATTTGCTATTAATCATTCAGGTGGATACAGGAGATATATAAGCATTAATCTTATCACAATATGTACCTAATTGAGGTAAAGAAACTGCAGTTTCTTCTTCCTTAAATGATATTCTCAGAAAGCTTATGCGTAATAACTTCTAATCTTTGTTTAACATTCAGAATTATTGAGTAGGGAGAGTCATCTGGATTTCTTATTACCAATGTAGATTTCTGGTTGTGAGACCAGGAAAAGCTATTTTTTTATAAAAATGCTATATTATGAGAAATACTGATTTTGCTATCTTGGCCAACATACGGCAGTAAGTGCTACAGATCTGGATTACATTTATAACTCATGTCAAAAATAAATCAAAGGAGAAAAAATCTTCAATATGCAAATTCAGGAACATTGTGGTACATGCATAGATATAGTTGTAATTTTAGATGTTTTATGTGAACATGTATATTTATATATACAAACACACATATAAACACATACGAATATACTAAACACAATAATATATAGGATATAATAAATATTAAAATATATACTATATATACTATACAATATACTAAACATAATAATATATTATGTGATATGTATACATATATATAGAATGAGTGGAGTAGTTGGATGTTGCTAATGATTAATATGTTTAACTGTTAACCAAAATTGTCCCAGTTTGAGTCTACCTGGAGGCACATCATTAGAGAGACCTGGCAATCTACTTCTAAAAATTTCACCATCAAAAAGCTCATGGCTGTCAATTCTACTTTGACACACATAGAATCACCATGACTTGGATTAGATCAGTGATAGCTGGGTCACTGGTTGTATAAATCTATGTTGTTAGCTGCTCTTGCGTCATCGCTTACTCATCGCTATCTTATGTGAAATCGTGTGAGATGCTGTCAGTTATCACTTCAAACTCATAAACTCCAGTGGAGTCCATTGTTCTAACTACTGTGCAATCCTGCTCATCACAGATCTCCAACACCCTATGTAATACTCTACTTCATCAAACCAAAAGTCTTTCTCTAGTGACTGATAAATCCTGTTGATGAGTGCAAAGTAAGCAAATCAAATAGGGTGCTTCTGCTAATATTCATCGATTTCAATTGGCTAATTATTGGAAAAAGTGACCAAATTTTTCTTCTTGCTTTTGCTTAGTTTATAACCTCAATGAAACCTGTCCACATGAATGAACTTGCTGGCATTTGAAATACCAGTAGCATAGCTGCCACCATGACAGCAACATATGGCTTTTGACAGAAAGACACACTGAAAGGTGGGGGATACCTATAAATATATTGTTGTTATATGCCCTTGAGTTGGCTCTGAGTTATAGTGACACTATGAACAACTGAACAATAAAAGACTGATACTGTACCATTCAGTATCTTTTTTTTTTACACTGTAATGCTTTTATTTATTTGTTTATTCAAATACTTTTATTGGGGGCTCTTACATCTCTTATCACAATCCATACATTCATCCAGTGTGTCAAGCACAATTGCACAAATGCTGCCATCATCATTTTCAAAGCATTCTCTTCCCACTTGAGCCCCTGATATCAGTTCCCCATTTCTTCCCTTTCGCTCCCCCACCCACCCTCCCTCCCTCCCTCATGAACCCTTGATAAGTTATAGAATATTATTTTCATATCTTACATCATCCTCTGTCACCCCTCACCCACTTTTCCTTTAATCATCCTCCTGAGAGGGGGTTATAGGTTGATCCTTGTGATAGATTTCCCCTTTCTCCCCCCACCCTCCCCTAATCTTCCTGGTATCTCTACTCTCTTTGTTGGCCCTGGGGAGTTTATCTCTCCTGGATTCCCTGTGTTGGGGGCTCTTGTCTGTAGCAGTGTGCATGTTCTGGTCTAATCCAATTTGTAAGGTAGAAGTGAGATAATGATAGTTGGGGGAAGAAAGCA
Organism: Echinops telfairi; assembly: GCF_000313985.2. Lineage (NCBI taxonomy): Eukaryota > Metazoa > Chordata > Mammalia > Afrosoricida > Tenrecidae > Echinops > Echinops telfairi. The sequence continues at coordinate 13,765,169 of NW_022103958.1, forward strand.
CCAAAGAACTAGAGGAAAGTTGTGTGTTTCATCAGTGTTATATTGCACCCTGACTGGCTCATCTCTTCACTGTGACCGTCTGTGAGAGGATGTCCAACTGTCTACAGATGGGCTCCATTCTATACCCACCCCCCACCATTCACATTGGGTATGATTTTGTTCTGCGTCTTAGATGTCTGATACATGATCCCATCGACGCCTCATGATCACCCAGGCTGGTGTGCCTCTTCCACGTGGGCTTTTTTGTTTCTGAGCTAGATAATCACTCTTAATTCTTAACATATAGATATGTGTACATAGTTCTATTCCCCTCTCGTTATATATATTTATATATGTACTTGCCTGTATTTAAGCCTCTGTAAATGTCCTCTGCTTCCTGTTTTTTTCCCTCTATTTCCTTTTACTTTCCTCTTATCCCACCATCATGTTCCGCCCTCATTCAGGTTTAGTAATTCCTCACTGTTACATTGCCCTTGATTAAGCTCCACTAGGCAACCTAAAACCTTCCTTCCATTGATTTTAGTTCACTTGTTGTTCCTTGGTCCCTGGGTTGGTTCCCCGCCCCCTTCCTTTCTCCCACTTCCCCTTCTCCCATATCCCACCAGAAACATCGGTTCCATTATTTTCATCTCAGAATTACTTATACTGCCTATCTTTCCTAGATAGACAGATACATTAATAAGTGCAAAAAACAGGCAAGGCCAAATAAAACAACAAAGGAAGTAAAAACCAACAAAACAATAACAACAAAAACAAAAAACAAACAAAATAACAATAACAAAAAGATGACCACTGACAAAAATGGAAAGCCGATAAATAGTTCAAGGTCTGTTTGTTGGCCTTTACGAGTGTTTTCCGGTTTAGTATGATGGGTTGCAACACTGTCCCCAAAGTCTATTTTTGGTCCTCTCAGGGGATTCATTCTGCTCCCCCTGCTTCTCTGCTGCATACCCTCAGTGCCTCACCCCAGTTTGATGGGGCCAGACTGTGCACTATTTCCACACTGTGTCTCCAGTGCTGTCCCCACAGCATCATGGTTCAGTGAGGGAAGCCGTGTCTGTCAGTGAGGGTTAAAGCCGGGTCTCTTTCTCCCTCTCCTTTGGAGATAAATACAATGCCCTCCCCTTGGGTGGGTTAGTGCCCTGCTCGCCCCCTACCCATGTCTTTTTTTTTTCTCTTTCTCTCTTTTCCCCTCTTATTTAGTTGGCTGCCGTATGTATCCCTGGCTTGGGTTTGGCCCCTGCCATACTTGCTGGACCTCATCCCAGGGATGTATGTATATAGTAGCTTTTCCCCTAGGCCGCGTGTTTTTTTGTTTTTTTTTACAGCTTACCTCGGTGGACTCATGTTGTACTTGTCCTTTTGTGCTTGGCTTACTTCACTTACCATGATTTCCTTGATTTCTTCCCATGTGGCAATGTGCTTCATACATTCATCTCTGCTTTTTAGGGATGCTAATACTCCATTGTGTGTATGTACCACAGTTTTTTGATCCATTCTTCTGTGGATGGAAATTTGGGTTGTTTCCAATTCCTTGCAATTGTGAACTGTGCTGTGATGGTTCTGGCTATATGCCCAGTAGAGGGATTGCTGGATTGTATGGTAGCTCAATCTCCATCTGTTTTAGATATCGCCAAATCGATATCCATAATGTCTGTACATACCTACAAGTCCACCAGCAGTAGACAAGAGTTCCTACCTCCTAACAGCCCCTCCAACACTTATTGCTGTCTGATTTTTGGAATTGGGCTATCTTTGAAGGTGTAAGGTGGCATCTCACAGTTCTTTTAATTTGCATTTCTCTTATGGCTAATGATCAGGAACACATTTTCATAAGTTTATTGGTCATTCGGATTTCTGCCCCTGTGAAACTTCTGTTCAAGACCTTTGCCCACCTCCTTAGTAGGCAGTTAGTTTTTTTCTTTTTGGAAGCTAACAGAGTATTGTAGATCTTAGTAATAAGGCCTTTGTCTGATGTGTCATTGCTGAAGATGTTTTCCCAGTCTATGGGCTCTCTTATTACTATTTTGGTGAATTCATTCAATGTACACAGGTGTTTTATCTTCAGTATATCACACTTGTCAACTTGTGACACCTCTGTATTTGTATCCATCCCTATATCCGATAGCCTATGTATTCCCTGCACCGAAGTCCTCAGGTTTGTCCCAATTCCCTCATTAATGGCCCTAATAGTTTGGGGTTTTACCTCAAGATCTGTGAACTATCTTGAGTTTATTCTTGTGCATCGAGTGAGGTAAGGGTCTTGCTTCGTTTTTCTGCAGGTAGATATCTATTTTTTTTCCAACACCACTTATTGAAGAGGGCATCTGCTTCCCATTTGATATTTTTGGGCCCTTATAAAAAATCGGTTGTCTGTATGCTGATGTTTTTATTTCTGGGTTTTCAGCTCTTTTCCATTGGTCTGAATATCTGTCATTATACCAGTACCACACTGTTTTGACCACTGTGACCTTATTATATGTGCTAAAGTCAGGTAAAGCAAGCCCTCCCATTTTGTCCTTCTTCTTGAGGAGTTCTCTGCTACTTCTGGGCTTCTTCCCTCTCCGTATCAGTTTTTCCAATTCTTTGAAGAAGGATGATGGTATTCTTTGTAGAAGATCAGGATAACATTAAATTTATATACTGCCATGGGCAGAACTGACATCTTTACTATATTGAGTCTTCCAATCCACGAGCCTGGGATATTCTTCCATTTGTTGAGGGCACTCTTGGTTTCTTGTAATAGTGTTCTATAGTTTTCTGCACACAAATCATTTGTTTTTTTTTTAGTCAGGTATCTCCCTAGTTACTTCAATTTGTGCTTGGCTATTGTAAAGGGTACAACCTTTTTAATTGCCTCTTCTGTGATCTTCCCTGATGTGTATATCAGTCCGATAGACTTCTGTTTGTTGATCTTTTATCTTGCCATTCTCCCATATTCCTGTATTGATTCCAACACTCCACTTGTGGAGTTTTGAGGATTTTGGATATATAAAATAATATCATCTGAGAATAATGATGGTTTCTCCTTTCCTTTCCGAGACCAATACCTTTGATGGCTTTTCTTTGTGTCATGTTGTTAGCTAGGACCTCCAGTACGATGTTAAATAGGAGTGGGGACCAGGGGCACCCTTGTCTACTACCCTTTTTCAATGGAATTGTTTTAGCCTTTTCTCCATTGTTTACCACATTGGCTGTTGGTTCTTCATATATAGTTTGTATAATATTGAGGAATTTTCCTTCCATTACTATCTTCTTGAGTGTCTTACACAGGTATGTGTGTTGGATATTATAGAATACTTTTTCTGTATCTATCGATATTATCATGTGGTTCTTATTATTTTTATTGTCAATGTGGCAAATAATACTAATGATATTTCGTATGTTGAACCATCCCTGCATCCCTGGTATGAATCCCACTTGGTCATGGTGAGTTATTTTTGCATATGTTTTTGTATTCTATTGGCCAGTATTTTGTTAAGGATTTTTGCATTAGTGTTCATTAGGCATATTGGTCTGTAGTTCTCAATTCTTGTGGGATCCTTGCCCACTTTAGGTATAAGTTATACTAGTTTCATAGAAAGAGTTTGGGAGGTTTCCATCTTTTTCTATGTCCTGGAAGAGTTTGTGTAGGGTTGGTGTCAGTTCTTCCCTGAATGCTTGGTAGAATTCTCCTGTGAAGCCACTTGGCCTGGGGGATTTTTTGTGTTGGTAATCCCTTGATAGCCTTGTCTATTTCTTCTATTGCTATGGGTCTGTTGAGGTTCTTAACACCCATCAGGGAGAGTCTAGGGAGAGATGGTTTTAACAAGTATCTGTCCATGTATTCCAGGTTGTTGAATTCGTTAGAGTACAGGCCTTAAATGCAATTATCATTTTGATTTTATTAGGGTTCATTGTAATGCCTCCTTTTTTATGCCTCATCCTTGCTATTGCAATTTGTTCCTTCCTTTCTTTGGTTAGGTTTCCCAGTGGTCTATCTATTCTGTTCTGTAAATCCTTTCAAAGAACCAACTTTTAGCTACATTAATTTATTCCACATTTTTCTTGTTTTCCCTCTCCTGTATTTCTATTTCTCTCCTTTTTCTCTGAGTAGGATTTTTCTGTTGACTCTAATTGGTGAAAGTTTTATGCCAGCATATCAACCATAAATCTCTTTTCCGTTTTCATGCGTGCATGTATTGCTATGAAACTTCCTTTGATAACTGCCTGTGCTGTGTCCCAAAGGTTTTGGTATGTTGAATTTTCATTCTCATTGGATTCTAGAACCTTCCTTATTTGATCACTGATCTGGGGCCAGTGCCCACTCCTTTTTCAATAGAGTTATTCATCCTCCAATTGTTTGCCCTTGTTTTTTTCATCATCCTTTTGTTGATTTCCAGCCTTATGGCATAGTGGTCTAAGAGAGACATCTGTATAATCTCTGTGTGCTTGAATTTACTCAGGTCCAACTTGTGTCCCAGCATGTGGCCTATCTTTGAATATATGCCCTGTGGGTTTGAAAAGAATGTGTGTGTGTTGTGTTTTTTAATTTGGGTGGAAAGTTCTGAAAATATTTATCAGATCAAGTCATCCAATTGTGCTGTTTAGATCTGTAGCCTCCTTGTTAAGTTTCTTTCCCTGTGATCTATGTTTTTCAGAGAGTGGTGTATTAAAGTCTCCTACTGTGATTTCTTTTTTTAATATTTTGGAGTGTTTGGTTTATGAATATCATGTGTCTCTCGTGGGCACATATATATTTATTATGCTCACTGATTCATGGCCTACTGTTCCCTTGAGCATTATATAGTTTCCCTCCTTGTCCCTTGTTATGGCTTGTACCTTCAGATCAATTTTGCCAAAGATTAAGATTGCTAGTCATGCTTTTTTTGCATTGCCATGTGTTTGGTATATTTTTCTACAATCTTTAATTCTCAGACTGCTTTTGTCTGTCAGCTTGAGATATGTCTCCTGTAGGCAGCAGATTGATGAATTATGTTTTCTGAGCTTGTCTGTTAGCCTCTGCCTTTTGTTGCCTGTGTTCAGTTCATTGATATTCCGTGTTATTACATCTATCTGTCGACTCTGTGATGTCATCTTGTACCTTTGGTATTGGGTGTTTTCCTACCTACCTGTCTTATCAGTTTTGTTGTGTGTGTATGGTTCAGTCTTTCCTTCTTTCCACTATTGAGCAAATGTTACCTTGGGGTCTGTTCTCTCTTTTTTTTTGCCCTCTGGGTGAGTTCTATGTGATGGTCTATTATTTGTGCTCAGTGAGTGTCGACCTTCTGCCCATACTGGATCGGCAAGGATCTTTGGTAGGGCTGGGTTTATTTTTATGTATTCTTTGAGGTTGTCCTTGTCTGGGAAGATTCTTAATTCTCGATCTATCTTAATAGATAATTTGGCCAGGTATAGTATACTTATGTTTGTGTTATTTTCCTTCAATTTTTGGAAGATGTTACTCCATTCCCTCCTGTTCATTGTGTCTGCTGATAGGTCTGAACGTATTCTTATTTGGGTACCTTTATAAGTTACTATTTATTTTTCCCTAGCTACTCATGATTTTCTCCTTTTCCTCATATTTGGATAATTTAACTATCATGTGTCTTGGTGACTTCCTGGGATTCAGTATGGCTGGTGTACTTTCAGCCACCTGAATGGTTGCCTGATTTTTATTTATTAAGCTGGGGACATTTTCCTCTCAGAATTCCCTTGCTATTTTTGCTGTTGACTTCCTTGTGTCTTGTTCTGGTATTCGAATTATTCTAATGTTGTTCTTGTTCATAGCATCAGACATATAACTCTCAGGTTTTCTTCAGCTTCTCTGATTGTCTTATTTGCCTGCTTTTCCCTTTTGTTGAGGTTTTCTTGGTTATCCTCTATACCTCTGCCTCCTCAAGTCTATTGGCAAAGTCTGTTAATTTGCTACTTGATTTTGTTATTTCATCCCTTAGGTCTTTTATTTCCCTTTAGTGTATTGCTTTTATCTCATTTATCATTTCATCCTTTTTCTGTATCGCTTCCTTCATATCCTGTATGACTCCAAGGAGCATTCTGAAAAGTCCTTTCTGTGACGTGTCAATGTCTGCTTCCATGCAACTCATTAGGTTCATGGCTTATTCTGGCATTATCTTCTGTTTCTCCTGCTTTTTCATTGAGGCTGTTGGGGCTGGTTGCTGTTTATGTGTTGGTTTATAGGAGCCCGGCACTATCTTTCAGAGTCAAAGAGCACTGGGCTCTCTCTTCGGGGACTCATATGAGTGCTTCTATGAACTACCCACAAGTAGCTGCACTGGGAGGTCAGGCTACCGCTGTACCTTTCTATGGTTTCTCTTCTTAACCTAGCCAACCAGTATTCCATTATTTGGAATGTGAGTTGGATAGTCCTCTCACAAGATGTTTGTTGGGTGATGGTGGGCCCATGAGGATGGCCTTTCACTGACTGATCTCCCAGTAAATCTTACTGGTGTGTCTCATGGGTCTTGGAGTGTCTCAGATGGCATGTGATGTTTCCCTCTGCAACTGGAATGGCATGGAGAGTATGCCAGTGTGCCTATATTGGTATAGATCACCGTAGGTGGTAGGAGGAATTACACGAGTTGGCAAGATCACCATGGAGGCTGGGTGGATGTTCCCTGCCATAGCATGGAGCACCACAGATGGTGGGAATGAATTCCTCTGTCAATTGTAGGGCCTTGGGGTGTAGGTGGAAGTTCCACCCTCAATTTAAATGGGAGATCCCGAGTGCTTGGGGTATGGTGGATGGGTGTGATTTCCCCAGCTGCATGTAAATCCAACAAGTTCAGCCTGAGGTCCCCCAACTGGGCCTTCAGAGTTTCCCTAGGAGGAGCTGAGTCCTGGAGGCCAGTAGTGGCTTGTGAAAAGAATGAGAGGGGGAAGAGAAAAAAAAGAGAGAAAAGAGAAAACAAAGACAAGAGCATAAATAAAAAACATACCAACACACCCGCAAAAATTCAAAGACAAAATAAAAAATTTTTTAAAAGAGTCTAAAAAAGAACACAAAATAAAACCTGAATCTGCTGAGACTGTGGTGGGAAAGAGAGAAGAGATAGAAGAAGAGTAAAAAAGAATAAAAAGCGAGGGAAGAAGAAAAGAAAGGAAAAACATAGAGACAAAAAATAGATAAAGAGATAGCTGAGCCCTGTGCTGTGCCATGTTTAGCATTGTCTTGTGATATGTGCAGCACTGTCACAGGGGTCAGGCTGTAGCTCTCCCCAGTGAGTGGGCAGAGTTGTCCTAGGCAGAGGGTAAGGCGCTGGAAAGCAGCAGTGGCATGTGGAAGGACTGAGAGGGAGAGGAGACAAGTATAAAAGAAGAAGAAGAAGAATGCAAACTGAGAGAGAGAAGAAATAAATAAAAAGTAAATAAAGAGAAAGAAACAACTCTGCTCAATAAGCTTGACTGTGGTAGGAAAGAGAGAAGAAAAATAAAGAGTAAAGAGATAGCTGATCGCTAATCAACTGAAAATGGAGTTGGAGGGGTTTAAACCCTGACCCAAGGTGGCAGGTTGGTGTGCCCTTTTAGTGCAGGGTCTCACTGGTCCTGGGCAGAATTGCCCTAGTTGGCAAGATCACCACAGAGGCCAGACTGAGATTTCCTCCACAGCGTGGAGTGCGGTAGAGGGCTGTCACAGCTGCCTTGTGTGGTGTGCAGTGCTCCCACAGAGGGCAGGCTGGAGTTTCCCCTGCTGTTTGGGTGCAGTTACCCTCGGCAGTGGGTAGTGGCCAGAAGTCAGCAGTGGCAAATGAAAGGAAAGAGAGGGAAAAGGGTGAAAAAGAAAGAAAAAGAGAAAACAAAACAAACTGGGCTCGTTGATACCGACTGCAGTGGGAAAGATAGAAGGGAGAGAGAATAAAGAGAGAAGAAAAAGAATAGTAAGAAGATGGCTGAGGCCTGATTGCCTGACCGTGGCATTGGAGGTGTTCCAACCCTGCCTCAAGGTGGTGGTATGGTGTGCTCGCTTCATGTAGGATCCCACAGATGCTAGCTATAATTACCCTCAAAGGCAAGTGCACATCAGAGTCCAGGCAGAGGTTACTACAACAGTGTTGAGCACTGGAGATCACTGGTTTTAGCTGCCTTGTGTTGTATGTAGCACTGCAGCAGGCGGTGGTGGTGGTGTAGGGCCCTCAGCCACGTGTAGGGCCCCAGGACACAAAGAGGACAGGCAGGACTTCCCCAGCTGTGTGTAGGATCACTGAGGGCTGACAGTAGCTCCCCCCATTGGGCTTGCAGATCTGTCCTAGCTTGTGCCAAGACTGCTGATGCCCTAATGGCTCAGCGGTGCTGTTTGTTTTTCCCCTGGTTAGCTGGAATTGAATTAAGCTATTCTGAAACTGAGGCTTGCTCCAGTTTGTTGTGTTGAAAGCCTCTGAGCTCTGTAGCTAACTTCTGGCATTCCTTAGTGCAAGCTCCCTTATTATACTAATGTATGTTAAAGGACTCATTGTACCAGTTGTCTTGGAGTTAAACAATGAGCCTGGGGTTTGTAATTTTTACTGAGAAAATATTTTTTCTCTTTATTATATTGGGGTTATGGGGTTGCCCTCTTTTCGGGACTGTCATGCTGTCTCCCAGAGGAAGAGATCTAGCTTATCAGGGAGGTTGTTTTCTTCTCGGCCAACTGGAACTGAATTCACTTCCTGGACTATGACTACCCGCTTACTTTCTACCACACCACGACCTGACTCAGGCAAATTTCCTTACGTCTTTTCAATTGCTCCAAATCTGTGGCCACTCACCAACACCGACCCGCAGGCTATCAGCTCAAGGCAGCTAACAGCGCAGGGAGCTCTGGTGTGGGGCCTTGTGACTAGCTTTCAGAGGTTCTCCTCGAGTCTGGGATTATGACCCCTTTGGGGCATCAGCCTGGGGAAATCGCTACTCACTGCTGAACTAGGGTGCTGGTAGTGGCTCAGCCAGAGCCCCTGAGCCCAGCACACCAAACCTAGAGTGATTTAGTGCATTCTCGGTTCACTTTGTGAGTCAAAATAAAAGAAAGTGGGCTTCAAGACAAGGCCTAGTACCCTGATTTTAATTTTAGGACTCCCTCTCCCTCTCTCCTTCATCTTACCTCCTAATTTTCTGGTCTGGCAGTTGGAGCTCTGGGCAGGTAAATCTAACTGGACGCCATCTTTTTTCCCTTCAGCTTTCTCACAATGTTGTTATACTTAAGCCTTGTCGGAACCATTAGGCAAATTAAGCTCATCAGTCACTTCCTCCATTTTGCTAACCTTCTATATTGGTTTACTAATATTTTGCCTATATGTAGCTCATGAAAAAAATAGAATTAAAAGATCATGGAATTTTTTCACAAATTTTTAAAAATTTCCTGGCATACATGCATATGTATGCATATATATGCATTAATTTATAAATATAAAATTAAATTGCTCTACTGTTAATTACGATTTTGCTTATCTTTGTGTTTTACATAAAGGGGTTCTTTAAGGCCACCATTCATTGAGAGCCAATTAGTTTCTAAGCCACTCAATATGATGTCTTTCTTTCAAGAGAAAGAGTGTTCTAATGGGAGTTCTGAGATATGAAAATGTGCACAGTGGTAAAATACAGACATATTATTTCATTTAATGGCTAAAATACTCGAGGGAAAGCATTTTAGAGACATAACACAGTTTAAACTCAATAAAATAATTTTCTGTACAAAATAGTTCAGAGGCAGAATGTTTGGTATAAATGCTCACACACATTGCATCCAAGGTTGATTTATACATCACTGTAATAAAGTCTTTCAAAACATCTACTCATAAACCTTGTTAAGACTTCTTTTTGAAAATGTTATTTAATATCATTCTGGCAGAGGACACTTTAAAAAATTCAGATGTGAGTATTCAGAAGTAATTTATAAACATATGTCTCAGATGAGTCAAAATTCTTATAGCAGCATATGCTTTATATTAGTTTTAAACAATGTTCTCAGATTAATATAAATTATTTTTTTCAGAACTAATGGACTGTCCAGAATAGAGAGCTTAAAGGACTGTTTTAGTTTAGGCCTTGGGTGTCAAAAGTTATAACTGATATAGGCTATTTTGTGATTTATGCATACAACATACATAAACAATTTATTGCTAAGACAAATCTTTTTGTTTCTTTTAAGGCTATAAAATATGACAAATCTTCTTGTTTGTAAAGTGCATGCAAATGAGATAAAGAGAAACAACTGACATCTAAGAAAGGCCATCCATAATGTTTTTGAAGACAAATTAACTTAAAGTTCCAAATGATAACCCAGTAAAGCAGGCCTTCAACAGAGAACAGCAACAACAAAAAATTATGGTAAAAAAAATGAGTACTAATATCTTACCAGATCATGGATAGCAACATCTTTAAATTAAGTTAGTTTCTTGACTATGAGAATTTATAAAGTCACTAGTAATACAAAATTACATTTGCTTAGATTCCATTTCTAGAGATTCTGATACAGTAGGTCATAAGGTGTTTGGATATTTACATTTTTCTAAATCCTCAAAGATGCTATATTATATGGGCTCATCACAGAAGATTTCATAGTTATAGATAGTCCTAAACTGTAACAATAGTTCCCATATTTTCAAATTGTGTCATACATTGGTTGTACAATGATTGACAGGCTAGACTCCACGCCTACACTCTAATCCTCAAATTGACACAGGATTATGTAACTACCACAGCATCATTGCTATGTCAAATATTTATTGGAAAAAACAAACAAACAAACAAAAAAACCCCAGAGAACACCAGAAAGAACTTGTGTTTTATTGATTATTGAAAAGTATTATTCAATTGCATGGACCATCACAAACAATGGATAACCTTAAGAAGAATGGAAATTTGAGAACACTTCATTTTTCTCATGTGGAACTTGTACTTGGAACAAGAGGTAGTTGTGGGAACAGAACAATGGAATACTTCATGGTTTAAAATCAGGAGAGGTATGGATCAAGATAGTATCCTCTTACTGTATTCTTCAATTTGAATGATGAACAAGTCATCAGAGAAGGTGAATTATATAAAGAAGAGGATAGTATCAAGATTGCAGGAAGGCTTAATGGGGTTGAAATGGGGCCAGCCCCCCACCACTAATCACGGGTTTGATAGGCGCAATTGTATGGTTGAGATACATAAAGATTATAATAAAGTCATAGAGAGCATGAGAGAGAGAAGAGAGATTGGCATAATGGAGTCAGACACAATTCATGTTAGCATGCTCACTTCCTGGATGGCCATGATCTTACCAGCCAGGTCCACGCACAGTGTGGGCCAAGGCGAGGTGTGGTGAAGCCCTGACAGGAGGCTTGAGCCCTGGCAGGAGACTGGAGGACCCTGTTTATTGCCAATCAAGGGTTATATCTACTTCGTGGGGGGTGGGGTGGTGGTGGACGTGATTGCAGGTCACAAGAAGGGGCAGTACAATAGGCATACACATTATTGGAAGGGGATTTACAATGACAGGAAGAGGATGAGCTAGGGGTGTACACATGATAGGAAGGGGATGGACTAGGGGTATACATGTGACAAGAAGGGCAGACCCTAGATTCATGATGGCAGCCTAACCTTGGTCACCCTTGGGTGGGCTTGACCTCTCTGGGGTCTCCTACAAGGAAACAGACAACTACTATCTTTATCAGAAGGGAGTGGGCTCTACTTGTTGTGGGATGAACAGTGGTGACTGCTTGCTCTAGATGGCTGATAACCCTTAGGGAGAATATCCCCTGATGTACTTCTGATGACCTCCAATTGTATAGTATTTTCATGCAGTTACATTTGGGATATATTTGGGGGAGACAGCTTGGGAGAAATTCTTCTGTTTGGTTGATACAGTCTTGCTTGCTGAAAGTAAGAAGTATTTGAAGTGCATGCTGATATAGATCAAATATTGCACCTTTCGATAAGCAGTAAAATTCAATATAAAGAAGACTAAAATCTTCACATTTGGACCAATAGCTAACATCATGATAAATGGAGAAAATATTGAAGTTGTCAAGATTTTCATTTTTCTTGGATTCACAATCAGTGCTTATGAAGAACAGCAGTAAAGAGACCAAATGACACATTTCATTCTGTAAATTTGCTGTACAAGACCTCTTTAAGGTGTTGAAAAGCAAGCTATCTAAGTGAGATGCCAACAAAGTCCACATGGAAGAAGCACATCAATATCAGTGACAGAAGGATTGTAAATAATACAATTCAAAATTAAAGGAGGAAATAGTATCAGATCCAAAATTTTGAGAATCTAGTTTGCATAAGGCTATGGATGACAGTGGGAGCCCAAGATACATTTGTGGAAACTACACAGGAAATAAACCTCTGGGGATTTTCCTCTATCCTTAGCAGAGGGGTGGGAGGAAAGTGCTTACCACGTAAATGCATTGCAGAGAGGACTACTGAAGATCAAAATGATAAACCTGATTTGAATGGTTAAGACCGTATCAGTTGATTCCCTCTTCTGGTGCACATTAATCTTGATCTGGTTGTCAACATTTCCTGTATTTTTTGTTTGTTTGTTTGGTCATATTGAGGTTTATCTTAGATATGTTATATTATTGGTGGTCACCCTCTTGAATTTTTGTTATATATTTTTCTGATTTTCAGTGTCTTAAACCCATGATTGATGAATCTATAGGGACAGCAAGTAGAATAAGGGTTTCTTGGGGGTACAGTGGTTTGGGTGGAGGTGGGGTAAAAGCGAGCCGATGTCAAGGAGTTCAAGAAGGCAAAGAATATTTGGAAACCGATTGTGGCATCAATTGTACAATTCTGCTTGATGTGATTGGACTATGGAGTGATGAGATATCTGTATTAACTCCATATAAAATGGTTTTTGAAATAAAAAATTAAGCAAGGAATTAAATTTGAGGACTAAGGTCACCTGCTCAAAGCCATGATATATTGAATTGCGTTATATGCATGTGAAATTTGGACACTGAATACCATGAACAAGAGAAAAGATGTGTTTGTTTTTTGGTGCTCACAAAGAATATTGAAAGTACCATCAACTGCCAAAAGGAAAAAACAATCTATCTTGGAACAAGTACAGCCTAATACTTCTTAGAGGCAAGATGGTGAGACTTCACCTCACAGTCCATGGACATTATGCTGCTTCACAAAGCAGAGGTGCAGCATAAAAGGCCATCAACAAGATCGATTGACACAGCGGCCACACCAATGGACTCAGATATGAGAACTATTGCAAAGATTATGTAACACTGGACAGTGTTTCCTTTTGTTGTTCTTTGGGTCACTTTGAATCAGAACTGATCCAGACCACATAAATTAGTACATGCTAAATTAATTGTGTTAGATTGTTTAATTCTCAAAATCATTCTGTCACAGAAAAATAGTCATTGTTTCCCCATACGCCTTTCCAAATAAAAATACAAAGTTTAGTGAGTGTAACTTTATTTTTCATAAATTTAGTAAATGCATGGTAGGAATTCCAAACTAGGGCCTATTTAATTTTAGAATTTGGAATATTAAGCTCAATGTTATAACAATGCATTTTGGATAAGGATAAAGTGTATGGAAATAAAGTACTTTGAAGAAAAAATTAAGTTATTTCACTTACAAACCTTGTGACTCCAATACATGAATTAAAACCTGGACTATGTGTTTTGTTTGTTTGTTTTTCTGATTACAAGATTAAAGCAGGCTCACTATAGAGCAAACATCACCACAATACAAGCTACTGAAGACTGGTATTTCCAGAAATCCTAAATAATTTAAAATGGTCACTTCTAACTAGTTCATAAATACTTCTTCTAAACTTCTTGGGACCAAATATATCTTAGTAAGTTTAACCTATAAAATATCATGCAGATAACATCCTGGTAACATCTAGTGCATAATGCCATTATCTACAGCAATGGTATTTCTTTATCAATGCATGCGCATAGTTGCAGTGGTTAGAAATGATAATGATGATTAAATAAGCTCATGTCAGTTCAGGTCGAGATTTTTCTGTAAAATAAAATCAAGACAAATTAGGTTTGTCACCGATTATATTAGGGAACATAGAAAGTAAGAGCTTTATGTATTTCAGAATTTCTGAAGAGCCAACATTTATCTTCATTATATGTATTTTTTGTAACTTACCTTCTACACTTAAACATTTTTCTTATGCATTTATGTGTGATTATACAGAAATTCACATCATTCATTTGAATAGGTGCATATTATTCCATTTTATGGATGTACCATAGTTTATTGCTAGTAATAAAAATAAATTTGGGTTATTTGTCAAACTAATGTTGCCCTCTTTCATCTTTCATGGGGCTTCTTTCAGCTGTCATGATCTGCATGGACTACGATTCAAATTATTTTTATTAGGCAGTTTCCTAGACATAGATGTTGAACAATAAATCAAAGCCTGATATTCATTTTGAAATGTGTTAAGTGATTTCATATCGTGATGACTGATATGCTTGTCATTTCCTGAAAGACAGTAATAGTTTAAAAAAATTGGCAGACATGTATTTTGCATCTAGTTAATTTTCCCTATAACCTAAACTTTATGTATGTATTTGGGCATTGTCTTGAGGTATCTGAGCCTAACTTATTTCATTTTTAAAATGAAAGCATTGAAATAAATTATACTAAAAATTCTATAACAAAATAATGAAATCTTTTTCAAAGATCTTCAGTATATGAGGCAAGCAAAAAATAATATTGTATTTTAAGGCATATTGGGATAAAGGGAACCATTGAACTTGATAGTTTTGAAGTCCCAGGACACGGAATTCCCTAATAATTGAAGGGAGCAATATTATTGTCCCAAGAATTGAGAAATCAAGGAGGAGGCTATTGACATTTATTTGAGGCTATGCAGGCAAATACAATTGTAATCTTCTAAATACTGTAGTTCCTCAGATGTTTTAAATCTTTGGTTTCAAAGATGCTTTTCAAACTGGGACTTTTTATATTGAATTTGACCTAGCAAAGTCCTATGTTTGATATATGGTCCATTGATGTTTCTGTCGTTGAAATTTTTCTACCCATGTGTGCAAACTCGGTTCAATTCCCAGCCTTAAGTTTATGCGCAGCCATTACCCTTCTGTAATAGTTGTTTGTACATTGCTATGAGGTTGAAGATATTTTAAAAGAGTTTTCAGACTAGAAAGAAGGGCCTGGTGATCTAGTTCTAAAATCATTCTATGAAAACTTTGTGGATCATAATGCTGCCTCAAAAAAAAATTAACTGCTATCAAGTCTCTGCTGACTCATAAAGAACCTTTAGGCCGTGGCAGAACAGTCCCTGTGGATTTCGGAGAAAGTCCTGTCTTTCTAACCCCGAGTGGCCAGTGTTTTCAGACTGGTTACCTTGAAATCAGCAGCCCAACTCTCAGCCACCATGCCACCAGGGCTCCAAACAATGGTGCCTAGAGAGTCATTTTATTATTCTTTTGTTCATTGTGTCACAGTTGAACTCTTATTCTGGTAAATGTTTTTATTCTATTATAGGGATAAAAACTCCAATATCAGGAGAAGCCATTGAAAACTTTAAAGGCATGAATAGACTTCAAGTGTGTGTGAGGTGACATGACTCAAAATGAGAAGAAATAGCTACAAGCATGCACTAATAAATGAAACAAGATGTATGAAGGAAATCTAGGAAAATTGGAAGCTGTCAAAAATCAAATGTAACACATCAAAAATGATGGCCTATGTATCACGGAGGTGAAATGGAACAGTATATGCCATTTTGAATGAGACAATCATAGGTTTTCTAGGGTATGAATGGCTAATTAAAGAATAATGGGCTAACATTTATCATTTTAAAAAAGAACATTTAAGACTATCGTAAAGTACATTGATGTCATTGATGGACAATATCCATTGACCTACAAAAAAGACCAGCTAATATGACTTATAAAAATTTGCACACTGAACACTAAAACCAAATCTAAAGACACTGATTGTTTCTACCATCCTCTGAAGTCTGAAAAATCACCAAACATACCTTTAAAATGCATTAATAATTAGTGATTATTGGAATTCAAAAGTTGGGGGTGGGGAGAAGATCAACAGATGGAAAACATAGTCTTGGTCATAGAAATGATGCAGAAGTTCTTATGATAGAAATGACTCTGACAGAAATTAAAAGTAGAAAGACAAATGGCCCGTTAACTGCCAATACCTTTTCAGCAACAGCATAAGCAGCAAATTCACATGTGAACCTCAGTAGATGAAACACAATGTAATCAATCAAGAACTGTTGTGCAAAAAACAAATGGATAAGGCGCCCAGTATCATCAGCCACAACAGGTCATGTAGGCATTGGGGAACAAACCATCAATTGTTCACATGCAAATACAAGTAAAAGGAAAAGAAAATTAAAGCAAATCCTTAAGAGCCAAATTTGACTTGAGTATTGCCTACCTGAGTTTAGAGACTGTCTCAAGAATTGATTGGACATATCGAACACTAATACCTAAAACCAGACAAGTAGTGTGTCAGTCTAGGTTGACTACAGAAACACATCCAGGACACTCATATGTGTATAAGAAAGAACTCTATATCAAAGAGTGATTGTATATTAAGAAAATATCCTATTCCACTCCTGACCAAGTCCATAAGTCTGATATTAGCCCATATGTCCGATACCAATCTACACATTTTTCTTTAGCCATACAATAATGCCAAATAAAATAAGATAACAGGTCAGTGGGTGGAAATTCTTGTGGATCCAGTGGTGATAGAAGCATCTCAGTGCTGGAGTGGGTCTCCATGTGATTCCACAAGCTCCAGGGCCCTGACTACCAACAGCATAGCTCCATGTGGTTTGTCAACAGGAGCATCTTTCAGGGAGACGGAGCAGAGAGAGACAGTCTGTGTCCCACCTCCAGGAAGGAAGACCAGAGTTCCCAGAATCCACAGGAGAAGGCCAGGCCCACATAGAGGCCCCATTAGCTATGATGTGATTGACAGGCTAGACTCCACCCATTTGCAAGTTAACAGGAGATTATGTAACTGCCACAAGTCATTGTAACATAAATAACATAATAAAGAAAGCAAAATGTAAATTTCAAAAAAGGCCAAAATTGGATGTCTGAAGAAACCTCAACTTAATCTAAAAGATACAAAAGATAAAGTAAAAGCAATAAATGATATAAAAGGACTGAACAGGGAATTTCAAAGAATGACTCAAAAAGACAAAATATAATAGTATTATGAAATGTGCAATCTTGGAGTTAGAATAAAAAATAACACATTTAACATGTCTCAAGCTGAAAAAACTTAAAGAAAAACATAATGGTAGAGTTACAATATTTGAGGACTAACCTGAGTTTACTAGAGAGGAAAAACTAAAATACTCATATACGTATAAGAAATAATTTTATATCAAGAAATTAATTTGTATCAAGAAAGAATTCCAGTTCAACTCAAATCCATGAGTAAGGTGTTACCTGGAGCTACCTCAGACTCATGAACTGTAAAGCTGATGAAGCAGGAAAGTGAAGTGGGAAGTGGGGAGATTAGAGTATGGCCAATGAAGGGTCATGTGCACCCATGATTACCAGGACCATGGCAGGATGCTGGCTACTCCCATGGTCAGCCACCACGTGGTCCGCTGTTCCCAGAGTTAGACCCAGAATCCACACATGCAAGATTGTGAAAGGGACAATCGAGAAAGGCTAGTTCTCTTCAGTCAATAAACACTGTGACCAACATAAAGGATATCATTGATGCCTCCTGGACATTGCGTGAAAGGAAAGAATATCAGAAAGGCAGCTAATAGTGCTTTGTTGACTATGTACAGACATTCGACTATGTAGATAATAACTAATTATGAGAAATATTGTGAAGCATGGTCATTTCAGATCTTGACTGTGCTCATGAAGGACCTGTACATAGACCAAGAGGCTTCGGTTCAAACAGAACAAGAGGATTACTACATAGCTTATAATCAGGATGGTGTGCATCAACATTGCACATATCCACTATATGTATTCAATATATATGCTGAGCAAACAATTCACTAAACTAGGCTATAAAGAAGAGCAAGTATCAAGACTGAAGGAAGACTCATTAATAGTCTTCAATATTCAGATAATACAATCTTGCTTACTGAAAGTCAAGAGAACTTGAAGCAATTACTGTTAAGATTAAAGACTACACACTTTAGAATGGATTACAATTCAACATTGGAAAACATTTTCACAATGGGATCAATAATAAGTGGAGAAAAATTTGATGTTGTAAAGGGTATTATTTGACTCAGATTTTGAATCAAAGCCTGTTGAAGCAATGTCAAGAAATCCATTGGTTGCAATGGGAAAATTGGCTGTTAAAGATATTTTTGACATGCTAAAACCATAGCATTTTAAACTACTTCTTGTGCACATGACAACTAAGAAATCAGTAAGATAGAGGGAATAATGTATGCCTTTGAATTCACTATATCCTGGATTGAGCTAACAACCAGCAAGAAGTAAAAGTACAGAAAGAAAGTTCCTTACAAGTGAAGATCCTGAGACTTCATCTAAAAAAATATTGTGGATATGTTACTAGGAGGAGTCCCTAGAAATGAGCATAATGATGGGTAGAGGATTGACCAAAACCAAACCAAAACAAAGGACCCCTAATGAGATGAATTAAGAGAGGCTATTCTAATGGGTTCAAATGTAGCAAGGGTTTGTGAGTATGGCATAGAACGATGCAGTATTTCTTTTGTTGTCTGTGGGTTGCTGTGAATCGAAACCTGTAAATAAGAAGTGGAGAAAATTAAACTTGTACAAAACAAATCACTAATAAACAAATAATATATGTGACTATCCAATCTAAATGAGGAGCCTTGGTGGCATAGCGGTTACTCATTGGGCTGCTAACTGCAAGGTTGGCAGTTCAAAACCACCAGCCACTTCTCAGGAGAAATACAGCCATTCTACTCCCACAGAAAGTTACAGGCTAAGACACCTACAGGGGGAGGTCTACTCTGTCCTATATTGTCTCTATGAGTAGTATTCAATTAGATGACAATGAGACTTAGTTGACTAAATCAATCTAAATTTTTCTAATGGGTACATATATCAAGATTATAACACTTACATTTTTCATGACTAAAATATTTTTTTCTGAGATATGTAAAAATGTGTTCGTTACCGACAATTTGTAACCTATCCTCAAATAGCATATGTAATGTGTCACTCCTTCCTCACTAATTGAAAGTTACTGTTCTTTGTATATGAGCTCTAATGTAATTAATTTATCAATTATTTAACATTCTACATTTGAACTACAAAATTTAAGCTATATTTAATATGATATACTAGTCATATCAGTGAGAGTCTAGTCTTTAAAACATAGAAGGGATATTGTTTTTGTGGGCTTTATTTCTTAAAATACATTTGGGGCTGTGTTTATAGGTTTAAGCTCCTTTCACAATATACACATTGTAACAAAAATATTTCAAAATCAGATATTTCCATATCTTCTCTTTCAACGAATCATATTTTGACTCTTATCAGTATTACTCATAGATTTAATTTGCATGTAAAATGGTTAAATTCTTTTCTTAGCTATAGTTTTATCTTAACTGTCACATAAACATTCTTAAGCATCAGAGAATATATAGTTTCTTAAAAGTTTTCAAAATTGATAGTTATCTGAAAAGGAAGCATCATCTGAAATGGTTTTGCAATGATACTTTTGTGACAAAACAAAATGTTAATTGAGGCGTTGTGTTGTGAGGTGCTATCCAGTCTATTACAACTCATCGGTTCCCATTATCCAACAGAATGAAACACTTCCCGGCCCTGGGCCACGTTTGAGCTCATGTAGCAATCACTGTTTTAGCCCATCTCTGGTGAGGGTCTTTTCCACTGACTCTTTACTAACCCAGCAGGATGTCCCTGTCTACGAATTGGTACCTCCTAGTAACATGGCCAAGATAGAAAAGATGAAATATCTCCGTTCTTCCTTCTAAGGAGTACTCTGGCTATATTTCTTCCTTGTTAATTATTCTGAATGTCCATTGCTATTTAATACTATTTGCCAACAGAATAATTCAAAGGAATACAATCTTCTTTGGATACATACATACATACATACACATATATGTATAGATATGTATGTATATATACACATGTATGTGTGTATACATACATACATATGTGTATATATGTATGTATATATATGAAATCCTTGACAACTTCAATCTTCTCTCCATTTATCACGAGATGTTTCTTGTTGAGTTGTGAGGGCTTTTGTTTTCTTTATGTTAAATAGTGACATTAAAACAGAAAATTTGCACATGTCCGAATGTATATATTTACCATAATATTTTCTTCTAATTCCTTCTCAGTTATTTAAAAATTGTATGTTGTTATTATTTTAACTGATAAAGATGATTGTTAATTTTAAGTTAAAATTTTAAAGCACTTAGAGTTTTTATTTAACTTTAAAAATGTGCATACATGTTGAAACATGATTAATCTTAACAATCTCATTCCATGCAAATGGTGCAGCCTTGTTTCCTTTAAGCAAAGAGAACTTGAAGCACTTTATGATAAAAATTAAACACTTCAGCCTTCAGTGTGACTCGCACCTCAGCATACAGAAGAAAAAACCCACCACAGAACCTGTAAGGAATATCATGATAAACAGAGAAAAGGTAGAATTTGCCTAGTCTGTTAGGTTGGGTTCTCCTGAGAAGCAAAGCTGTTGATGCTTGTGTGTGTGTGTGTAGATATTTATATCAAGAAATGTTTACACAGTTTTAGAAGTAGGTAAGTACGGTTTGTTCAAGTCTGTAAGTCAGATGCAAACTGAAGACTTCTTGAAATTATGTAGCTTGGGAAGCTGATGAACAGGAAGCAGGATGTAAGAGCTTGAGGACCATAGGCTGGTAGATGCAGAGATACCTAAATCTGAGGCCCGTCGAATAAATCCAAGGTTGTTAGTCTGCTGATGGTTCCTGGTATCATCAGTCAGCACAACAGATGAACAAACCACATACAAAATCCAGATTCAGCAGAAGGACAAAGAGAGTAGGCCTTGGCTCACTATACAAAAGGTCACACCCCAACGACCTGTCATCGGGCTAAGACATGGTTAATAGACTGGGCTCCACTGCTTCACTTAGTATGTTTGCTATCATAAACACTAAAGAGTTTGTTTCTTTTTGAATCAACAATTAATGTCCATAAAAGCATCAATAAAGCTATCAAACAATGAACTGCATTGGGAAAATCTGCTTCTAAATCTCTAAAATTCTAAAAAGCAAAGATGTCACTTTGAGGAACAAGGTACCCTTGACCCAAGTTATGCCACTTTCAATCACCTCATATGCATGAGAAAGCTGGACGAATAAGAAGAAAGTCTAGTCAATATTTGATATGTTTGCATTATGATGTTATTAAAGAATATCAAATATGCCACGGACTGTCATAAGTATGGATAAATCTCTCTTGGAGCGAGAGCCTGAATGCTCCTGAGAAGCTACAATGACAAGACTAGGACTAGGACTCTTGTACTTTGGACATATTAATAGGCTGGAGCAAGACAAAGTTTGGTAAAGAAGAGGGTCAGTGAAAAGAAGAATATTCAAAATGAGATGGCTGAGACAGTAACTGCAAGAACAAAGTGAAGATAACAAATCTTGCGATGATGTCTCAAGGTTAGATAGTATTGTCTTCTCTTGGACATAAGGTTGAAACTAGTTTGAATTGCCTGGATAGCACATAACATCAACAACAATAAATATTGTACATTAACCATAGTGGTGAAGCACTTCTCTGCTAGCCAACAGGATATCAGTTAAAATCCAACAGTTAAAGTCTTGGAAAATCAACGGGGCAGTTCTATCCTGTCCTGTTAAGTCCGTTTGAGTCAGCATGGACTCAATGACAGTGATTGGGTTTGGGGGTGGTTTTTGTTGCTGTTGTTTTTTGTTTGTTTGTTTTTAAACTATCTGTAAGTGAAAGATATGGCTGTGAACTTCCGTATAGATTTATGACTTCAGACATCCTAAAGTGTTCTAGGTGTTCTACTCTGATCTACAATGTTGCTTTGAGTTGGAATTGACTCAAAAACAATAGTCAACATCGGAATTATTCATGCTCTCTTTTAAGTGTGTAAATCTAGAATTTATAAATTTGTCTTCCAAGACTGAAAAGGAAAAATTGAAAGAAAAAAATGCTATTCATATTGCCTTTAACTTCTTAATTTTACCTGTCCTGTACTCATTCACACTCTCAATAGTTCATTACTCACTGATTTTATCTTCCTCTTCCTCCCCTTCCTCCTCAAAAAGGGTTGGACAACGGAGAGATATAGAAAGTAATTGACAGGTGGAGATACTCTGGTTTCTCTGCTCTTTAGTTGTGAAATTATATTTAAATGCTGATGTCTTCTTTCAGCGGATACTTCTAAAGTTGTTTACTCTCTCCTACTTCCATCAGTACTGACAGTGACACATTTAGAAAGAGCCCTCTAACTACTTTCTTTGCTTCTTTGGAATCTCTCATAGCATTCTCTCCTGGTATGGACAGATGACTAGTGTCAGAAAAAAAAAGAAAGAAAGAAAGAAAGAGAAGGGGGCTGGAGAAGAAGAAATTGTCCTAGACTTGCTTGGGGCAGCTATAATTCTCTACCATTTTAAGCTAAAGTAATGAGTGCTAAAATGTTTCAGCAATTTCTAAAGAATTTTAATTTAATTCATACTTATTCTAGAAACCTAAATACTTATCCAACCCAATGGATGTTAGCATATGTTTATTCCAAATCTATTCTCTTGAACCAAAGTCTTGTCTTTGATTTGAATAATTCTTTTCTGAAAGTGCTCTTTTTTTCTTATTCAATGATGCCACCAAGAGTGAAGTCTCCTAAGTAGCCTAATTGCTAAATTTTCCATTTATACCCCTTATGGAAAGGTCACAAGGAAGAGATGAGCCAGTCAGTGTGCAATATAGCACCAATCAGCATAAACAAATTTCCTCTATTTTTAATGCTTCCGCCCCACCACTATCATGACCTCAATTCTACCTTACAAATTGGATTAGACCAGAACATTTACACAGGTACAGATAAGAGCCAACAACACAGAGAATCCAGGATAGATAAATCACTCAGGACCAACAATGAGAACAGAGATATTAGGAGGATAAGTGGAAGATTGGGGAAGAAGGGGGAAATCGATCACAAGGATCAATATATAACTCCCTCCCAGGGGGACAAACAACAGTAAAGTGGGTGAAGGATGACAGAGGATAATTTAAGATATGAAATTAATAATCTATAACTTCTCAAGGGTTCATGGGGGAGGGAGGGCCAAAAAATAAGGAGCTGATATCAAGGGCTCAAGATGAGAGAAAATGTTTTGAAAATGATGATGGCAGCATATGTACAAATGTGCTTGACACAATGGATGAATGTATGGATTGTGATAAGAGATGTAAGAGCCCCAATAAAAGTATTTAATAAAAAAGTTTAATATGGAATTAAAACTAGATCATTTGAAACATGTTTATCATGACATATGTTTCCCAGCTCAAAGTTTGTACCTATCCCTAATCACATGAAAAGTCTCCTTTTGGGATTTTAGGGCAGAATAAATTGTCTTCATGAGTACTTCTGTTTTGTAGCTTTTTGTGGTATCAATATTGTACAAACAAATATGTAAAGGTAGCTCCAAATTTATGAAGGTTTTTTGTTCTTATGGCTCTATTGTAAGTGCTGATGTAAGATGAATACTTTATTTATATTAGTTTTATTACAATTGCTTTTTATTAGCATAATGTTTACAAATTTATTTGTATTTAGTGTTTGACATAAAATGGTAACATCAGCATATTACATGTTGCAAACCTGTATATAGCACATATAAGTATTAGTAAAATAATATGTTCAAATATCAATAAATAACAAATGGTCTTAAATGCATTTCACATTAGCCATCCATTGAGCACTACCTGCACTCCGCATGATATCTATTAGTGAACAAGCAATTCAGCCTCAGCCATCTGTCTATTTTTACCCTTAATCCAAGCAACAGTTAGGCACTGATGTTTATTTACTCTATATTCTAGATTTATGATTATTACATGCATGAATCTCAAAGGATGTAATATAAAGAAATAAAACTGATTCGATGGCACCTAACCACATTACATCATATGGAATGCTTGGGCAGTGTAATAATTAACAAGGTCACTGCTGTCCTAAATGTTTGAGTTTCAGCTCTATCCAAATGTGCCTTGGACAAAGATAAACCATTCAAAATCTTATGGAGCACAGTTCTACTTTGCTGTTTGTGGGTTTTTGTTAGTCTAAGTCAGCTACACAACAGTGGGTTATTTTCGTTTTCCATTCTCTAGAGAACATACTGACTTAAGACATTCACAATATCTGTCCTCCTGTTGATGGAAAAGGCAAAAGAATGAATCTTTCTAAATAAATTTGAAATATAGGTCTTCCTCACAATTAGCTTTGCCCCATGTTTTACTTAAATCTGTGTGTTGGGTCAAAAATTGCAAAAGCGAAAATTGCTAATATATTTAGCTAGTGAAATATCTGTTTTGTAAAATAAGATTTTCCACCTAATTTTATTCAATCTAAGAGAGTTCAGCCAAAACCAAGATATTAAAAAGTCTCATTTAACATTTAATTAAATGTGAAAATAACATAATATCTTTAATGTTACCCTAGGAAGTTACTTCCAGAAATGAGAAAGCAGTTTCAAAGGATTCTTATAAATGACTTTAAAATAGAATTCACTGAAAATGACAGCTTATCAAAGAAAACAAATCTTGTTTTTTATCATAAAGCATGAATACTTATTATTTGCATATGACATCCTAAAATGAAACCATTCTTTATTGAAGAAAGTTTAAAGATTTTCACCAGATTTGATAGACAAAGAGTCTAAAAGAGAGCTGTTTAGAAGTGAAGATTCATATTTGCTTGTCATAAAAAATAGAAAGTTGTTGAGCCTATTCTGAATTCCTCTTAGCTCATTATTTTGACTATTTTTTATGACTAGCCCTGGAGCTTTTTTATTATAAAAAGAAACATATATAAAGTAAGGGAAATACACAGTTTTTCTCCCTGAGAGTTCTTTGTTGTCCTAATAAACCACCCAAGGTGTCCTACAAATTAAAGCATTTTCACATTCAACCTACAGCGTACACTCTGAATTCTCTTATGAAAGTTCTTTGCCAGATCACCTTCTATGATTCATTTGCCTTGGATAGCCCCTGTCTTCATAACCCACTCTGATGTTGAGTGGTGCCTGCAAAACATGCATTTAGTTTACTGTCATGTCTTGACAATCAGCATATTATTGTATTAGGCAAGCACATGTACTTCTTGTACCTATTCTAAAGATTTTATTTAGTGCCTTTTGAAAGGATGGACAGTGTTTCAACCCCAGCCTCTAGCAATAGAATACAAGTGATCAAGTGTTTTTATAACCCTTGCCAAAAAAAATAAAGAGAAACTTTTCTTCTGCATTAATTTTTATACACTTTTAACAATGCACTTATTTTATTTGCTGAAATCCTTAGATACACTTATTTAATTTATTTACTGAAATCCTGAGATTTATTTACTGAAATGTTAACATAGATCTTACCACGGTATGGTAGAAAAGTTGTTACCATTAGTATTGCCTTGGGTAGCAAATAAAGAAAACCACGAATTTATAATTGCATACCTAAAAGGTAGGTTAGAGAGGAACAAGTTGAGTTCTGTTAAAAATATTTTTGTTCCTCTAGTTTTTAAACTCTTCCTCCCCCCAACTACCAGGACCCCAATTCTGCCTTGCGGACCTGGCTAGACCAGATGATGCACAGCGGTACAGATGGGAATTGGAAACGCAGGAAATCTAGGACAGAAATACCACTCAGGACCAGGGTGACAGTGGCGATACCAGGAGGGAAGGGGGCTGTAGAAAAGGGGAATTGATCACAGGGAGCTACATATAACCTCCTCTCTGGGGGATGGGCAACAGAGGGGCAGGTGAAGGGAGA
>NW_022103958.1:13791246-13809163 GCF_000313985.2 Echinops telfairi
GGGAACCCAAGAGGCAAGCAAATTTTGGGAATGATGAGGGCAACAAATGTTTAGATGTGCTCTACACAATTGATCTATGTATTGTGATGAATTTTATAAGCCCCAATAAATTGATTTAAAAAATATTTTTGTTTTGATGACATTAATGATATTCCATATTACCTTATTATAAAAGTTTCAATTCATTGAATAAGTTTATTTGGTTTTATTTTCTAGTTTATCCAGATGTGTTATAAGATTTACAAATTCAATATTATGAAGACATCCAAAAATGCTGATAATACTTATATCCAATTTAACAAAGGATGAAAATGGTTAATGACCCAGGGTGATGCAAATGATTAACGTGTTCTCCTGCTCACCGTCAGGTTGGCTATTTGAGATCACTCAGGGCATTCTGAAATAACGACTAGATATTCTACTTCCCCCCCAAAATCAACCATTCAAGTTTTGTGAGCACAGTTCTACTTTGACACATTAGGTGAAAGTTGTTTGGTATTCAATAAGTAGAAAGAAGGATGAAGAGGAAGAAGGAAAACAATTATTTTTATAGGTTTTGGAGTCAGGCATACCTGGGTGCAAATATTGACAAATCTTTTTTTTAACATCTGTATTAGGCTGAGTTGACTAGAGGAATACATCCTGAGGCAGTCATATATGTATACAAAAGAGCTTCATATCAATAAGTAATTATATATTGAGAAAGCATCACAGTCCAGTCCAACTCTGTAAATCCATTACTTGCCCATAAGTCCATCTTCAGACTGATGCAGTCACATGTCATGAAGAATAAGAATGCAGGAAGATCATAAAGCAGTGAGTGCAAAGCCATATGCAGCCAATGGTGGCGGCTCTGGTAGCAGTCAGGATTACCAGCAGGAAGGTGAAGGTGAAGAGAGAAGAGGAGGTTCCCAGGGCCCTCCTTCTGAGGAGGCCACACCCACAAGGAGTCACTAGCAGGCTGTGACCACATTGACAGGCTAACCTCCACCCTATGCTTTTATATATCTTCAAGTTGACATGAAATTATGTAACTACCACACATCTTATACTAATCCACCTGCTCTCACTAAGAGCCAGATTTCTTAAATGCACAAGATGCTAATAATACTTATTTACAGTAACTTACCATTTTGAGGTGTGTCTAAGTTGAAACAATGATATTGGAAGAATTCCAAGCTACCCTGAAAGCATTAGCCATAAACAAGGCCCAAGGAAATGATGTAATACCAATAAAAATGTTTCAACAAGTTTATCAAGTACTGGAAACACTCACTTATTTAGTTGAGAAAAATTGAACAACAGCTCCTGGGCCACCTGACTAGAAGGGGTCCCTATGTGTAACCATTTCAAGGTAAGATAACCAAACAGAAGGAAAAATGATAGACCAATGTGCTTAATATCACACGCAAGAAAAAACTTGCTGAAGATAAACCAACACTAGTTGAAGCAGTATGTTGACAAGAAAGTAGCAGAGGTTCATGCCCGATTCAGAAAGGGACATGATGTCCTTATTCATGTCAGACAGATCTTGACTGAAATGACAGAATATCAGAAAGATGTTTACTTGTGTTTCATTGATGATTCAAAGGCATTTGACTGTGTGGATCATAATAAACTGTGGATACTATTGAGAAGGATGGCAAATCCAGAACACTTTATGGAGCTCAAACAGAGAAATGCGTGGTTTAAAATCAGGAGAGGTGCGCACCAGAGTTTTATCCTCTCACCATATTCAATCCATCTGTATGCTGAGTAAATCGTCAGCGAAGCTGAATTATATGAAGAAAATGTGCTATCATGATTGCAGGAAGGTAAGAAGCTGAGAAATCCAGATTATACAACTTCTGCTTGCTGTAATAAGGAGGACTTGAAGCACTTGCTGAGGAAGATCAATGATGGCAGCTTTCGGTGTGGATGACATCTGAATCTAAAGAAAACCCAAAGCCTTAGGACCGCGCCGGGAGGTGACACCGTGAGTAACAGAGAACAGAAGGACATTGTCCAAGATTCTATCTTGCTTGGATCCACAATCAATGTGCATGGAAGCATCAGTCAAGAGCTCACAGAATGCACTGCATTGGGGCAATCCACTGCTCAAACCTTTTAAAAGTGTTGAAAATCAGAGATATTGCTTTGAGGATTAAGGTACACCTGATCTAAGCCAAGGCCTCTCCATTTGCCTCATATGCATGTGAAAGAATTAGGAAAACGGAAGAAAAACAGATACATCTGAACCGTGATCACAAGTCCTATGGACTGCCAAAAGAACACACAGATCTGTCTTGGAAGAAGTACAACCAGAATGTTCCTTAAAGACAAGGCTCCTCTCAGATGGGATGCTTGGTAACGTGGAGGGCCAGAGAAAAGGAGGAAAACCTTGGATAAGATTGATTGACAACGCTGCTGCAAGAATGGGTTTAAACACCAAAACCATGGTGAGGGTGGTGCTAACCAGTTGAAACTCAATATTCTGCATTGCCTCCAAGTGGTCTTCAATTCTTCTTTGAGTAAGAGCATCCTAGGTGGTCTCAATGCATAGGATCCACTCTGTGTTTACAATAATTCTTTCTCCGTATTCTCAATTCATACGGAATATATGTAATCAACAAAAGTCATCTGTTCAGCTCAGTAGTGTTTTTATATCTCAAAAATAAATTGGCAATTTCCGGGAAGAAAACATTGACTTGAAAGTTGAATTTCAGGAATCATTTTTAATACTTGTGTTATAATTTTTAAAAGTTGTGATCTATCTATCTATCTATCTATCTATCTATCTATCTATCTATCTATCTATCTATCTATATCTGTCTCTCTAAAATCATAACGTGAATAAGCTTTAGAAAATTATGAGTCACAAGCACCGAGATCTGGATCAGTTGAAATGTTATCAATTGCTGGAAGGTTTTCCAGATCTTAGGAAAAGCTGCAAAGATGCAAAGGCAGGTTGACAATATGTTTCTTGCCTTAATTTTTTGTTTATGTGAAGATAAACAGTGCCAAAAACAATGGGGGACATTGACAGCATATCCAATTCTCCTTTAGAAGAAAAGTGATAAGCTGCCGGCAGGGGACTGCGGAGAGACAGATGAAGCGACTTTAGGTGATCAGAGTAAAATTTGCTTCCTGGTGGAATCCAAGCAGCATGCACCTCATTTTGTAAAATACTTGATGATGTTTTGTAGTGTTATAGCATCGGGGCTTTATGTTGCATGATATCCACCTAGTGACAGGCTGACCCTTTTCTCCCTCAAGAAGTTATCAGTTCTCTGTAAAAAGTAATTCTGAAGCTGTCTTGACAAAGATGAACTCATGAATCAGTGATGTGGGCAGAGGTGGCATCCAGATAGCATTCTGAAAAAAATCCATAAATCGTTTAAGAGAGACTATTTCTCTACTACTGTCAGAAGCTATTATGCCCAAGTCATGCAATTCTATTTGGAAGCTGAGGTCTTTTGGAAAAGTGCCCTAAGGAGTTAAAAGAAGAGAAAACTGAGAAAGTAAAAGTGCCAGGGAGACACGATATTTTATTATTTCAAAAAGGTCAAGAAGGAAGATGTCGGGCACATCACTATTCAGTAGCAATTTAAAACACTACAGTTTTTAAAATTTACATTCCAGCTGTATTACTCTGTCAATAAGATACATGGTTCTAAGATCAATGAGCAATATGCTATAAGTCAAAACTTAAAAATTGCTGAACAACGGGCACAAATTAGACAAAAGAAACTCTGATAAACTAATCACACTGTTTTGAAGAACAGAACATCATTTATAAACAAGGCATCTCACAAGTACCTGTTGCAAGTGAGTGCTTAACAACTGTGACACTAGGGTCTCTTTTTATGGGGGGATTTGTTCTATGTTATTCAATAAGCCATATTCAATAAGCCACAATAATTCTATTCCGTCTGACACATATTAACTTTAAATAATGGAAGTGAATCATTCATGTATTACTTACCACGTTGCTAGGTGTAGTCAACACAATTCCAGCTCATAGCGAGCCTGTGTATGACAGAAGGAAATACCAGCTGGTCCGGATCCATCCTCACAATTGTCCGTAGATTTAAGCCCATTGTTGCAGCCACTGTGTCAATCGATCTTGTCACGGGCCTTCCTCTTTTTCAGTGTCCTTCTCCTCTACCAAGCATGATGTCCTTTTCCAGGGACTGGTCTCTCCTGAAACCATGTCCAAAGTAAGTGAGATGAAGTCTCACCATCCTTGCTTCTAAGGAGTATTATGACTGTGCTTCTTCTAAGAAAGATTTGTTGGTTCTTTTGGCATGATATTTTCAATTTTCTTTGGCAGCACCATAATGCAAATGCATCAATTCTTCTTCAGTCTTCATTATTCAGTGTCCAACTTCAACATGCATGAGGCCACTGAACACACCACGGCTTGGGTCAAGGAACCTGAGTCCTCAAAGTAACATCCTTGGTTTTCAACACTTTAATGAGGTCTGGTGCATCACATTTACCCAATGAAATGTGTCATTTGATCTCTTGACTGCTGCTTCCATGAACACTGATTGTGGATCCAAGCAAGACTAAATCCTTCACTACTTCAATTATACAACATAGTCACTGATAAATAATTATTCAGTTAAGAATGTATGAGGAAGTAAGAAGGAATAAATTATTTTAAGCACAAAGCACAGACAGTTATGTTAACTTCGTTTTAGTAAAATAAATAATCATAATGAAAGAAAGGAATACTATTTAAATTAGTGTTGTTTCCCATTCTCATGAATAAAAATATCTTTTGGTTTGTGATAATGCACAGTGAGTGGTTTTCTTCACTTTTTAATTTATTTTTACTAAAAATTATATCCTGTTAAACCTTTTTTAAAAAGTTCCTTCTGTTCATCCCACTCCCTGCTCCTGGCCCCATTCTTGTCGTCCTCAGAGTCATCAGTCTTGTCTATTGGTGTATAAACCAATTTTTTTCTTTGGTTCCCTTTATAACACTGGTGACATTAAATATCTATCTTTTAAGATTGACTGCATCTGTGAAGTTTTATCCATGTCTTGTGAGTTTCAGAGAGTTACCATTGTTTCCTAATTGATTCATAAAATTCAGTAGTATGAATGTACAAGAGTTTGCTTCTCCATTCCTCAATAGTTGGAATTTTTGTTTTTTCCCCATGTTTTAGCTATTGTAGAGATAGCTGCAATAAATATAGGTGTACATATGCCTGCTCGGGCTGCTGGATCACAGGGTACTTGTATTTGCATTACTTATTTCCATAATATTATACAATGCTGCAGTCCCACAAGCAATGCAAAAGCATTTTATGTGTCAACTTTCTATCCAGATTTTGTTACTTTCTGCTTTATTGAATTTTGGAGACTTTTGTGGCTAGTCATCTTTGCAGTCTTTTTTTAGACATTCCAAGGAAAATTGAAACAACAGAGACATCATCTCAGACTAGTACTTTTGGCAAAATTCAAGAATCTGTACAGAACATTTAGAATAGTGTCATTCCAATCAACTAAATTGTGCAATCTATAACACTTGTTCTTTTTAACAACTATGTGACATAAATTAGATATTTCATAGCACACCCCCCCCTATATTTTAGAGAAATTCTCAGAGCTCTAGGTGAGATGTTGATCCTCTCACGTTACGCTTTGTCATGGGACAAATTAGTTAAATTTAGGGGTGAATTTTGCTACTAGATGAATGATGATTCCATGTGGTAGTTAGATGATTTTATATCAACTTGAAGATGTAGGAAAGTGTAAGGATGGAAGCCAGCGTGTCAATCCCTGGAGAAGGACTGTAAACCTCCTCTCTCTCTCTGATACTCTGCCTTCCTGGTTGCTGGGACTCTGCTGCCGATACTGGGAACTTTTGGCACCCTGCCTTTTTTCCCATCAACTTTGAATACACAAGAATCTGAATTCACCATCTTGTGATCGTCCTGCCTCGAGTATCATCACTATGAGTCACTGGCATGTGGCTGCATCAATCTGAAGAGGGACTTGGAGACTAGTACTGGACTTCTGCACTTGAATTGGACTGGGTTGGGATGCATTCTTGTTATATAATTACTTCTTGATATAAAGCTACTCTTTCTTATACATAGGTGAGTGTCACTGGATTTGTTTCTCTGGTCAACCCAACCTCACACACCCTATGACAAAGGACTGAAGCAAATTGTTTAGACAAGATTCATAGTGATAGGCTGACCTCTTGTATCCACAGTCAAAAACTGTAATGTGGTAATATGCCTTATTGATACATGTCTGTTGTTTATGTGTGTGTAATTGTAATTTATGTTTCTATGCTTGGAGATCTACAAGAGTAATTTTATCCACTGTAAAACCCTAATCGATTTTTTCTCCAAAGTACTTTACCTTATTCTTCTTCTTTATATCTACCATGTGGATTTCTAATAGATATAATTAATTACACACTCATAAAGCAGTTGACTGTACTTAACGTCTAATTCTGAAGGGGAAAGGGAATGGAGGGAAGTGAATAGAGACTTGAAGGAAGACAAGTCTTTGAAACAGAAAAATAGGTACCGAATAGTTCAACCTGTTTGAGGTATATAGATGGTACCAATATCTAGGGTCATATCAGGATATCAGAAAGTATGACTATGTTGTAAGAGCCTCTGCTATTGAAAAATGAGTGACTTTGAAGCGCATGAGTGGCTAGCTAAGGGGAAACTATTGGCCTCTCCCTATCCACAGAAGAGTGATAAAAATGTACAATAGCTATAAACAATTAGTACAATAAACAAGAAGACCAGGAGAAATGCTATTATGCCTTAGTCATGCAATTCAATTTCACTTGGAAACTTCTGAGATCAGAAAAACTCAATGATTCTGAGGACCAATACTAACTGCTCTGAAAGACATGATATTAGAAGATCCTGGATAACGTGAGAGAAAATATGGAACAATATTTAAAATCATAAAAGAAACTAGGCCTAGTGGTCATATCAAGATGGTCTTGGTGGAACCCTCAGGAACTGAACATACTTCATGGCTCAGTATTCAGCCAAACAATTGATCGATTTTAAGGGGAGCAAGCACACTAGTGAGGCAGATACGCCTTAGAAGAATCAACTGCTTGAGATGAAAGGGCAGTTAGCCAAGAAAAAGCCTCTATGGGTTAGGAAAGAAGAAGCAAAATTAGGAAACAAAGAGAGAAATAGAATACGTGATGATATACTGTGGGAATTTGAAATGAGATGTAAGAAAAATGATTGCATGCATTGTTTTATGTGAAATGTATTATCTGCTGTTTCAATCGAAACTAAACACTACATAAAGTATTAAACATTAATAAATTAAATTAAATAGCTAAGCAAATTGGGATCCTGGTGAAATCCCATATGAACTCATAGGAACCTATGCTTGAATAACTATTCCTTAAGGTGGTAGGAACAAACTTGATTTCAATATTGTGGGACCTGTTTTTCCTATTAATAAAATATTATTACATGTAAGTATCATCTTTTACTCTCTCTTTTTAGATTTTTATTTTACTTTGATGGTTGATTTGATTCAAAGATCACAGTAAACCTCCATGGCATTCATCAAACGTGCCATTATTGAGTTAATTCTGATTCACAGCAACCCTGATGAGTTTCTGGAATTATAAACCTTTATGGGAATAAGTCGTCTTCTCTTCCCTCCAGAGAGTGGTTGGTGGCTGTAGATTACCAAATTTGGGTTGCCAGAGAATATAGCATAAATTATCCTATTTCTTCTTGATATCTTGATTTGATTTTAAATGCAAAGGTAACATTAAATATTATCAGTTCCTTTCTTTTAAGAATCCTATGATTTTTTTTGAAATTATTATATCTGCCTAGAAATAATGAAAAACTTCATATTATGTATTTTCCCCCAACAAAGAAAAAATCGTGAAAACAAACAAACAAAATACATCTTTTTTCATTGGTTATGAACCTAAGAGACGATTCTTAACATACATTGTACCCGTTGTCTTTTACTCTTCTACTTAATCTTCTACTTAAAGATAACTCTTTTCTTCAAATAGCAGTATTGATAATTCATGCTTAAGTCAATTCCGGTGCTGATATGTTACATTGAAGTCTTGGTACGGATGACCTAGCCATAGTCTTTGTAACTTCTTCCAAATTACTAGGTGGAAACATTCTAATAGGGAATATGAAATTCTAATATGGGTCTGATCAGTTTTGACATTCACCTAGATTTATAAATAGCCATATTAAAATCAGAAAGAGCGATCTCACTGCGATTAAGAATGAAGATCCAGGCGTAGAGTACATCTTGATTCCCCAAGATTCCTGTGCATGGAACCTCCACAATCCAGGAGAAAGAAGTGTGATGTATTTGATTAATATGACCCTAATCGCTATAATTCTTTACATGACGTGTTTTAATTCTGGATTCGATGCTAATGACTATGATCCCATTTTGGAGAGAGTTATAGGATTTGGGTAGGGTTAAATCTTGACCTTCGTAGAGGGTGTGAACCAAGGCACACATCCTCTTTCCTTGGGTACCTCTTTAAGAATACTCTACTAGAGGGTGGCTTAAGACACCATTTCTCTTTTTCCTTTGGGGTATGGTTGACTAATAGATACAAACCACAGTTTCTTCAAGCTATTCCTCAGTGCACAAGCGTCATCTAGGATGCAGAGAGAAATCAAAGTCCCATAGGAAGAGCATATTCAAGATGTCTGTACGAAGTAGAGGAGGATGCTGAGACCAGATGCACTAGAGAATGAAGCACAGAGACTCAAAACAGCAGCACCAAGATTTTGGAGTGTGGGGATGTGAAACAGAATGACTGGTGGGCTGGCTTTCTTGCACACCATGGTGGAAGCCAAAGTACCACGTGGTTAAAAGCCTGAAGACCAGAGAAAGACCTGGTTGCCTATTGAGAAAGATGTTACTAAGGACCAATGACTGCATCATTATTGTTTACTGATCCTGACTTATGGTAACCTATAAATTTCCCTAAAAAAATCTGCTTATTTATGATTATTGTCTCTGAGCTCTGTGTAGCATTGCAATGAAATACTAAACTCACTCTTGATGTAGATGGGGTGGGAGGAATGGTTGGTGTCGGAATAGGTAAGGAAGAATCGGCCATGGAGGCATATCCGACCCTTTCCTCAGGACAGTAGAGAAGCCAGAGGACGTTGAATAGAGCTTCTCCTGTAGTCGTCCACCGTGAGACCGGGGACAACAGAGGCACTGCAGTATCCCACGTAGCAGGACCAAAAGCCCAAGCAGAAGACAGCATAGTGGGCTTGTAGGCCCACAAGTGAGTAACACTGGCCAGAATGGTGTGCCCTTTTGCCATTTATTGTCAGCCATGAAAGATCTTAGTAAGACTTTCCAGAGCAAGGGAGAGGGCAAGAGGCCATGTAGCTGATAGGTTAAGGAGCAGAGAAAGGTGGATCCTGACAGGAAGAACGTTAACCTGAGAATTTCTGAATTTGAATTGTAACCGTTTAACTTTCCTAAAAATTCCCATACTCAAGAACATGGCTGTGAATTTTGTGTGGCCATTGAACCCAGGAGAGACATATAAATTACTCTGGGAGAGACGATTGCTGTCACAAATGGTACAGAAGCATGTCAGATGGACACTTGTCTGATTTCCCCTCAGAGGATTCAATCTTCAGCTTAGGCTGAGTTTGATTCTTCTTCTCTCCTGTGAAGTTAGAAGAGGTCAGGCGTCTCCCCTACACCATTTTCATATCCTGCCTGTATTCAGATACGTGATAATGGTTCCAAGAAGTACAGTTGGCAGTAGCTATAAAAGACAAACAAACTCACTCCTATTGAGTCAATGCCAACTCATAGTGACCCTTTTAGGGCAGGGTAGAACTACCCTCTGGCTTTGCCAGACTGCAGCTCTTTTTGAGGGCAGAAATCCCAAACTCTCTCCAAAGAGAAGCTGTGGTTTTGAACTGCTGACCTTATGGTTACGAGCTCAAGGATTAACTACTACACCACTATGTCTCCTAACTGTCCATTAGCAGTGAGAAAATAGTAAGTGTGAATGAGCCAGAGAACTGGCCACACCTTTAAAGAAACAGTAACCATTGTGGGCAGAATTCCCAGGAAGTAAGAAAAGTGGAAACATACTGGGGCCTACTTTCTAATGTGCAGTCATTAATTTCACATTTTTCAACACATTTGCTCACTGGACACTCACCCATTTCAGGAATTATGAATATGAAATGAGGCTTCAATTCCATAGGAAAGTGTTGTGAGGATAAGATAGAAATAGTTATAACGAGAAGCAGAATTTGTGAAGTGGTGAAAAATATGTGAAATGATTCACTGTAGATTAGTAAACCTGTGCTTACCTTAGTTAATGTATCATCTGATATAGGTAGCCACTTTAAAAATATTTACACAGGTAGCTTGTGATGTAGGTGTTAGACAATCATATTCTTCAAACAAAATATTTAGTGTTGATGGACTTAATATGCAAACATATGTAAATTATTAAATGTATAATTCATACCTGTGGTTTTAAATCCCAAATTTTATTTAAGGATGTGAAAATTTAAAATATGTATTCTTATATGTATTTAGATGCTCAAAACAGGATGGCATTTGACAGATTTAATATCAAATCTTTGTCAGTGCCTAGAGTAGCTGAGTTAAATATAGATAATGACAAAGCTAGAAAAGATAACAGAACTACCATATTTCCATTTTAATTAGACTTGAGCTCAGTCATTGCTTGTCTTTCCTGTCCACCACACTCAGTTTGAAAAGCAGCTCCTCTAACTAAATAAAGAGCGATATCTAGGAAGAAAGACAAAATTTCATATTCCATCCCTGGCTGCGATATGTCACAATTCATTATAGCCATAATTTGCAATAACATTTATAATTAAATTCCATAAAATATAGTCATTTTGGTCTATTAATAATTCACAATATTTATCTAATGTAATTAAAAGCTTTTAAATATATATTTAATTAGCTTCTTCCTATGGAATCAAATTTAAATCTACAGTGGAAGGAAAACTGATCATTGCAAACCTCTCTCCTTTTTTAATTGGTGAGTTAGTGAAATTTTAAGACATACTTGAAGAGAAATAAGACATGACAGATAATGACAACAAATAAACAATGTACCCCTAAATTAAAGAATTTAGATTTAAGCTGAAAGAAATGCAAGAAAAGTGAATTGAAATATTTTGGGGTGAATTTGTTACAGTAAAACAATACTTTTATGCTACTGCTGCAGTTATTATTTGTGTGTGTGCATGCGTTGTCAGTGTGATGGATTTCTGGCAATTAGTTTTTCACTTTTGCTGCCTCGAATCTATTCCTAAAAGTAGGCAGAAAAAACATTATTCATTGTTCAGTATAATCTATTTGATCACTGGAACTACATTTGCTCAGACTGAGGAAAAGGGTGAAGGAAGTTCTAAGTATAAATTTAAAGGAGATTATTATCGAAATCTCTCACTTTCATGCCCAATAGAGACTTTCTCTTTTGCACTTGTGTGTGTGCCCACACATGTGATTTTTCACCATCTTTTCTAGCATTCTGAATGAAAAAGAAGTCTGAAGGCCTGAACTGTAGCCTAATCTGTACCACTTCTGGTGTTGCTACAGAGGGAAGTTGTTTCTTCTGGTTTCAGGTTGTCTCCTTGCCTACCTTTAGGGATAGATTTGAGACAGCAAAAGTGAAAAACTGATTAGTAGAAATCCATCACACTGATTAAAAAAAGAGCAACATAAAATCATTGTTTTCAGTCACAAATTCACCCAAATTCACCATTCACATTTTATTTTCTCACATGATTAGCCTATCAAGGAGCAGTAAGACAAAGAATGTACAAACACACATGAGTGACTTCAATATTTGAATAAATATATACATAAGGAGCCCTGAGGGTGCAGTGGTTACACCCTGTGATCCTCATGGTCCGCAGTTCAAAACCACCAGCTACTCAGAAGTAAAATGACAAGACTTTCTACTCCAGTCAAGCTTCAGTCCAGGAAACATTTACAGTCTCAGAAACTCAGATCTGCTCAGTGCTACAGGGCCTCTATAAGTGGGTATAAACTGAATAACAGTGAGTTCAATTTGTTTTTATAATCATATGCTGTTCTTAGATGCCGGCAAGTTGGTGCAGATTTGGAGCAACACAAAACATTGCTTGGTCTGTTGCAGTCTTAAAAGTGTTTTTATATTTGAGCGTATTGTTGGAGTTCCTGTGTTAATCCAGGTCATGGAAGACTTTGTTCTTTTTCACTGCAGCTTCACTGTACCAAGCATGATGTCTTTCTCCCAGGACTAGTTTCTCCTGATAACATGTCCTAAACATATGAGATGAAGTCTCTCCATTCTTGAATTTAACTGAGGTAGGTGATCCCTTAAAAAATCATTGTTTTTGACTAGACCCTTTTTGAAAGCATCATAGGGGTACGGAGACAAGTATATGGTCCCAGAGACATATTTTAAACAGGCATGAGCTAGGACTATAGTAGATTTTTTTTAACTTAGGCTCAGATTAATGAGTCTGAGAGGAACATGAAAAAAATTTATGATTAATTTCATGAAAAATAACATGAATATAACTGTATTTTTAAAAATCGGATTCCTGATAATTCCCTGGCAGGAGAGATACCATGATAACAAATGTGGGTTTCCCAGGGCAGGGCTTATCCATTGCACTCCAGATGTGCTGACCCCTGAAATTTCCCCATATGCGGGAATAATTTGTGGTAGTGGGAGACTGCTTTGTGCTCTCCCCTGGCTTTTCTGGTTTTTAAAGATATTGTTACTGTATCTGCTCTATTGGTTACTAATGGTGCTTTTGAAACCAAGTGTTTTTTCTCAAAGTCATTGTACCATAAGTTTCACTTAACTTTGATCAGTATTTCTCTTCGTTGTTCATTCCAAGCTACTGTGATGTGGCACTCTGAATTACCCTAAGATCTCTGTAGGCTTGAATAGTCTGAAGAATAAAATAATAATTGAATTCCTTTCCCCCCAGTTCTTCTTTGTTTTGATCAGTTTCTGCAAGGCACCAGAGGTTAGTTGGACTGGGTAACTTCAGGACCAGCCTATCCTTGGGATAAAAAAGAGTTTTACCTCAGAGTCAGAATCATCTAGAAGAGGGAGAAACGGGGAACTGAACCCAATGAATCGAGTTTCCCTCCCCCACCAGGGGACAAATAACAGAAATGTGGGTGAAGGGAGACAGCAGCGGATGGTGTGAAATATAAAAATAATTAATAAATTATCAAGAGTTCACAAGGGTGGCAAGGAAGAAGGGTGAAAAATCAGATTCCCATAGAACAATCAGGAGAGTGATACTTGTGTATCCGTATTGGCAGTATCAAGTGTTTGCTACGAAGGTGAACATATTGTAAACCCACTTGATAGTGAATACAAATTACATTCTGAGAGAAATGTAGCCTGCTTTGTTAAAAAATGTGAAGGACCTTTCTTTAGATAATGTATGTCTAGTAGTTACATAATTTGGTGTCAATTTGAGGATTCAGAGTGAAGGGGTGGAGTCTAGCCTGTCAATCAGGTCATATTCAATGAGGCCTCTGTGTGGGTCTAGCCTTCTCCTGTGGATTCTAGGAACTCCTGTATTTTCCCTGGAGGCAGGAGACACACTCTCTCTCTCTGCTCACTCCCTGAGGGAGAGTGCAACTGACAAGACACATGGAGACAGGCTGATGGCAGTCAGAGCTTCGGAGCTGAAGGAATGACGTGGAGACCACTACTGAGATGTCTCTACAGCTACTGGATCCACAAGACTTTCCACCCACTGGCCTGTGATCTTCCTGCATAAGGCAACATAGCATGTGTTGTGTGAGTCTGAAGAGGAATTTATAGACTGGTACTGGACATATGGGCTAATCTTGAACTTATAGGCTTGGATTGGACTGGGCTGTGATGTTTTCTTAATGTACAATTGCTCTTACATAGAAAAATATTTTCTATATACATATGAGTGCCTATGAATTTGTTTCTTTAGTCAACCCATACTCACACAGTATGTCTTTAGCTATTGTTTTCTTGTTTTCTTGCTTGTTTGTTTCAATGATCTTGCTCCTACACTACCGTTAGAAAAAGTTAAGCCAAAATGCTTTCAGAAAGACCACAACACTTTTTAAAAATTGAAAGGAAAAAGTCTTTAAAGTGAAAATGAATATATAGAGAAGTTCAGCCTGAAGCCGATGCAAGACAGAGTGAAGGATCACTGCTATGAAACTGAGACCCAAGAGATTGTATTGGAAACCATGGAAGATGGCCCTGTTCAGCCAGAGCAGGCCAATTCAGGTTGTATGTGGAGCACTGTTACCCCAAGAGGACAAAGAGAAACAAGAAAATAAGGAGGTCTTGCATTTAGTAATTGATCAGACTGTAATGTTATGAGAAGTATATCCCTGGGAATGAGATACTTTTTTGTTTGCCTCTGCCTTTTATTTTATGCATTGTGATCAGCATTCAGGGACTCTCAACCACACTGGGTGTTATTTTTATGTTTGAAAACAGCACAAATGAAGCCTGGTTCCCTGTTGCTATGTTTTTATTTAGTTCACATTTACTCCCTAGGATACATGTCTTTTTAGCAGCCCTGATTTTGGATTCCTCTAGAACAACCCTGCAGGAAGGGTACCATGTAAGTTACCAAAATGCTTTAAACTTTGTCTTAAAATTGGGTATCAACTGATCTTGGGGACAAAAGCAAAGTTTCCAAAGATGAATAAGTTCCCTAAGCTACCTAGGTGTTCCACCTATTTCATCAGAGTGCTATACTGAGGCAGAAGAACTATATCTGGAGAGAAAAGAAGAATTTAAAAACATGTTTTGAAATTTTTTGAATATGTCTAATACACATTAAGCAATGAATGATATCATCCCAGTTCTGTTGAGTCCCTTCTGACTCATAGCAAATCCACAGGACAGAGGAAGACTGCTCTATAGGATTGCCAAGGCTGAAAAGCTTTACAGAAGCAGTGGATTTGTTGCTTTATTTGGGGGTGATAACTGTGGTACGATTGCACTGACATGGCCGAAATGCTGGAGTTAAGGTCATGCTCAACTATCATTTCCCAAAAAGCAGAGGATGTTTTCATCTCCCAAATGATTACCTCATCTAATACATTAACCATTACTAAAATTCTGATTTGCTCACTGCTTTCACTTAACCTATTAATGACCAGTGCAGAAATGTAGAAACCAATTGAGAAGACCATTATAAATTGATCATTTGGAACTCACTTAAGTATGAAAGGTGATATTCTTTAAGCTTTAGCACCTTGTCGGGTGTAGGTGTTATGAGGAGTAGTAGTTGTTCTCTGCCCTGTGGAATTCTATGAGTGAGCATTGACTCAAAGTCAAGTGGGTTTGGTGTTTTTATTTTTTTATTTTTTGGTATGCTGGATCCTGTCACAATTATTTTTTAATTTAGTGACACAGACAGAGAGTAGTTATTTCATCTTGAGAATGTGGAAACAGGGTTGAATAATGTGCTAGAAGAGCTTGCTGACAAATTTGAATATGAATGAATCTGAGGCAAAGCACATCTTCATTACCTCTCTAGCAAGAGGTCTGGGCCACAGTGCTTTCCTGGCAGTAGTGCTATAGACGCTATAGGTGTCAAAAGACTTTAGTTCACATTATTACGGAACTTGCCCACTGGCATTGAGTTGATTTGCCTCCAAATATTTACAAGCTCAGACAGCCCCAACTTTCTCTCATTGAATAGCAGGAGAATTTGAGCTGTTAACCTTGTGGTTAGCTGCTTCACACCTAACCCACAGTTCTACCAGCACATTATGGGGCAGTAGTAGAAAGTAAAGTTTGCCATCATCTTAAAGAGACAGAGACAGGGACTATGTTCAATAGAGATGAATATATGCATGTGTATTTTGGGCGTGTGAATATGCAAGTATACTAGGTATGCACAGTTCTACAATTTGCTCTTCCCACCTGTTAGTACTCAAGTGATTTCCCCCCTCCTGTTTAGCCAGGTATGTAGTAGTGAAATCTTCCGAAGCTCATTGAAAACCATTTACTGGTAAGCCAAAGCTCCTAGGATCTTGTTGGCAGAGAATATCTCACAGGATTTGTCCCTAGTAAGTGAAAAACAATCTTGATACTGGCCACAGGACAGAAATAAATCTTCCTACACAAATATGTTATATCCAGATGCGTTAAGTCAAATGTCATTATTGCTTTTGCCTGACTCTCCGCCTGTATAAAGTAAGTTATTGGTTTAAGTTAGTTTTTTTGTTATTTCCTTTTTTTCTATAACCGAACCTTTAAAATAAAAAGTATGAGAGTCCACCATATATATATACATATTACCTGTAGTTAATAAGCTGTTTCCAAATGGTGTGAACAGTTTGATTGTGACAAATATGCTAACCTAAGGGTTGATGTTTTCAAGCCACTCCATAATATCATGGAAGAAAGACCCTGATGTTCTACATCTGAGAAGGTTACTATCAAGAAAACCTGTGTCAAGGTTTCTGGGGATCATAATTTATATACTAAATGGCAAAGAATTCCCTTACTGAAATATACACACTATGAGTAGTCTCCAAAACACAAATAACTTTAATATAGCTTTGTGTGTTCTTTTGTGATTAAAATAGTTTATAAGTGATCCTATATTCTGTGATTGATGATGAAAACTTGGTGTAATCACATGAGGAAAATAAGTGAATGGACTGTGGCCTTACAGAGCATGTATCTCATCTACTCAGACCCAACACATTGGTGGTTGGCTGTTATGGAGAATTGAACTTGATGATGTTTAAAAAGATGTTTTATAAACTATCTTTATATTAAAATGCTGTTGTCATTATTTGTTTTTAAAATTCTATCAGGAATAAACAAAAAAATATGGAAGCCATCTGTACAGCTAGGGTTTCTCATGTGTGACCATTATATGTAAAATAGGTTTCAGTGAAATTAACCCAACCAAGCCTGCTGCTGTCCATCGGATTCTGGCCTAGAGTGACCCTATAGAATTATGGTAGACTGGCTTCTTGGGTTTCTGGGGCTGCAGTTCTTCACAGGAGCAGACAGTCTCATCTTCCTCCTGGGAAAACCAATGAAAATAGAGGGAGAGAATAAGTGAGATTAATATCATTATTCTTCTGTGTTATCTTATTTGACTTGCACTTTGGCACTAGGTGGTAGTCAGCTAAACCTTTTTTAAAACCTCATTTCAAGTTCTGTGGATGCTACAACAATATTTAGGTAGGGATAGGTGTTTGCCCTTGCAATATAAGGACAATGTTTAATGGAGCCCTTATAAAACTAGACATTTTTCACCTAATTATGGGTTCTCTATCCAAGTGAACTGAATATCACAGCAGCATCTGTTGAAAAAAAAATGCGCCTGGGGAAACATTTCTGTCCCTTCTCTGTTGTCTGCTCCTCTTTACTAGCCCGCCCCTCCCGTTTCATGCTATGCCCAGAAAATGTCTTCAGCCTCCTGCACAAAAGGCAATTCTTTGCACATAAGGAAGCAGCTTTGCAATTCTGTACAGTTTCAAGGAAAGAATTCACAGCTTACATCTTGACATCCCTTTTTAATTGATGCGCTGATATTTATTGCTTCCTTAAAAACATTTCTGAGTCAATGGGAACTTGATGATCCTCAAGAGAGAAACTGGAATCCTAAAATTAATTTCATCTCTTACAAGTCCACCAGCAGTGGATGAGAGTTCCTGTCTTCCCACATCCCCTCCAACACTTGTTGCTTTCTGATTTTTTGAATTGGGCTACCTTTGTGGGAGTTAGGTGGTACTTCATTGTTGTTTTAATTTGCATTTCTCTTATGGCTAAAGATCGGGAACATTTTCTCATATGTTTGTTGGCCATTCTGATTTCTGCCTCTGTGAAACTTCTGTTCAAGTCCTTTGCCCACCTCTCAAGTGGGCAATT
>NW_022103958.1:13811966-13815492 GCF_000313985.2 Echinops telfairi
GGGAGGGAGGGGAAAAATGAGGACCTAATGGGGGGGGTTTAAGCGGAGAGAAAATGTTTTGAGAATGATGTACAAATGCACTTTACATGATTGATGTGTGTATGGATTGCGATAACACTTGTATGAGCCCCAAATAAAATGTTTAAAAAAAATAGTTGTACCCTGGGACATTAAAGCTATGCTTTTTTCTATTAGGAGAAAAATCAATTCCAGATTTATAAATTTGAGATTCATTTGTACCTTAGCACCATAAGATAAGATGAACTGACCCAAGAAGAGTAAAGTAGAGTGTGGCAGTTACATAATCATCTGTCAACTTGTGAAGGGGTAGAGTCTAGTCTGTCAATCAGCCAATGAGGCCTCTGTGTGAGCATGGCCTTCTCCTGAGGATTCCAGGAACTCCTATCTTCCTCCCTGGAGGCAGGACACAAGCTCTCCCCCTGTAAGACATTCCTATTGACAAACCACATGGAGCTAGGCTGATGGAGCCAGAGCCCTGGAGCTGGAGGAGTCACTTGGAGACCCAGGCCAGAGATGAGATGCTTCCACCATGACTGGACCCACAAGACTTTCCACCCATAGGCTTGTGATATTCCTCTATTTAGTGCTATTGCCTGGGTTGTGTGAGTCTGAAGAGGAATTTATAGAATGATTTTGAACATATGGGCTAATATCAGATGTATGGACTTGATTTGGCCTGGGCTGGTATGATTTCTTAATATGCAAGTACTCTTTGATATAAATTCTTACTTGTACACATCTGAGTCTCCCTGGAATTGTTTCTCTAGTTAACCTGGACTAACATACAGAATAAAAAAAAAATGAGAACAAGAACAGAATAATGAACTATGTGACCACCATATGGAACAACTAATGAAGAAGTTGTCCTAATAAAATAAAACTAACTGCTATTGAATCAATTCT
Organism: Echinops telfairi; assembly: GCF_000313985.2. NCBI lineage: Eukaryota > Metazoa > Chordata > Mammalia > Afrosoricida > Tenrecidae > Echinops > Echinops telfairi. Next base: position 13,812,891 of record NW_022103958.1, read on the forward strand.
AATTCAGACATCTACTATGCTTTGGTCCCTATATAAATGCAACAAATTCACAATGATCTCAAAATTTAGAAGAGGATACTAAATCTAATCATATCTAAAAATAAATTGGTTCACAATAGGCTATTTGAAGAATGAAATATGATATTCTAATGTAATTTAGAGACTTGTTTAGACAGGTATTTGCTGTCAATTAATTTTAATATCCTTTTTAATATATATGTTTCGATATTCTTATTCACTTCCTTATATGAAAAAGTTAAATTCCATCACAAGAACTTTTAGGTAAAAAGTTTATTCAAACTTTATTTTTAAGGGTTAAATTTAAAACATTTAATGATGATGACAATTTTTATCACATTTTCTTTCTTGTAATTAACTTTATTTTTCCATCTAACTATTTTTGTTTCTTTATCTTATATTTAACTCATTAACAGTTTGTCTCCTGAAAACATCTCAGGTGTTGCTTTTCTTAATATATACGCTCTACATAACTTTATAATTAACTCTCAAATTATTTTTTTTGTTAAAAATGTTTTTTATAATTCCTGAAACACCTTTGGTACACATTTAGTGCTAATTATGATCATTCCTATCTTAACATTCATCCTTACAAATATCCTAAGTGCATTTATAACAAAGTATATAGAAATGAAATTTTTGATTATTATTATAACCTACAGACTTGCAATTCCTTAAGTACTATTTCCTTTATTGAAACCCCCACAAATGAGGGGTGTGATGAGCGCATCAGCAGTTCTGCAATTTCTACCATGTTAGTCAAAATGTGAGGATTACTTGGGTGCCGTTTTGGTGCGATGCCATTGAGTGAGTTCTGACTCACAGTTATCCTGGGTTCAAGGCAATGAATCACTGCCTGGCTCAGTGCCATCTTCACAATCATTCCTATGGTTGAGGTCATTATTGAGGCTACTGTGTCAATCTAGCTCACGGAGAATCTTCCTCTTTTTCTCTGGCCCTCCACCTTCTTAAGCTTGATGTGTTTCTCCCAGAATTAGCTCTTCCTGACAACAAACTGAGAAAGAATGCTCGCAAGCTGTGTTTGTAGTTGTCGGCTACATTCTAATCCATAAAGACATTACAATTATATTCATTAGCTCAATCTTTCTTTTATAGGTAGCATGTAAACACAATAAAATGGAAATTAACAAAATCAAGTCCTAGTCTGACACACATCTAACTTAATCAAGAACAGAACGTAGGTGGTGTAAACTATATGTAAAGTAAGCCCTGGTGGAGTAGTGGGCGATGCTTTGGATTGATAACCCCAAGGCCAGTAGTTTAGACCCCTATCTGCTCCGTGAGAGAAGATGGACCAACCTGCTCCCATAGTATCTACAGCCTCAGAAATGCACAGAGCAGTTCCACTCTATCCTGAGGGGCTCTGTAGTTGGAGCCCAAACCCCAAACAGACTCACCACCTTTGAGTCAATCCTGACTCATAGTGATCCTATAGGACAGGGTGTAACTGCCCCTGTGGTGTTCTCAAATTGTACTTCTTTACAGGAGTGGAGAGCTTCCTCTTTCTCCCCCTGAATTCTGGGGGTTTAGAACTTCTGACCTTGTGGGTTTCAGCCCAATCAATAACCACTATACCACCTGTGCTTACTCAACAGGTTTACCATGAGTCAATATCAACCAAATTGCTCTGAATTTCTCTTTTTTGGGGGGTCAGGGTGTAGATCTAAGGGTTCAAATAAAGGAAATCCAAAGATTTGCCACTATATTTGAGGATAAATGGATTTGTGGCTTTCTCATTGAGCAATCTTGTAACATGATGCCTTTTATTTATTTATTTTATAACTTTTAACTGTGAATTTAGTGAAAGCTTACCTAGCAGATTAGTTTTCCACTCAACAATTCATACACCTTTTGTTTCATGTCACTGATTTCACACTACACAAGTAACACAACTTATTCCACTTCCTCCTTGTGTTTCCAATTTTTATTTCCCTTTCTTTCATAAACTTTCAGAACTTTGTCCTTGGGTAAATATCATCCCTTTGATCTCAAATGGTTCATAATTCTATAGCATACTTACTTCACTAGTGTTATTGTTCTCCTAATAGACACGTCTTTGGCTGAATCTGTAAAACATTTCATAATATGGATGAACCTGGAGAATATAATGTTGAGTGAAATAAGTCAATCACAAAAAAACCACTATTGTTTGAGAACTCTATTATAAAATGAAAGGAAAAGATTTTCACCCTAAATTCTGTATTCTTTGAAGGTTACCAGGGATGGGAGAAGAAGGGAAGGTAAATTTCAGACTAGAGGGTTGTTGTGGTTGTTGTTGTTAGGTGTGATCCAATAGGTTCCAACTCATAACACTTCTATGTACAACAGACTGAGACATTTCTCAGTTCTGTCCCATCCTCACCATTATTCTTATGTTTGAGTTCATCGATGCAGCCACTGTCCATCCATCGTGCCCGAGGCCTTCCTTGTTTTTGTTGCCTCACTGCTTTATCAAGAATGATGTCCTCCAGGGCAAGATATGACAAAATAACCATTTATAAACTATCAAGGGCTCATGCGGGAGGGGGGAGCGGGGAGGGAGGGGAAAAATGAGGACCTAATG